>NW_012119598.1:4963054-5034140 GCF_000951035.1 Colobus angolensis palliatus | reverse complement strand
ACTCCGTCTCAAAAAAAAAAAAGGAAAAAGATACTTGCACATGCCGGTTTATAGCAGCACAATTCACAATTGCAAAAACGTGGAACCAACCCAAATGCCCATCAAAGAGTGGATAAAGAAACTGTGAGATATATATATATATGTAGTGTGTATATGTGTGTGTGTGTATATATATGTATACTACACAGCCATAAAATCATAAAATGGAATAAATTAATGGCATTTGCAGTGACCCGGATGAGACTGGAGACAATTATTCTAAGTAAAGGAACTCAGGAATGGAAAACCAAACATCATATGTTCTCACTCATAAGTGGGAGCTAAACTATGAGGATGCAAAGGCATAAGAATGACACAATGGGCTTTGGGGACTCAGGGGGAAAGGATGGGAAGGGGGTGATGGATAAAAGACTACAAATAGAGTGCAGTCTACATTGCTCAGGTGGTGGGTGCAACCAAAATCTCACAAATCACCACTGAAGAACTGACTCATGTAACCAAACACCACCTGTTCCTCAATAACCTATGGAAATAAAAAATTTTAAAAAACCCCCACATACTCTACGGCCCAGCAATTCCACTCTTAGGTGCATACCTAGAGAACCTTGGGCAAATGCACCTTGACCAAGGTCTGCAATGTACAAGAATACTCATGGCAGCCTGACTCACCTCAGCTGAGGTGAGTATTTGGGAAGCAATCCAAATATTCATCACCTATGGAATGGACATGTAAATTGTCCCATGGCCAAACAATACAATACTGCAAAACAATGAAAATGGACACACCACTACACAAGCAAAGTGAGAGATTCTTAACAGAAGCAAGACAAAGACTACAATGTGATCACATTTATATAAAGTTAAAACGCAGGTAAAATGAATCTCTGGTACATATCACTTGGTGATGTAGACCCAGGGGGTTACCTCTTAGGAGTAGGGGAACAAGGGGGCTTCCGGGTATTAGCAATGAACCCTCAAGAGGAGTTACGGAGTCTGCTTTCTGATTATTCATTAAGTGCTATGTATGTGGCATTGCTCATGTAAATGTATGTAAATTTTGATGCAATAATTCATGCAAAAAATGGGGAAATAAGTATGTGGGTGTGCTGGTGAGTGGCTTCCTTGCTGTCTGGGTTCATAAGCATCATGGAATGTTTTCTGGAGGGAACAGAGAACAGTGGTTCATCTGGTAACATAATCAAGGTGGAGCTGGGGTGGAATAGAAGAGGGGGTGTCTGAAAAAACATGATAAAAAAGAAATACTGATTTATTAAGGTTAAGAATAGAGGCTCTGAGGAGCTATAATAACGGTTTTCCTTTTCATTTTACATTGTTTATTACCTAAACCACAGTGTGACAAATCAAATGCATTTTCCTCTTCTGGGTGACATTGAGTTCTTTCTCTGGCCTACTCTTTGTATTTGGGAGAAAATGAGCATTTTCTAGGTATTTTATAATTTGGATAAAGGCAGGGAAGGGAATTGGATTCGGACTTAATCTTATCGCAATATTCAAAGCACAATAAGGGGAGGTAATCTCACAAAATATTCAAAGCCTGCCTGTACTTCCAAAAGGTCACCTGGAACCTCCACAAGCTCCCAGAGAAAGCTGGGCGTTTTGCAAGGGAGTTTGGAAACCCTGCTATAGTACTCAAGGATCCAGCAGTGGGGTCTTAGTGGGGAAAAGGGCTGCTGATCCTCTTGTAGGAAAGCCAGGTGGCTGTAGGGGTGGGTAGGTTAGTGGGGCTGAGGGTCTCTTTGGTCCTGGGCAGATGAGGAGTCTGCCCAAGCAGAGAATGTCAGAGACTGAAAGCTGCACTGTAGCTCACAGACAGACATTAAAGAGGGTAGCCAGAAGAGAACAGGAAAGTTTTATTACCGCTCCAAATAGCAGAGCTGTTGAACAACTTCTTTGATAGTAAAACAAAGGGATAGAGATGTCCCCTTGGGCCCTTCCCACTCTGTTAGTCTAAGGATTTGTGAAGGGAATGAAGGGTTGGGTATGCTACTTTCGTGTGAAGTCAGTGAGGCTGAAGGAAAAGCACTATCTCCAGAGCAAAGGGACTTGTGCCCCAGAGCCAGGCCCTGGGGTGGCGCCTGGGAGTCTGCATTTCTCACAAGCTCCCTGTGTCACTGATGTTACTGACCTGGAGATCACAACTGAAACCACCTTTGCAAAATTATGACAGTAAGAGATATCTGACATAGTTGACTCCATCTTGTTTCTGATCTCCAAGCTGTCCTTGGCCATTCCTGGGCATAGAACAAGCTAACTTTGGGAGGAATTTAGTTTATAGTTATAATAGTCCTGTCTTAAAACTAACCCCCTCCTTGCTCAGGGACTGCCTTTGTAAGACTAATGAAAGGCCAGAAGAATAGGATTATGAGAGGGGCCTCAACTCTGCAAAATGTAGGCATAGTTTCTGTAATCCCTTACTGCTCAGAAGTTACATGACCAGAGGTTACAGATAGGTATCGTTTCTATAATCCCTTATTGCTCAGGAGTCATGTGGCCAGAGGTCACAAGATTTGTGACTTTCTCAATTATAGATAACATCACTATTGTAGAAGCTAAGCTTTTTTTTTTTTTTTTGAGATATTGTTCAGACTGACCCCACCCAGACTCATGATTCGTGATTCAACTGTTCCTGTGGCCCCACCCAGAGGTGGACTCAGTGCATGAGGACTGTTTTCCACACTCATGATTTTTTCCCCCAACCGATCAGCAGCACTCATTCCCTAGCCTCCTGCCCACCAAATTGTCCATTAAAACCCTAACCTCCCAGCGTTTGGGAAGACAGATTTGAGTGATAACTCCAGTTCTCCTATGTGGCCAGCCTCACATCACTAAACTCTCTCTACTGCAATGCCACAGCCATTTTGTCTGTGCAGCAGGCAGAAAGAACTGTGGACAACTACACACCGAGCAGCAAGGAACTGGCGCCCCTGACTCTCATTCACAGGCGACCAGCCCTGATGTTGTCTACGGTGTTTGCATAGAATCCACACTGCCCCCTCCATCGCCCATCCCAAGTTTTCTCAGAATAGAAGAAAAGGATAGAGGCGAATCCCATGTCCTTGCTCGAGTCCTGGGGATTCCTGATAAAGTTCCCCAGGAAGAGAAACGGTCAGTTTCCTTTATGTAACCCATTTATCCATTTGTTTATTCATTCACTCACTTGCTTATTTAATGAATGTATATAGAGCAGGGGCCAGCAAACTACAGCCCATAGGCCAAAGACCACAGCCTTGTTCATTTGTTAACATATTCTCTGTGGCTGTTTTTGCACCACAATGTCAGGGCTGAGTAGTTGTGACAGAGACCTCTGGCCTGAAAACCTAAAATATTTACCATCTGGTCAAGAGCATCAGGTAGTATGCTAGTCACACATAGAGATATGTTAATATATTAATAATTATAGTATCTTTCTCCAAATTTACAATCTCATAGGGAAAATGTTACACACATGATCTCCTGCTTCAGCATGGCCATTGCCATCATCAGCAGCAGCAGCAGCAGCATCAATATCATCATCAACATCATTGTCATTATCATCATCAACACCACCATCATCAACAGCAACTGCAGCATCAACATCATCATATCCAAATAGTTAACATTTCTTAATCCTCTCTCTGGGCTGGGAACTGTTTGAAGGACTTTGCATACCTTAACTCATTTAATCCTTATGACAACTTTTGAGGTAGAAACTACTATCTCTCTTTTTCCCCACAAATGAAGAAACTGAGGCACAGATGTTAAGTATTGTTCCTAAGGTTGCCTGACTAGTGAATAATACTCACTATATGACAGACACTGAGCTAAATCCATGTAATCCTCACAACGTATATGAATTATTACTATGCTTATTTTACAGGTGAAGAAATGGATGCTCAGAAAAGTGAAGTGACTTGCCCATGTTCTCTGCAAGGTAGGAAATAGTGGAGGCAGGATTCACATGCAGGGCTTCAAGCTCTTCTGTTTAACTATGCCAACTGCAGTCAGATCTTTGCCTCCACTTTTGTCTAATAACACATTCTTAAAATTCTAGCCTAGCTCTGCCATCTCTCATAGCTGCTGATTCAAGGATCTGATGGAGAGGAGAGGAGCTGGTCTCCCTCCACTCCCTTCCCCCAGCGCCAAGGACAACTCTCTTTCATGTGATCTGTGCCAGTGTGTGTTTGTTGAATTAAATTCTTGTGAGCATCCAAATGGAGCTCAAAGACCTTTGGGGATTCAGAGAAATGAGACCTTCTGAGGGATTATTTTGGCCAGGGGAATGGGGAAAGGTTTCATGAATAACCCGGGGGTGGGGATGAAGTTGGATTTGAGAGAGCAGGTTGCAAAGGCACAAGGCAGCAAGGATGAGGTGTGTTTGGAGAATGGGGAGATGCTGGTTTGGCTGGGTCTGTGGATGATTAGAGGAGAGGAGTTACACTGAGGTAGAATTGAGGAGGTCCCTCCTACTGCTATGAACAGGGACAGTGGATTTCATCTCATAGGTGATTAAGAAGGCAAATGATGTTGAAGTAGAGGCATGCCTGGGTTAAAGACTGGCCTGGTGGCAGAGTACAGGCTGGACTGAGCAAATGATTGGCTGGAGTCAGGGGAATGAGTTAGGGGCTAGTACAGGAGGTCTGGGCAGGTGGTGAAAAGGATCAGACACACAGAGTTGGGAGGGACGATAGAAAGCAAGAAGCAAGTGATGCTCCAAGAAAGAAAAAGCAGGTGTTGGCTATAGAGTGAGTTGAGGGCTGCAGATGGGGACAGATGACCTGGGTTTTCAAGATCCAATGACGAGGAGAATGAATGGAAAAACAGCTGGTATGTGGGGCAGACAATGAGCTGTTTCCCCTTTGCTGGGTTGAGGTGCTAGGGGGACATGGGTGGAAACATCTGCAGCTCCCTGGAGATTTGGAGACAGATTTTGGGGCTCGTGCAACAGATTCAGGAGACAAGGGCTAGAAGGGAGCCCTGGATGTGGATTGTCCCCAGAGGGAAGAGCGTGGAGTGGGAAACAGAGAAGATGGGATTGGGCAAAGGTCCATGCTTAGGAGAAAGGAAAAACAAGATGGTGTGAGCCAGAATCAAAGGATCATAGACAATTTTGTCAGTCTGTAGGTGAAGCAATCTGGTTTTCAGCTCTGTCCGTTCAGCCCTACAGTTCCCACAGCCAAGCCATGTTTAGCTTCACCTTTATGACTGGGCCAGTCCTATGTTTTAGGAGGACACCCATCGTCCTGGTTTTAAGTGACTCCAGGAGATTAACTGGCTTGTTGAGTCAGCCTCTGTCACACATTTTCTCTTTGTTGCTAGAACCTGTAATGGCAGGGGTAAAAGCACTGTGAACATGAATGCCTATGAGTCTGCATGAGAAAGGATAATAAATAATCCCAACAGAGTCCTTTGTATATGTCAGTCACTCTGCTAGGCTGTTTGTAAGCATTATCTCATTTAATCTCTACTCCACTTGATCAGGTGTTATCATATTCCCATTTAACAGAAAGGAAATGGATACACAGAGTGGGTAAATCTCAAAGCTAGTGGGTGACAGAGGGCTGGAGTCCAGGCAAACTAACCCCAAAGCTCTAGCCTTTTTTTTTTTTTTTTAAATATTTATTTATTTTGATCAAGATGGGGTCTCGCTATGTTGACCAGGCTGGTCTCGAACTCCTAACCTCAAGCAATTCTCCCATCTTGGCCTCCCAAAGTGTTGGGATTACAGGCAGAAGCCACTGAGCCTGACCCTAAAGCCCTAGCTTTTAACTGCTACATTATCCTGAGAAAGAAAAGAAACAAGAATGAGAATGCGATGTAAGGGAGATGAGGGTGACATAACTTTCAAAAAGGTTAGTTGAAAGTGGTAATTACCAAAGATACCTTGAACTGAGAGTGGGAGAGGTCTCCAAGTCCATAAAGCCAGTAGAAGGTCTTTATCCTCTAGAGAGAAAGGAGGGCTTAGGGTCTCCTGGAACTCCTGATGCTTGGTGCCAATCTCCCCACTAAGGATATGCAGGAACCGTCTCTGGGAAGACATCCAGGGGACTTGAGAAGTCACTCCATCCAAAAGAAATTGTGAATCTGAAGGTAGCAGGGTGGGAGATGGCTTCCCCACCTCCCACGGGTGAACTGGCCTCCTGGGGTGGGCTAGTACAGATTGATGAGAGGGAAAAGTCAATTCCAAAGCATTACCAGGAAGCCTAAGCCATTGGAGATCAGAAGGGCAGGGAGAGAGGCACCCTTAGAAATGACAGGCCAGCTCTACCTCCCAATTTTATTTTTACAAATGGATTAGTGTCATGGGGAAACACTTATTGATATGGAAGGATGTTTTGTTATTGCCCATTGGAGATTCTTTAATGACTCCTGCAGCGCTCTCATTTTGTGAATCTGAGATAAGAGTAAGAGTGAGTGTGCACATGTGTTTGTGTGCATATGTGCCTATGTGTAGACACAGGGTGAAGTCAGCACATCCTCCAGGGCCTGGTAGAATAATGGAGATGGTATGGAGAACAAAGAGAGTGCAGATGGCTGTGCTATGTGTGCATATTTTTAGGAAGGCAGAGTGACAGAATTCATGTGTCATGGTTTAGAATCCCTTCTCACCTCAACAGGTCTTTGCCTTCAGTGATGCGTATTTTCTTCGCCCTTTAGTTGGAGCAGTGCAGGCACCTGCCAGTTGACACAAGGACTCTGCAGAGAACTGAGAAATGCTTGTGTATGGCACCCAGTCAATGGGTATCATTGGCTGAGCTCCCTCCCTTATTGCACACCAGACTCTGGTGACTAGAGGAGTTGACAAGACACAGCTGTGAAGAATTTAGCTCACACTGGACACATAAGCCACAGTAAGTGATAGCTCCGAATCCTTGTGGCTGAGACAGGGCTAGAATCTGAGGCCCAGGCCACCTCCCAGGCCAGCATGCACCCACCGTGCCACTGCTTTTGTTCTCTGGGGTCCCTGTGTCTTGCGGTCCAGCTTCCACTGGACACGGCACCTCTGAAGGAAGACAGATAACAAGTCTGATCACAGGTGTGTGACTGATGGGCTGGGGGTCCTGAGTTGGGTCCTGAGCCGGGTCCTGAGCCTTCATGTGCTCGCACGTGGCATTGTTTGCAGCTCAGACCTGGGGGTAATAACTGCAGCAAAGTGGTGCCTTTTCTAGAAAGTCAGCAAGTTAGGGGTCCCTGGAGTATCCATGGTGCTCGGCCCTGGTGGGGAACCAGCTCCTGACCTGGGGGTGGGGGCAGTGTGGGAGGAATGCTGTGAAGGCTGCGGGAGACAGGCCTGGTCACATCCTGCAGGTGGCTAGACAATACGGGGACACTCATACACTGTAGTGCACCTCTTGCAGCCTCCTGTTTTTCTCCACAAAGCAGCAGTGACAAATATCTGCAGTGTGGCTGTGAAGAGGCAGGCAGCACATGCGCAGTGCCTGGAGCTCTGAGGGCTGGGTGAGGGCTGAGTGGGGATGTGTGGTCTCTTGCCACCCCCAAATGTGGGTTGGGAGTACTTGGACATGGATTCCTCTTGTGACAAAACAGAATGTAGGATGATGCATTCGTGGGGCCTAGAAGTTCTTGCGTGACCCTGCTTTGGGCTCATTATGAGTGTTAGGTGCATGGAAATGAGAGTTCTTTGCAGGCTTTGTAGATGAGAAAAAACTCAGCAGAGAAGGCAGGACAGGACCTGGGCCTTGCAGGACAGATGGGTGTGCACATGGGGAGAGGAACCACAGCGGGAGAAGGATGGTTGAGCAAATGCTCTGAGGATGGAATGTGTTGCATTTTCAGTGTTTGATGAGGAAACTAGCCAAGTGCAAAGAGTTCACCCACACAAATGGGGAGAAGATCCCAGTGCCATCTTTCCTTCTTGTCGTCGTCGTCATCATCATCATCATCATCATCATCATCATCATCATCATCATCACATTGCATTGAAATGATTTATGGGTGTCTCCATCTGCCCAATCAGGCTGTGAGCTCTTGAGAGCAGAGACTGGAAGGTAGCAGGGTGGGAAATGGCTACCTTCAGTCTCTGAATGTAGCAGGGTGGAAGATAGCTTGCTTCTGACCTGGGTCTCCAGGGCCCAGCACCTAGCAGGCGCTCCATGTAAATGTATTTGAATGGATGAGTGAATGAGAGAGTGAGTGAATCTGTTGAGAAAGGCAGATTATGACCAGATTGTGGAAGGTCTTGGGTAGGGACTGGGGACCCATTGAAATGTTTGAGTGGGAAAGTATCTCTCAAGGGGATGCTTTGGGGAAGAGTAACCTGAGAGCCATGTGCAGGGTGGACTGAGGGGTAGAGAGAGCAGATAGGATGGAGGACCATGAGGAGGCAACCGGGTGAGGTTCTCAGCTCATCTCTGAGATGATGGAAAAGCAAGCACAGCCAGGACAGGAATTAAACACGCACTCAGCAAACATTTTCATATCACGGCCTTTTCCAATGGTTTCTACCATGCTTAAAATTCTACATCCTTTTTTCCCCCTCTGGTATAATAATAGTAAAAGTTGGAAAAGAGTCTAAATAATTGAGAAGAGGTAGAAAAAGTTGCAACGTGCCACAGTTTTGTCCACCTGACTTGGCTGTGAAAAGGGCTGATTGGGGACAAGGAACATGGCAGGCACTGGATCTGAGGGAGAGAGGGCTGGACAGCGGGCAGTGCTGATGGCCTCAGCACAGAGCTACTGTGTTCTTTTTCAGAAAAGGTGGAATTCTTGACTTTACTGTTGTAAAGTGAGGGGTAGAGGAGGAGAAAGGATTAATAACTGTTTGTTTTCTGCCAAGTTAAAAACCTCAGTTCTTGAAATGGTTTTATACACAGTGTTCTAAAGATTTTATAAATTCCTCTCTAGGGACAAGCCTCCAGAGAGAATATGTCCCAAGGGAATGTCCCTGCAAGAACAGAGCCAGAGGGAGCAGTTGGAAGTTTCCTCAGAAATGCAAACCACCCTCTGTAGATTAAAGGCCTTCGCGTTGGCTTCTGTTTTCCCTGTTGAAACTTGCCATGTTCAGAGAACCACGGTCAGTTAAGATCAACCTTCAAGGACATCCATAGTTAACAGAAGCCCAGAATGTCCAGTTTACAATGTCAGAAAGGGAGACAGAACAAATGGGAGGAGCACAGTGTGACTGTCTAACCCTGGAAACTCCCCATTTTTAGTTTTCACTATACTTTGTTTCTGGTCATGATTAGTAGAAAACCTTGCAGACAGAATGGGCCTGTACACCTGCTCGTTTTCAGTGTTACAAGGTAGGTAGGTTGAGTTCTCTCTTCAACCAGGTTTGGGGACAGAAGAACCGAGGGGAGTAAGAGGTGGGACAGCCACAGAAAGGAGAGGAAAGCTACAAAGGTCCTGGGGCCTTTGTCAGAGAAGGAAAGGGAGAATCTCCTAATTAGAGGCTGTGATGGTTAATTTTATGTGTCAGTATGTCTGGGCCATGGCCCAGGAATACGGTCAAGCATTATTCTGGATGTTTCTGTGAGAGTGTTTTGGATGAGATTAGCATTTAAATCAGTTTGAGTAAAGCCGACTTAGAGTAAAGCAGATCGCCCTCCACAGTATGGGTGGGCCTCATGCAATCAGTTGAAGGCCTGAATAGGACAAAAGACTGACCTTCCCCAAGCAAGAGGAAATTCTGCCAGCAGACAGCTTTTGGACTCAAATTGAGGCATTGGCTCTTTCCTGGGTTCTCAGCCTGATGACCTTTGCAACTGAACTGCAGCATTGGCTCTCCTGGGTCTCCAGCCTATAGGCCACCTGGCAGATTTTGGGTTAGCCAGCCCCTATAATTGTGTGAGCCACTGCCTTAAAAGAAACCTCCCCTTATACCCTTTCTGTGTATCTACATCCTACTGGTTCTGTTTCTTTGGAGAACCCGGACTAGTTTAGAGGCTTAGTTACAGCAGCTCCACGGATTTCTAGTACCTCCATTCTTGGGACTGCACCCAGGAAGGAGGAGAAACCAGCTGCAGCAGACAGACCTTTCAGAGTTAGCACCCCTTGCTTCACTCCTGCTTGCCTTTGGTTACGTGTGCTATTAGCAAAACTTGGCTGGGCTCAAGCCATAGACAATTCCAAGCATGCTAAAACTTTGGAGAGAGGTATTTGCTACATTTACAATGGGATGTTTGAATGTTACTTAGAGAAAGCAGAGCATGATAATTACTTGCCAAGTAGGATTCCCTTGACTCAACATTAAAAAACAGATATGAAACAGAAAGCACAGCATTAGAACAACATTTCTCTTCAATAATGAACTTTACTCTGAAGTAGATGGTTAACCCTCAAGTATTCTAATTTATCTTCGTATTCTGACCCAACAAAATTTCAGCCAATTAGCATTCCTGACTTGGTGTAATACAACGCATAGCTTTGTGGTTTTGACCATGCTTGTTGAACGGAGTGATTGTCTTGACCATTCAGATTGAGCAGGGACCATGACTAGACAAATCAAATAGATAGCATAGAGAGTAGATAGCGTAAAGATTCAGTGGAAGAAATAAAGCACGTGTCTTTCTGGCTGGAAGTCATTTCTGAGAAACAGAGAAGTGTGTCCTTCTGCTCCAAGATTCATGTCCAAATTGGTGACTATGAACCCCAGAAGGCTGCCAGTCATGATGGCCCCCAAGGCCACCAGGCGGCCAAGAAGTGAGCTGGACCTCAGCAAATAGAAGAGGCACTGAAGGAGCAGTCTTGGCTCCAACTCTTTTAGTGCTGAAATAAAATTTTGTGCTAATTGGTTAGTCTTGAATCCTGACATTTGGGGTGAGGGTCAGGGGTATTGGGAGAAGAAGAGGGGAGAAGGAGGGAGACATTTCTAGCCAATTCCAGACATTCTCACTGCAGTAACAGCATTCAAACACTGACCAAATGCTTGAACTGAAAATGAAACGTTAGACAGTGAGACTTTAGTGAGAGGAAAGTGGACTTCATATGACATACACCATGTTCTCGATAAACTACTTGCTAAACTCCTAAAATGCCATGTTCTCTTCCCATTCTAGGTCTTGCCCCATCTTTGCTGGAGACTACCTATTCATTAACCTAACTTCTCCTTGATCATTAGGTCTTTATGCAGAACCACTTCTAGAAGCCTTTCTCGTTCTTCCTGTGTGCTGCCACAGCCCCGCCACCTGGTAGAATAACTGCCTCCTAGACTGTGTGATCCTTGAAGGCAGGGATGTGATTTGCACACGGTTGTATCTACCGTGCCTTGAACAGGACATACAAGTGGCCTCCTCCCCACTCCCTAAAGTTTTAACCTTGTCCCAGAGCCCAGTGGATCTGATTCAATCCCAAAGCAGGGACGCTATAGGGCCTACCTATTCTTATCTAGCTGATCCCATTTTTGGACCTGCTTTGACACAGAAACCCACTTTCTGCATTTATTCCTTATAATATAGTCCCTGCTTGCTACTCCAGCTCTTCCAGAAAATGGATTTCCTTTCTTGAATTTCAGTTTCCCTTGGTTGTACCAAATACCTGCAAGTAGGTCTCCCCATTTCTGATAATGGAGGCTGGTTGATTCTGTTAGAACTTGTGCCCATCATCAGTTTTTCCAGCTTGTCTTAGATACGATCCTAGACCCTGAGCATTGGCTATGCCATCAAAAAATGGGCATTTCAGCCTGTTTCGGACCTAACTTTAAGTCCATGTCCTTTAATAACTGATGCTGTCTGGTTTTTTTTGTTTGTTTGTTTTTGTTGATGTTTTGTTTTGCTTTTAGATTCAAAGTCTTGCTGTGTTGCCCAGGCTTATCTCCTGGACTCAAGCAATCCTCCTGCCTTGGCCTCACAAAGTGCTGGAATTACAGGCATGATCTGCCATGCCTGGCTCTGTGTATTCTAATACTGGTCTCTCACCTGGCCCTGAGGGACCTCTTGGACACCATTCCTGGGCTCTCTGGATCTGTCTGTCCCTCTTGGCAGTTCCCAGATGTCAGGGATTGGCTGTGGGTACAATCTCATAAGCGTAAGGATAAACAGTAATGTGTCTTGGAAACATGCTCAAAGACCTAGATTTTCTATGTTTGGAGATTTAAAACTTTTTTTCTGCAAATTGCAAAACAAAGACCAGCTGTACTCTCCCAAGAAAAAGCCCAATTATACTCATGCCAGGTGGAGTCCTGCTTTTGTAATGAAATGTAGGGTCTTGTCATGGGTCCAATACGGTCCCCCAAAGAAGTCCACACCATAATGCCTGGAACTTGGGAACATGTGACCTTACATGGCCAAAGGGAGTTTGCAGATGTAAGTGGGTTACTGACCTTAAGACAGAGAGACTCTACAGGTGGGCTCAATTCAATCATCTGAGCTCTTAAAAGCAGGGAACTGTCTCTGGGTGGAGTCAGAGAGATGCAGCAGAAAGGAAGTCAAGGAGATTCAACGTGCAGTTCTGAGAAGGGATTGCTGGCTCTGAGAAGTAGGAGCCTTGTGCAAGGATTCAGGAAAGGTCTCTAGGAACTGAGGATGGTTCTCAACTGGCAAGCACAAGCAACTGAATTCGGCCAGGCATCTGGGTGAGCTTGGAAGCAGATTCTTCTCCAGAGCCCCCACTAAGGATTGTGGTTCTGCTGACAGCTCGATTTCACCCCACGAGAATCTAAAGAGGACCCAGCCTGAGTGTGGTGGTTCCCACTTGTAACCCCAGCACTTTGAGAGGCTGAGGTGGCAGGATCACTTGAGCCCAGGAGTTTGAGAGCAGCTTGGGGAATATAGTGAGATCCTATCTCTACAAAAAAACAAACAAACAAACAACAAAAAACCAGAAACTGCTCAACAGGTTCACCTTGCCTGCTGCCTAGACAAAGCTGATTTATCAAGACAGGAGAATTGCAATAGAGTAATTCACGTAGAGCCAGTTGTGCAGGTGACTGGAGTTTTATGATTACTCAAATCAGCCTCCTCGCGCATTCAGGGATCAAAGTTTTTAAGGATAATTTGGTGGGTGGGGGCCAGTGAGTCGGGAGTGCTGATTAGTAAAGTCAGAGATGAAATAATAGGGGGTTGAAGCTGTCCTCTTACGCTGAGTCAGTTCCTGGGCGGGGACCACAAGATCAGGTGAGCCAGTTTATCCATCTGAGTGGTGCCAGCGGATCCATCAAGTACAGGGTCTGCAAAATATCTCAAGCACAGATCTTAGTTTTTACAATAGTGATGTTATCCCCAGGAGCAATTTGGGGAGGGTCAGAATCTTGTAGCCTCCAGTTACATGACTCTTAAGCCATCATTTCTAATCTTGTGGCTAATTTGTTAGTCCTGCAAGGTCAGTCTAATCCCCAGGCAAGAAGAAGGTTTGTTTTGGGAAAGGGCTGTTTTAAACTATAAACTACAAACTAAGTTCCTCCCAAAGTTACTTTGGCCTACACCCAGGAATGAACAAGGACAGCTTGGAGGTTACAAGCAAGATGGAGTTGGTTAGGTCAGATCTATTTCACTGTCTCAGTTATAATGTTGCAAAGGTGGTTTCACAGCAAGCTATGATCGTGCCACCGCACTCCAGCCTGGATGACAGAGCAGGCAAGACCCTATCTCTAAACAAATAAAACAAAAACAAAAGTAAAAAGAAGACCCAGTTGAACCACACTGTACCCAGATTTCTGAGCTACAGAACTGTGAGATAATACATTGGTGTTGTTTTAAGCCACTGAATTTGTGGGGATTTGTTCTGGCACCAATAGAAAATGAATAGAGGCCATCATGGAGGTCAGATGGGACCTTGATGGGAAGATCTCCCATTGCCTCTTGCCATCTAAGATCCTTGGGCTGCAAAGCATCTCTCTACTGCTCTTTGCCGATTGCACAGTTAATGAAGAAAAAACCTCTGAGCCAAGAACACTGGGATTTTCATCTCCATCTCACAACAGCTTTCTTCCTGGGCAGGAGCTTCCCTCAGTCCCACATATTTGGAGTTCCACAGCTTTCCCTGGGAGCCAGAATGTGGTCATTTCCTTGCCCAGCCCAGTACAGCCAAGCTCTAAGGAAGCTGTTATCAAAACAGGAACATTCGTTTCATGTGTCCAGTACTTCTGGCTGCAAAGTGGAAAGAGACTTACTCCGCAGCAAAAGCAAAGCATCAAATAAAACATTTCTGTGAAAGACCTGGCAAGCAGGCACGTCAGCTCTCTGAAGACATCCTCTTGTTCAGCAAAGTGAAATAGTCTATAGAAATAGGGCTGGAACAAAGGGCCCTGGTAGTTTTGTCCTGGATTCCCTATGAATGGTCAGCTTCCTTGAGCAGAGTTCAGTGCAAATGAGGCCAAGGCTAGGGACTGGCTCTGGAGGCAGGTCAATGAGCTCCAGTCTATTTTGTGGAGAAAGACTCCTTCTAATTCAAAATGCCTTGACCACCTAATATTTTCCAGGTCCTGTGCTAGGGGCTGGGAGGACAGAGAGAAACAGAGTCAGATCCTCCCACAAAAGTCCACGAGATGTTGGGGAGCCAAACTTGTAAACAGCCATCACCAACACAAAGAAGGATGCACTGATGCTATCTAGAGGCGCCCAGGAAATGGTTCATGGGCGTAGAGGTAGGAGATATGACTTCTGCTTGCATATTCCCAACGAAGTGTCACAGGAGAGAGAGTATTTGAGCCAGACTTTGATTGAGAGTCAGGGATAAAAAATTGTTGATGACATGTATTTGGTGCTTTACATTTCATAATTTCACTTCAATGGAATTTTGGTAGGCAGAGCATAGCCGAGGTGTTTTAATGTAGAAAACTGTAGGAGTAGGTATACACGGGCATAAAGATGTAAAAGTTCAGGATATTTCCAGCAACTAGGCATTCTTGTTGATACTGGGGTACTGTTGCTTCTACTTCTCAGTGGACACGGAATCTATCCAGGAATGTTCCTGATTTATATCAGATAGATTTACATCAGGAACATACCTAGATAGATTTATATCAGGAACATACCTACGTAGATTCCCATACCTATTTATATAGATTCGAATCTATGATTTTACACTTATGTCTTCAATTCCGAACAGCACCTCAGGGTTTAGTTTAGTTTTCTCACTTGCCATATACATATATGTATTTTTTGAGATGGAGTCTCGCTCTGTTGTCCAGGCAACAAACGTGCAATGGCGCATCTCGGCTCACTGCAACTTCCACTTCCCCAGTTCAAACAATTCTTCTGCCTCAGCCTCCTGAGTAGCTGGGATTATAGGCGCCCGCCACCACGCCTGGTTAATTTTTGTATTTTGAGTAGAGACGGGGTTTCCCCGTGTTGGACAGGCTGGTCTTGAACTCCTGATCTCAGGTGATTCACCTGCCTTGGCCTCCCAAAGTCCTGGGATTACAGGTGTGAGCCACCGTGCCTGGCCTCACTTTCCATATTTGTAACTCGCTTCTCCGCAGTGTTCCTGGAGAATAAAGTGCACTGAGATAGAGAAGACAGATGTGAAGGATGGTTTGGGATCTGCCAGGGAGGTCCCTGAGTGCCATGATAAGATAAAAGACTCTGTCTCTCAGGTTTGGTTGAGTTATTCAAGGTTTCTGAGAAGAGAGTGATAAGATTCGATCAGAAAAGTAAAGTTAACAGACATTTAAATAGAATCAAATAAGGTTTTTAGGTAGAAAGGGAAGGCCTGGGGACATTTGTTGCAGAGTGGTAAAAATGATCTTGGACTGAGTTCAACTTGGTTGCTAGATAGCTCCGTACTGTGATGCCCCTGTGTGATAAGCTCAGCATATTCCTTCACATTCTGGAATGCTTTTTACTCGGAATTTGAAAGTCTCCGTGGAGGTGCTCAAGAGATTACACTGTGCTTGTTTACCCATCATCCATGTCGTAACAAGGACCCATTATTACCCAGGAGGGAGGTTTCCACATATGGATTTTATAAATGGATAACCTGTGTCACAATGAGGCTGGAGTTCATTGTCAGAGGACACTGGAATCCTTCTTCAATGATTATGTGTAAGTCAGGATGTCTTTTGTGGCAAATAATTGAAAACCCAACATGACAAGCTTAAACACCAAGGAGTTTTAACCACTCCTGTGGCTGACAGTCCAGAGAAATCAGGATGGGCTCAATCCAGTGGCCCCAGATCTTTCCCTGTGATCCTCTTGGCTCTGCTTTCTTCTCACGCTGGCAGTGAGATGATCACATGATTTTTTTGGGTCTAATCTCAATGCCTGGCATTATCCAGGGAGGAAATAAGTTTCTTTCAGAAAGTCTTCAGAGAAGGAAAAAAGACTTTTTTGGAAGTTTTCAGTAATAGTAATAGTCTCCTTGTATCTTAAGAACATTTCTTTCCATTTGTTTTATTTTCTTTCTATTTTTTGGGAAACGATCTCAAATTTAGAGAAAAGCTTCAAGAACAGTACAAAAAAGTTATTTCTCTGAATTATTTGAGGGTAATTTGCTGACATGAAATTCTGTGCACCAGGATAATTTAGTGTATATTTCCTATGGAACAAAGACATTCTCCTACAAAGCCAAAATTCTAAATCACAGACACCATTGAAGTTTTGTTTTGTTTTTTCTTTGAGATGAAGTCTCACTGTGTCACCCAGGCTGGAGTGCAATGGTGCAATCTCAGCTCACTGCAACCTCCACCTCCTGGGTGCAAGTGATTGTCCTGCCTCAGCCTCCCTAGTAGCTGGGATTACAGGCATATGCCACCATGTCCGGCTAATTTTTGTATTTTTAGTAGAGCTGAGGTTTCACCACGTTGGCCAGGCTGGTCTCAAACTCCTGACCTCAGGTGATTCACCTGCCTCAGCCTCCGAAAGTGCTGGGATTATAGGCGTGAGCCATTGCACCCGGTCTTCCATTCCAGTTCTGCCACTTGTCCTGATAATGTCCTTGTAAAGGATGTCCGACTTTCATGACCTTGATATTTTAAAAGACTACGTTGTTGAAGGTCCCTTGGTTTGGGTTTATCTGATGTTTCCTGACGATTGGATCCAAGTTTTGCGTCTGTGGCAGGAATATCACAAAAAGTAATGTGGTGTTTGTTTCATTGCATCGTATCACCTGGCATATGATTCTGATTTGTTTCATCATGGGAGATGTTAGTTTTGACCACTTAATTAAAGCAGTATCTGCCAGGCTTCTCCACTGTAGTTAACTTACTTTTCCTTTGTAATTATTAAGTTGTAGGAAGGTACTTTGAGACACTGTGAATATATACCTTCTTATCAAACATTTAATATCTTAATTTATCTGTATATTTGTATTAGTATGGACTCATGAATTCCTAATTCATTTAATGGGTTTTGATCTCTAACTACTGTTGTTTATTTTGATATTGAGATTCTCCTTTATTTGACTGTCAGAACCCCTTTAATCTAGACTCTGTGTCCTTTTGAAATGTCTCCTAATTCTCCGGGCACTTCTTACTTTCTGGTAGAACAAGATGTTCCAGACTCATTTTGCCCTTTCCTTGCTCAAATCATGGAACCAGCCATTTTTTTTTTTTTTTTTTTGTAAGTAGTCCTAGCTCCATTTAGTGGAGAAAGATATTTAGAAGCCAAAATTTGGATGCTAAGTATTCTCATTGCTACTGGGTTGTCATTGCTTCTAGAGTCTCTCAGTGAACACGGGTAGGGACTCTATGCCGTTATATATGCCTGCATTTACATCTATGTCTATTTCTACACTGATCAATCTACAAATTGAAATCCATGACTTCACACCAATGTCTCCGATTCCAACACAACACTACAGGGTCAAACTAGTTTCTTTCTTTCCATGTTTGTGATTCACTACTCCAAGAGTGACAAACTTGGCTATCATAATTCTCATCCTATTTGTTCATCTGACTAATCCCCGATGTGTAATCAATTTCCCATTGCTCTAGTCTTCCCTCCCAACATCCTGTCCTTCCTTGATAGTAGCATCCTCTTGTTTCTTATCAGCTTTCACAGCCACGTCTGAACCAGTCACTGAAAGAGGGATACAAAAACCTTTATTTAGACCAACGGATCAAAGCTGCCTCTGGAGCTGGGGTGGGGTCATCTTTCATTGGGATACGTGGGCTGTGTCTAGGAGAGGTAGATATCTAAAAAAATTTCAAAGTTCTCTTAGAAAAAAAGAAGGGAGAATGGATGTTGAATTAGCAGTAACAGTGCCTACTAAAGAGCTGTACAGACACATTTCTGTTATTGAAAACAAGCAGCTCTCATCTCAACAAGCATGTCAAACTGAAGGCAGACCTCTTGCATCATCTTTCTAATGATGGGAAGCACAACTCCTTGGTGCTAGAGCCAAGGAACAATGTCTGACTGCCGAGAAAAGAACCAATAATGTAAACAGCCTCCATGAACAGCAAACTATTCAGACAAGAATTCTGGAGCAGAGCCCAGGGCTTAAGTCATGGCAGAATAAATATATTCTGAAATCACAGCCCAGCTTTTCCCTATCTCAACGCCCTCCCTGTTCCCTTCCCCATACAATTATTTGGATTAAATGTATGTGAATTCAAAATGTTAAAGACATTGACAAATTTCTCTATGGAAATGTTGCAAAAAGTTCCACTTTCACCAAAGCGTTGATGAATGCAGGCTCCTCCATACCTGGGCCAATGGGCCAACATGATGTATTAATATTACCAGACTTATGCATTTTTTCCATTCTGAAAATTGGTACTCGTTATTGTTTGGATTTGCATTTCTTTAATCATAAATAAAGTAAAACATGTTTTCATGTGGTTAAAACATCATTTTTGACCAGGTGCAGTGACTTATGCCTGTAATCCCAACATTTTAAAAGGCTGAAGTGGGAGGATCACTTGAGGACAGGAGTTCAAACCAGCCTGGGCAACATAGTGAGACCCCATTTCTGTAAAAAATAAACAAAATTAGCTGGGCCTGGTGGTGCGTGCTTGTGGTCCCAGCTACTCAGGGGATAGTGAGCTGGGATGGAAGGACAGCTTGAGGCTGGGAGGCCAAGGCTGCAGTAAGCCGAGATCATGCCACTGCACTCCAGCTTGGGTGACAGAGTGAGACCCTGTCTCAAAAAAAAAAAAATCATTTTAATTTTTTCTGTGAAAGCCTATTTATATACTCTGGCTACTTCATTGAATGAATGATTTTTTTTTTCTTACTGATTTGTAAGAGCTCTTTGTATATTGAGAAAATTACAATATGATTTTGTGATATGAATTGCAAATATTTCACCTACTTTGTTTTTAGGATAGTTTTTTCTGGTTAACGTTTTTTGCCTTTTATGTTATAATATGTATTACTCTTTTGCTTAAGGCCTTATGACCTGAAGAATTAAATTCTGTATAAAGCATGTTATACTGCTAAGCCCTGCCCTTCCCCGTCCTCATCCATCCCAAGCAGTCTGGTTTCTACCCCAAGATCTTAGCTCTTGCTCTGTCAGGATGGACACTCAACTGAGGCCTTTCGTGATGTTCCTCTGTCATAAAGTGAGAGCCCATGGTATTCTAGATGCTGTTCTAGGTGCTGAGGATACAAAGATTCAGGTGAAGAAGACCCAGCCTGTGCCTCCCAGGAGCTCAGAGTCGGGTTGTGTGGACGTTGAATAAAGTCTATGATAAAAGTCTGTACAGGGTAGAATGGAGCCAAAAACAAAACAAAGTCAAGAAAGTTTTTAAAAGGTGGTGACCCTTGATTTGAGTCTTGCAAGTGGCACAGGTTTTCGCCAGGTACATAGAGAATGAGTGGACAAGGGCATTCTAGGGAGAAGAAGCATCTGGGGTCCAGGTGTGGCTGCTGCAGAGGGAGGGCATATCTGCCAGGTAAGAGGGTCCAGATCACAGAATCCTGAGGTTGGACTTTGCTCTGAGGGCGATTAAAGGGTTTTAAGAAGAGAGAGGTAATTGGGTTTGTAATACAACACTGCTCTTGACAGCAGGGTGGAAGGATGGGGGAGGAATGGCAGATTTAGAGACTCAAAGACCAGATACGAAACCACAGTTCATGTGACACTTGCAGAAGTTCAGAACCTAATGGTGAGTAATAGGAGGGTGGAGAGCAGAGGATGAGTGTGAAGGAGGAAGACTAGCTAAGATTAGGTGTATTAGAAGCAGGTGGTTTGCACATTGGAGAGAAGGAGGTGGGGGAGTGGGGAGTGATATGGAAGGCAGGATCGAGGAGGACTCTGAGTCTCTTTGGCTGTGGAAGATGCTGCCGACACTGAGGAGGGAACGCAGGGCAAGGTGATGTAGTTTTGGGCTTACGGTGTTTGAGGAGTCAGTGGGACATCCCAGGAGAGACAACCCATAGGCGACTGGGAATAAACAGCTAGGAGTCTGGAGAGAGCCTAGGCTGGAGATGCAGATTCGAATTCGTCATCAGTGATGGGGAGGCCCTGACAGTGGATGGGATGGCCAAGTAGTGGTGTAAAGTCCTGCTTCTTAAGTGTGTATTTTAATATAATATAATATAATAATATAATTTAATTTATTTAAGGACAGAGTCTCGCTCTGTTGCCCAGGCTGGAGTGCAGTGGCATGATCATGGCTCACTGCAGGCTCAGCCTCCCCAGACTCAGGTGATCCTCCCACCTCAGCCTCCCAAGTAGCTGGACTACAGGCACACACCACCACACCCGGCGAATTTCTGTATTTTTTTTTTGTAGAGACAGGGATTCGCCATGTTGCCCAGGCTTGTCTCGAAATCCTGGCCTCAAGCAATCTGACTGCCTTGGCCTCCCAAAGTACTAGGATTACAGGCATGAGCTACTGTGCTTGGCTTTATGTGTATGTTTTAATTTAACAAATATTTACATAGCACCTGCTATAGACCAGGTACTTTATGCATACTTGTTCATTTAAAACAAACAACTTTTAGGAAGGTACTATTATTATCCTCATTTTGCAGATGAGAGAGCTGAGACTCAGAGAGGTTCACCAATCTGCCCAAGGTCTTGCAGGTCAAAGTGGCAGAGACGAGGCTTGAACCTAGGTTCTCTGGCCACAATACTCAAGCCTTCTCCCACCACACTGTGCTATGCTGCTACTTTATACAGAACATTGATTGTCAAGGAAGTTTATAGGAGTGAGAATAACTACAACTTATTTTATCCTGGGATCCAGGGATCTTTGTATAAAGACTCTACTCCCTGCCCTTACATGGAGACATCTGTGAGTTGAGGAGGAGCCTTTGATTTATGGGTGGAGGGACCACGCTACCTGTGTCTCTTCTCTATGGATGCAGGGCATTGAATGACAGCGAGCAGCTGACAGGGAGGGCCACTGCTCCCTCTCACTGCTTGCCAGTTTCAGTTAATTTCCATCTACTTTTTCTACGCCTCCCCACAATGATTCTTGGTTTTGTGTTTCACCAGGATCCAGATGGTGTTGTAAGTTCATTATTCCCACCATAAATCTTCAAAAAAATCACATATCAGTGATAGAGAACATATAAAGAGAAGACAACAGATCATAGAAACATTAAAAAACAGGACAAAATTTGCACGAATCAGAAGTGTAACAGAAGCACAACTCAGGGGGATGTGCTGTCACAGGACTTTTGGATTTAGATCCTAAAACAGGCACAGTGGATGAGAGTTTATATGCTGCAAAGTCATGAGCACTGAATGTACTTCACATGGGGTAGGGGTCCTGGGCCAGGCTCATTACATGCACCTAGGCAATGGGATTGGACTCTGCCTGCAAAGGAGGCTGAAAAAAGTTACTGCTGGCTGCATATTCTGTTTCAGGGCCTATGGCTTATACAACTATCCAGGAGGGCTGGAGAAAGGAGATCCAGCCATGTATCTTGGACTTGAGCTAAGCTGCCTGCTGCATCAAAGGCAGAATCTGAGGTATCTCACTCACCACAACATGGAATTCCTAAGCCATCACTGTAAGATTTGGTTCAAGACTGGGAGATCTGAGACAGGGGCAGGTGGAGGCGACCAGCAAACTGCTAGGCAGGGTGGGGTAAGTGGAGAAAGAGAGACAAGAGGAAGAAACAGAGGAGAGAGGTGAGAGGAGGGAGGGGGAGAGAAAGAGAAAGAGAGAGGAGAAGTTGGCCGGGGCGGCGGGGCGGGGCGGAGAATTTCCACTCAATAGGAGCCTATAAACTAAAACTTTTTGTTTGTTTGTTTTTTGTTTTTTGTTTTTTGTTTTTTGTTTTGAGATGGAGTTGCTCAGGCTGGAATGCAGTGGTGTAATCTGTGCTCACTGCAACCTCTGCCTCCCAGGTTCAAGCGATTCTCCTGCCTCAGCCTCCCGAGTAGCTGGGACTACAGGTGGATGGCACCATGCCTGACTAATTTTTGTATTTTTTTAGTAGAGATGGGGTTTCACCGTCTTGGCCAGGCTGGTCTCAAACTCCTGACCTCAGGTGATCTGTCCACCTTGGCCTTAGTGACTCTTCGGAGGACAGCTGTTCGCCTGCCTAGGGCTGCTACATGATCAAAAATAGCTGCTATTGTGTTGAGCCATTACTTCTTTGGATGGTCAAAGATATCAAGGAAAGAAAACTTATTTAAAAGATGAATAGGAAGTAATTTTAAAAAGGCAGAAATAAAATATCACTAGGTGAGTATGGAAAAGAATCAACTTGAAATCCTAGAAATAAGAACAATGATAAATGAAATCTAAAAATTCAATAGATCAAATTGAATGGAAACTTTAGACCAAACATGATTGAATAAAAAATTGATGAACTGGAAGTATCACCAGAAAGTACTACAGAGTGAAAATGAAACAAAAAATATGAAAGAGAAGTGAAGAGTCACAGAAGGGAGTTCAAAAAGCTCTAATAATCATATTATAAGAGTTCCAGAAAAAGTCAATAATTGATTCAATGGTGGATTGTCATATTTGAAGATACAGATAATCCTTAACTTCTGATATTTTGATTTATGAATTTTTTACATTATGATGGGGTAAAAGCAATATGCTCCTTAATTTACAATGGGGTTATATCTCAATAAACTCATCCTGAAACTTTACTGGGATATAACCCCACTGCAAGTTGAAGAGCATTTGTATATTGATGAGAATTTTTAAGAGTTGAAGAAAGCCACTGGCTCTTAGGTTAAAAGTGTACACTGAATCAGTAAAAATAAATCCACACATAAATGCCTTGTGCATACACAACACCAGTGTAATAAAACATTGGATATCAAGAATAAGGATAAAATATTAAAGGGTACTGGAAAAAAACAGTAAACCTATACAAGATGATAATTAGTATGACATCAGACATTTTAACAATGATAGATTTGAGGAGACGAAGTAGTATCTTCAAAGTGCTGATGGAAAACATGGACAACCTAAAATTTTATACCCAGCAAAACTATTATTTACAAATTAAGACAAAATAAATAGACAAAGATTAAATTAGTTTACCAACTACAGATTCTCACAGAAAGAACTAATAGACATGAATTTCCATGAGATGAAAAGTGAACCAAGAGAGAAAGTACAGGATCTAAGAAGCAATGATATACACAAATAAAATACTTGGTAATGTACATTTTACAAAGATAATCAATGAGAAAAAAGTCTACTTTTTGTGTGTACATTAAAAAATGTTCAACATCTAGACAGCATTCACAAGGAAGAGGATGTTCAGTGAGTAGTTGAAACATGCTGAGATTCTTGTTTGAGAGGAGAATAAAAACTGAATAAATTTAACTTTCTTATAAATATTTATGGTTAATTATGATTGCTAAAAATCAAGGAGTAAAACTTAAAGAACAGACCACAATATATCCTTCCAAAGCAGCAAAAGTTAAGAAATAAAGAAAACTTTATCAAAGTTTGAGAAGTTAGGAAAGGAAAAAAGAAGAAGAAAAAGGAAAAACCAAAGCCAAAAGCACAGGAATAAGATGGTAGAAATGTCCCCAAATAGCTCAGTAGTAAAATAAATGTAAATTGTTGGAGGCTTTTTATTTCTTCTTTTTTTTCAAGCTACAGTCCTCAACAGATGCAGATGAAGGCCTTTTAAAAGACATAGATGTTCACATTTTATTTTTATTTGTATTTATTTATTTATTGAGACAGGGTCTTGCTGTGTCACCCAGGTGAGAGTACAGTGCCACGATCTCACTGCAGCCTCAACTTCCTAGGCTTAAGCAATCCTCCCACCTCAGCCTCCCAAGTAGCTGGGACCACAGGTGAATGCCACCATGCTTGGCTAACTTTCTGTGTTTCTTGTAGAGATCAGGTTTCGCCATGTTGCCCAGACTGGTCTTGAACTCCTGGGCTCAAGTGATCCTCCTGCCTCAGCCTCCCAAAGTGCTGGGATTACAGGTGTGAGCCACTGTGCCTGGCCTAGATTTGAGTTTTAAAATTGAAATTCAGCTTTGTGCTATTTATAGGAGACATAGTTAAGAAGAAATGACACAGAATAGCTAAAAATTAAATGAAAAAAGCTAAATCAGACAAACACTAATAAAAAGAAAACTGACATAGCAAATTTAATAGCAGACCAAATTTTAGGTCAAAAATCTATAAATAGGGATAAAGGAGAACATTTATGGCTGGGCACGGTGGCTCATGTCTGTAATCCCAGCACTTTGGGAGGCCCAGGTGGGAGGATCACTTGAGGTCAGGAGTTCAAGACCAGCCTGGCCAACATAGTGAAAACCCTTCTCTACAAAAAATACAAAAATTAGCTGGGCATGGTGTTGTGCACCTGTAGTCCCAGCTACTCAGGAGGCTGAGGCAGGAGCATGACTTGAACCTGGGAGGTAGAAGCTGCAGTGAGCCACTGCACTCCAGCCTGGGCGATAGAGGAGACTCCATCTCAAAAAAAAGAAAAGAAAAAAAAAAAAAAGAACATTTACAATAGGAAAAGAACAATCCTGCAATAATTAACAGATTTGTATGTTCTTAGGATAACCTCAATATTTATAAAGCAAAACCAATAGAATTACAAGGAATATAAGGAAATAGATTAAGCTGGTAAAAAAATAAAGATATAAAGGATTTCAACAGCATAATTAAAAAGTTGGTCAAATTAGATAAATGGAGAACTCTGTACCTAACAAAGTGATTATGCATTATTTTCAAGCACACTTTGAATACTTAACAAAAATTGACCTTCTTGATAAAACAATGGTATCTTCTGACTATAATACAGTTAAATTAGAAATCCACAGTTAAAAAAAAGAGTATATGACATGAGATAAATCTATGTGTCTGAAAACTATAAAACCAATTCCCCAAAATCATTTTTGGGTTAAAGAGGAAATCATAATAGAAATTGGCAAGGGAACACTTGTGGCTTTTGACATATATTATATACATATTAACTTGTTACCTTGCTAAAAAGTAGCAGCTTATCTTATTACCTTGACTTACACTTGAACAGTTCCTTTTGTATTTTCCTGTTACCTCTCTACCGCCTCTCTAATCATCAAGATTTTTGCTTTTATTTTGCTCAAAAAACATTTCTCAGAAACCCTCCTTACTTTTATAGCTTTTGTATTTTTATCCTTGTTCTTTATCCTCAATACCTTCTGCTTTTACGTTGTAAACTTACCGTCTCCATAGTTTTTGGCTTTCAATGCTACTTTTGTATTTTTAACTTTTAAATCTCATAGACATCTAATCTTTTACATATCTATTATTATCTCATTATTCCAAACTCTTTGAAAATAATAATTATATTTAAATATTTTAGTCCTTTCGAAACTTTTTCTTCTCTAACCTTTCAGAAATCTTCTCCAAATTTCCTACCTTGTGGATATGATTTTACCCAAGTGTTTTTGTTCTGTTAGCCCCCTTTTTTCTTAATGTCTAGGATAAGCACCATCTTTGGAAGCATGGCCTCAAGATGGCGGCATGGAGGGGACTCTCGCTGACAGGCAGGGGAGCTGCAGGTCTGCTGGCTCTCTCCTCCCTCCTTGTCACCCCTCAACCTCTGGGCTGCCCTTTGGGCTCATGACAATGTATCTCAGAGCCCAAGGAGGTTGGGCTTCCGTTCTGGGGGACTCTGGAAGCTCCTGGGTTAACTACTCTCAGGGCTCTGGTTTTCTCCATTCAGATAAAGTACTTGATTTCCTGGAACAAGTTTTCTTTCTCAGTCTGAGGGCTCTGATACATACATAACCTTTGCACTTGGGCCATCTACACGAACCACATGCCATGAGGCGGGAGGGAATGGAAGGAGACCAGGCGGTTATGACTGCAGACCTTGGCCTGACCCCAGGAAGCGCCGGGGTGGTTTTATTCCCTGGGCATCACAGCACTGTTTTCCAGGCTGGGCTTCTGTACCACTGGCTGATAGACCATATTTTCAAATTGACCCACCTTCCTTTCCAGTGGGAATATGAACATTTTTTTCTCATGATGCATGATTCTCCTTAGCTTCCTCCCCTATTATGGAGTTCAAAAAGAATGTGCCTAGGGCAAAGGATTTTCTGCTTTCGGGGTCAAACATCAGGCTTGCTGCAAGTCTGCGAGGCAGAACAGCTTTCTTCATGTGGCGAGACCTAAAGTGAGCAGTCAGGTCCACCTGGGGACAAGGGGGCCAGACTCACCTATCACTGGAGGCTGGGAAGGATTTTCAATGCACAGGAAGGTTCTTTGCCTCTCATCCATCTCACAGAAAAGGAAGACGACACACTTCTGGAGAGGTTAGAATCCTTGAAAGAAAACATGCCACACGCACTGACAACGCCCTCATCTTCACACAGCTGCCCCCATCATAACTTCCCTTTGGTTTTCTACAGCCTGCCACTCAGTGCACAAGAAAGAGTTCTCCTGGGTGCTTGGGGTTTTCAAAGCGAGGACCCTGACATTTTGGTCTTTATAAAAAAATACATCATTGAGGGAGACCTCAATTTTAAAACCTGCCTCTTCCCGTTTTCAAGGAGGTTTATATTACTTGTTCCTCTGGTTATCAAGGAAAATAATTGAAAAGAGAATAAGTGCACTCTGACTTCTGTCACTTTTAGGCTATGCAGATGACAGGAATATCTTTTTTTCCAGTTTTGATTTGGCTTCCTGGCAAGCTTCCTGTTTTTCTTAACATATACATTCTTTAAGTCAATATGCATGCTCTCAGCTCATACATATGATCTCTGGTGATCTTTTAAGTGTCTATTCAATCTGCATATCCCAAGGCAGAATTAATCATCCCAGAGTGGGTCCCTGGTAATCTGAAAGTCAAGATTGGCTCATTTATTCACTTAACAAGTGTCTATTATGTTTCCACTGTGAGCCATACCAGAATGCTGTTAGAAAATGGGTGAATTGCATTCCTATGAGCCATTCTTTCTGAGGCAAATGTAATAGCCTAATGAAAAATTTCTCTCCATACTTACTTAATGGACAGCTAATCTATTCTGCACCTTCTCCAGGGCCCAGAGCTTCATTGTCTTCTATGCCGGGACCCATCCCGGTTAGACTCCTTTATAGGGTTGCTTTCACCACTCTTCATAGAATATGTCAGCCAACAAAATGCCTTGCAGTGGGCACTGAACACATATTTGTCAAATAAATGTGCCTTCCTCACTAAAAAGGCTTTGCTTTCTAAAGATTGTATTCAGTGCTTTCCACAGCTTCCCTCTTGCATTATGGCTGACATTTTCAAAGTACAACGCCAAGTCAGAGACTCCACTTTCTTAGGCATACGGGAAGAATGGGAAGGTGCCTGTTCTGTGACCCTAGCAATTGTTGGGGGCTGGAAAAGAAGAAAGAGAGACTGTGTTCACCTTACTAGCAGGATGGGGAGACCAGAAGTAATTCACCAGGACAGCAGAAATGGTGGAGTTTAGCATGGTGGTGGTGGCTGCCTTGTACGCTATTAAGAAATGGTCCCACAAACCACCTTTGGGATGAGTGGGGAAGCCCTCAGTTCCCTGCATGAGAGTGACACTCTTGCCCAGCCGGCTTCCTCCAGGTGACGTGGAATGCCAGGTTTGGGATTTTCATCTGCTGCTGCTGCCAGCTTAGCTGAGTCCTCCCTAAGAACAGGGCATCTAAGACACACCCACTCCCCAACCCTGCCAAATGTCTGCTCTTGAAATAATCTGTTTGCAATTTCATTCCACATTTCTCCTGATTTTCCCTCCTCTTCCCTAACTTCTCCTCTCTGAACACTGTGACACAGAGCAAAGTGGGTCTCAAGAAATGGTGTAATCCTACTGTGCTCCAGCAACAGTGGTGTGCTGGTCAATGTTGAACAACCAGATCTCCAGGAGAAAAAAAGCTCTGATTTGTAGTGTTTGTTGATTTCCATGGTGCAAATACAGCCACCATGGCCGATTTCAACCTACTACCCTCCATCACTGCACACAGAGTTGGGAAGAGATGCACATAGTTGACTCTGGAAGGCCAGTGTCAGCTGACTGCAGCACAGCACTGTGACCTCCATTTGAAGAGGCCCCATGAGGCAGCCTTCAAGCTGGACACTGTAGGTGCTAGCAGAGCCATTCAGAGCTGCAGATTGGGTTTTCTGGAAGCAGGTCCTGAGATGGAGTTTGGGGAGGAAGTAACATTGGGCAGAGGGAGAAGCCAAACTGTGACCCCGTCCTCTAAGGGCCTCGAAGCTAACCTTTGTGCTCCTTCAGTCTCAGGACGTGGGCTCCTCTGGGAGAGGTGCAGCTGAGGCAGACCCTGTAGGAGCTGGCAAGAGGAGGCTGCCTAATGACCACATGCCCCACACCTGGACGAGAAGTCCTGCTTCAAAGAGAGAGCTGGGTGGCACTTCACACTGTCAGCCATGTCCAGATACACCCAAGTCGGGGTGTGGAGCCTCTATCGGGGCTTTCAGCCTAGTCCTGACCACCTGTACCTGTCGTTCATCACCTGTAGCCTTGCTCCTCACCTGGTCCCTGCCTGTTCAAGTGCCCAGCTTTGCTTGAAGTTTCCAAGTCTCCAGCTCATCCTACTCACGGCTGAAGGTCCTGGCAGGCTCTCTCCTGAATCCCACCCAGGTTAGACTCCACTTTGTTTGCCCAGGCTGGACATTTCTGCCTGCATCCTCGGGGCATCTGACCTCACTGCTTGCGCCTTGCTCCTTGGTGCTGACAGCTTGTGGTGAGACCACCCTGCTGGGCAGACAGGCTGGGACGACACCTGGGCATGGGGCTCACTCCCCAGGGCCCCCGCTGGCTCTGGGTTGGACCCTGGCGCCAGGCAGGATGCATGGTCTGCTTTGTGCGCAGGTGGGGTGGACAAAGGTGGCAACTGCACCTCCTCAAACCAGACTGAGGGGAATGAGTGGGATTGGTCTACTATGGGAGGTGGAAGTGACCTCACAGCTCCTGCAGGCTCCTCTCTTCTTGTACTTACAAGGACACCACAACGCAGAGTAAATATGCAGCTGGTTAGGAGCAGAGCTGGGAATAGAGCCCTGCCCAGAGCCCTTTTTATACATCCTTCTCTATGACTGAATTACAGTCCTTTCTTTTCCCTTCCTCAAGACAGTTTTGTGTTTAGAAATGGCCTCATTGGCAGATTTTCTATTCTCCTTGGTTAGCTAATCGGAACACTCAGCCCCATTCTGGCAGGTGGCCTCTCTGTTTGAGGAATTATCTTGCCTGCCAACTGGGTGCTGGATTTACATGCTAGCTGGGCCGCAGGGAAATCATCTGGAATAGCTAATGGGCTCATTCATCTCAGACTTGTCAGCCTCCAGGGCAGATGTGCCTGGTGTGGATGCTTTCTGCTCTCACAGGGCTTGTCCCAGGGCCTCAGCCCCAGCCTCCAGGGAAGCAGACTCTCAGGGCCTTGCTGATGAGCTTCAACACTGGCCCAAGGCTCCTATGGCTCTTATTTCCACTTTATCCTCTGTGAGTGCATTCTTTTTTTTTTCGAGACGGAGTCTTATTCTTTCACCAGGCTGGAGTGCTGTGGTGCAATCTCAGCTCACTGCAACCTCTGCCTCCCAGCTTGAGGGATTCCCCTGCCTCAGCCTTAAAAGTAGCTGGGATTACAGGCATGCACCATCACGCCCAGCTAATTTTTTGTATTTTAGTAGAGACGAGGTTTCACCATGTTGGCCAGGATGGTCTCGATCTCCTGACCTCGTGATCCACCCGCCTCGGCCTCCTAAAGTGCTGGGATTATAGGCGTTGAGCCACGGCGTCTGGTTGTGCATTCTTTTTTATTATTATATAAAAAAAATTTCTGGTGTGACAGAGTCTCACTCTGTCGCCCAGGCTGGAGTGCAGTGGTGCAGTCATGGCTCACTGGCCTCAAGTGATCCTCCCAACTCAGCCTGGCCTCAAGTGATCCTCCCAACTCAGCCTCTGGAGTAGCTGGGACTACAGCTGTGCGGCACTATGCTTGGCTAATTTTTTTATTTTGTAGAGACAGGATCTTGCCATGTTGTGCAGACAGGTTTTGAACTCCTGCCTCATCCTCCCAAAGTGCTGGGATTCCAAGTGTGGGCCACCATGCCTGGCCATTGCACTCTGTTAGCAAATACTGTATGTAAAAGAATGGTGTCATCCTGTTCTACTCTTTTAATATGATCCTTTAGCATACATTTAGTTATTTACTTTTCAAAACTTTCTAGCTTTTATCTGTAATTGTTAGTTTCATTCTGTTTTCTGTTATTTCAGAGTACCTTTGTTATCTTTAGAATTTATTCTCTCTGCTAATTTTAGTCGTATTATTGAACTGATTTCCCCCGTAAATGCTGAGCCAGAGGTCTAGGCTCTATGGTGGATGGGGTGGAGACGTATCAGCTGCGGGGGCAGTTTCTGTCCTAAGCAAGGAGCTGGGGAGAGCCTGGGCTTCACTCAACTGTAGAATGCCCCTTTCTGTCCCTCTTTCATGGAATTCTCTTTCTCTCCTTGGGTGAATATTTTGATTCAAAGACAGCTAGCAAGGAAGAGTAGGCAAAGCTCTTATAACCTACCCAGAGTGGGTATAAAATAGCTACATACCAAAATTAGGGCACGGAAGGGAGGTGGTGTGTGCTGTCAAATTAGAAGCACTGTGGAAACAAGGAAGCCTGGGGGAAAGCTAGAAAGGTGTTTTATTGTGGGGGATGTAACCAAACAGGAAGTTGCTTTCTTCCCACCAAAATGAGGGGGTCATATATTTCCCCTCCTGCTGCAAAATCAGAGACCAGATCAGAGCTCCAGGCTCACAGCCACAAAGCCAAGAGCATGAATAGAGAGGGAAGCCATTTCCCAGCTGATGAGCAGCTGTTGCCTGAACACTGAGGAGCCCGCGGCTGGAGGGAAGGAAAAGCATTGTGCATTTCAACAGCACGTGGGGGCTTGCTTTACCCAGAGTCTGGAATTGTAGCTGATGGAAACACTGCACTGACAAACAGAGCTTTGAAGACTGGCAGACAATGGGATGAAGGATTCTATGTGACTGGTATTAAAAATCCAAAGAAGCATGAGACAGATGGAAAGGATCGATGTTGCCAAGCCAAACGAAGAGACGTTGACCCCAGCCAGGTCCATTTTCCTAGTGAGGAGGAATTGACGGTAACAGAACTCCGTTGTGCAGAAAGTGTAGCTCCATATGTGAAGAATTTTGCTCGGTTAACTCTTTACTCAACTGTACATGCACAGGTTCAGTCGTGCTTAGTGAATTCTTTGGCCAAAGAACCTGTATTAATTTGCTACGGTTGTCATGACAAAGTACCACAGACAGGTACTTGAACAACAGAGATTTATTTTCTCACAGTGCTGGAGGCTGGAAGTCTGAGATCGAGAAGAAGGCAGGGCTGGTTTCTCCTGAGGCCTCTCTCCTTGGCTTGTAGGGGCCATCTTCTCCCTGTGTTTTCACTGGTCTTCCCTCTGTGTGCATCTGTGTCCTCATCTCCTCTTCTTGAAAGGACACCAGTTGTATTGGATCAGGGCATGTTTAATGACTTCATTGTAATTTAACTACCTCTTTGAAGACGCTGTCTACAAATACAGTCACATTCTGGGAAACTGGAGGTTAGTTAGGACTTCAGTCTATGAATTTGAAGGGACACAATTCAGGCCCATTTCAGAACCCTCCTGGTATTGTTAAGGATGGATGTCTGGTCAGGCTATTCCCAGGCAACAATTTCTGCCACAATCCTGGAGTACAGGCTGCGCACAGCAGATAGACAATGCCCCCTTAAAGAATACTACCTTATTAAGGCTTTCTCCTTTAGGAACTAACTGCATTAAGCTGGACACACCAATGGGCACAAGGCACAAATTCCTCAAATTTGGAAAGTGGTCCTGTCTTAGTGATGTGACTTTAGTAATGAGGGTTATATTTATAGCTATATACCTACATCTATTTATCTATACACAGGTATACACATATACATTTTTTAAGAATCAGGGAATCAATTTCTCTCTATATATAATGCTTGTTTGCTTGTTTCCTTCACATACTATTTATTTTCTCAAAAAAAAAAAAAAGCCAACAACAACAGAAAAATATGATCTATAAGAAAGTTGACCTCTTGGTCACCATCTTGTCATGATTTATGTGTCTAGTTTTCTTCTTCCTCTTAGTACCTATAGCATCTTGACACACACATACAGTGTCCTTGACTGAATACACTTTGTAAGGGAAACTTTACAAGTTGATGGTGCCTCACAGTTTCTTCCTGACCATTGCAGACCCAGGAGGAGTTGGGGAGTTACTATGGTGGTGAAACTGTTTAGCTACTGCACTTGCTATTCCTTTTTCCAAGTATGTATCCAATGAAGTCAACTGTGAAGTGGGCAAGCATCACAGACCAAATACAGTAAGATTATTTATATACAAATAGAGGTTAAGTGTGTATATAGGTGTGTATTTTCATTATTTGATGTGAACCTAGCATTTTATATGTGCTTTACTGTAGTGGCAACTAGCATTTACTAAGAACAAGGGCCCAAGAGGCTGTTTGCTGGCATAATTCCCAGGAAGGGGTTCTGGGAGGGACCTTGTCCAGAAACGGCACTGCATGTTACTATTTTCCAGGTTATCTTTTCTTGAAATCTTCAGAGTCATCTATAACTCCTCTCTCCCCTTTTCATTCATCCTTTATTTAGTGAGAAGTTCAAAGTTGGTCGGGAAGAGATGTGCCATGGAGAAAGTCAATAATCCTCTTGAGGGAGGTTTTGCAGAAGGGGGATTGTTGAGCTGAATCTTGAAGGGTGATGGAGAGTGAGATGGTTAATACTGAGTGTCAACTTGATTAGATTGAAGGATGCAAAATATTGTTCCTGGGTGTGTCTGTGAGAGTGTTGCCAAAAGAGATTAACATTTGAGTCAGTGGACTGGGAAAGACAGACCAACTCTTAATCTGGGTGGACACCATCTAATCAGCTGCCAGCATGGCCAGAATAAAAAGCAGACAGAAGAATGTGAAAAGACTAGACAGGCCTAGCCTCCCAGCCTACATCTTTCTCCCATGCTGGACACTTCCTACCTTCAAACATTGGACTCCAAGTTCTTCAGCTTTGGGACTCAGACTGGCTTCCTTGCTCCTCAGCTTGCAGATGACCTGTCATGGGACCTTGTGATCGTATGAATTAATACTCCTTAATAAACTCCCCTTTATATATACATCTATCCTATTAGTTCTGTCCCTCTAGAGAACTTGGACTAACACAGAGAGCTTGGCAAACTGGGTAGGCATAGTGTGAAGGAGGTCTTCCTCATTCACAATGCAAATAGTAATTAAAGATACCCTTCCTCTTTTTTTTCTTGGAATCGCTTCTTGGATTTGCTCTATGTCTTCCTTTTCCATGACTGCCCTAGTTCAGGCAGGAGGGTCATTCCTCAACCTTGGGCTACAGCCTCCGTACTCACTTCCCTGACCCTTGGTGCATCCTGTACCTCCCTCAGCATCTCACACAGTCTCTTGTGTCTCACAGCGTTTACCAGATAAAGTATGGGCTAAATAAGTCATCATGAAATGCTGTCCCCCCGTTTCTCTCTGTGGTCTATGATGTACAGGATGACATCTATGCTCTGTATTTCTGGCATTCAATGTCTTCTACCTTCTTGCCCTAACCTGTGTTTCCCATTACTTTTTTAACCAGCTCTCCATCCCTGCCAAACAGGTCTTCTTACTGTCTCTTCAGTTCACACAGAAAGGTGTGACCTTTGTTCATATACTTCTGATTTCTCTGGAACTATCCTGATCCTTTTTGGATTTTGTTTTTTCATAAGGTTTTGGGGTCATTAATTTTTTCGGTTTTTTTTTGTTGTTGTTTTGTTTTTTGTTTTTTGCATCTCACTCTGTTGCCTAGGCTGGAGTGCAGTGTCACAATCTGGGCTTACTGATACCTCTGCCTCCCAGGTTCAAGTGATTCTCCTGCCTCAGCCTCCCCAGTAGCTGGGATTACAGGTGCCAGTCACCATGCCTGGCTTTTTAAAATTTATTTTTATTTTTAGTATAGACGGGGTTTCACCATGTTGGCCAAGCTGGTCTAGAAATCCTGACCTCAAGTGATCTGCCTGCCTTGGCCTCCCAAAGTGTTGGGATTACAGGCGTGAGTCACTGCGCCCAGCCCATTAATATTTTTAAATTGACAGATAAATAATTGTATATATTTATTGCGTGCAACATGTTGTTTTGAAATATGTGTATATTGTGACATGGCTAAATGGAGCTAACTAATGTATGCATTACCTCACCTACTTATGCTTTTTGTGGTGAGATGTAACTTGATCTTAAACAACCTTCAAGACTCAGCTCAAGGTCTCTCACCTCCACAGACCTGAAACCTAGTTTTCTTTCTTTCATTTCTAATCTTCTGGTTTCTCCAAATGGCTTCCTTTCTTAAACTCCTAATTTGTGTTATTTTTGAATTCACTTTGCAATTCATCATTTCTATCTTGTAAGTAGATTTTATGATTGCCTTGTCATGGTGTGAACATATTTCAGTGTGTATTAGTATAATAGAAAGTTTGTAAGCTCCCTGAGAGCAATGATTTTGTACTTATTTGTATGCCCTAGACCAGTGTTATTCATGCTGGTGTGCAGATCAGTGTCCATCAGCACGCAAGATCTGAAATGAGAACACAGCAAGAGAGAATAAGAGTTGAGTAATGCTCCTAGTGACAGGACATTGGCATGGCATCCAAGCATGTGTCATGGGTTTTCTTTTATTAAACAGGGAATAGACCAGATTGGGTGCTGCTGATTCTTTGTGGTGAGTCCTGTCTGGTGCAAACTGCATACAAGTCACTCATAGTAGGGCCACACATCACAACGCATGAATTGGGAATGATAGCAGCTGCACCTTCACCTTAGACAGTTTGTCCAGCAGCACCTGTAGAATGGAACCCTGCACGCTGCACGTGCTCCCAAGGTGCTAGTGGATTGATAAACACTATAGATATGGACATGTTAATAGCTGTGTTTTTCTTTTCTATCCCTGTATAAAAATCAGAAGTATTAATCTAGTTGCAATGCAAATTCAATTCATGTTAGGTATGCAACCCAGATGTTACCTGGGCTACACTGACCCTTAAGAACAAAATGGGCCTGGCTTATGGTTCTCCAATTATGGAGAATCAGAGGTCTTCCTCGAGATTTTTTTTTTTTTTTTTTTTGAGATGGAGTCTTGCTCTGTTGCCCAGGCTTGAGTGCAGTGGCATGATCTTGGCTCACTGCAACCTCTGCCTTCTGGGTTCAAGTGATTCTCCCTGTCTCAGCTTCCCTAGAAGCTGGGATTACGGCACCCGCCATCATGCCCAGCTAATTTTTGTAGAGATAGATAGGGTTTCACCGTGTTGGCCAGGTTGGTCTCAAACTCTTGACCTCAGGTGATCCGCCTGGCTTGGCCTCCCAAAGTGCTGGAATTACAGGCATGAGCCACCTTACCCGACTCTTCCTCGAGATTTATGGAAGGCTTTGGTATGGGTTTTCCTGCCCATGTCTTCTCCGGCTCACAGGGGACCTTACTTCTACATCGTACCATGCCATGTTCCCCATCGCCTTGACCCAGATGGGGAGTTCAGCCGTTTTATTCATTTTCACAACTCCCCTTGCTCTGAGGTAGGGGGAAAAAAAAAAACAAAAAAAAACACCTCACTAAAGCTTTTGTGTGGATAACAGACTTTACCGAAGTTTGGGGGAGACAGACCAAGTTTTGTTCCACAGAATTATCATATTAAAAAACTCATCACTCAAACGTTTCACCACTTCTCATGCTTCCGGATGCTATTCAAGGGTTGAATTTCCTGGCCCTTCCCTTGTACCCTCACCTTAGTCTCCTGTGGCTGACATAATCCATTCCTCCACCCGTTCCTGAGTCAGGCCCTCGACGAATGCTTTAATTTCCTCCTCAGGATGCTAGTGCAGCCATCATCACTCACTGCCTAGATAATGAAATCCGAGGCTGTATTTGTCAACCCGAAACTCTTAAAATCATTCTGAAATTCTTTCCACATTTTGGCAATGTGCGCTGACGGTTCATGGGACTGTGGTCCTCTTAAGAAAGCATCAATCCACACCTCACACTCCTTTCTGCTTCTGGGAGCTAATGCTGCCAGTGCAGTGATACATGGAAGTGAAATGCAAGCATGGTTGGCTCCATTTACCACCCAGAGCCCCCTTCCCCATCCCATTACATTCCTATATAAGAATGGGATAGAGTGATTTTTTCCCCCATTATACGTATGAAAATCACCTGTCTTAAATGACGAGTGGATTCAACTGCTCCTTTCTAAGGTGGGAATTCTCTTTGTCACTCACTCACTGGTGGTTAACATCCATGGGCTCGTGGAGAAAGAGAGACAGTCCGTGGTGGCTTCATTTGCAGTGTAGTCTGAAGCTTTTTGACTCTGGAGGTCACTCTGTCTTGCTATGTTCTGTGCTTTGACAGTGAAACTGGGTCAATGAAAATTAGACTCAGTGGGGCCTTCCCTTATTCTATGGGGGCTGCTTTATCTGCCTATTATCCATTACATTGATTTCTTGTTGCGAGACTCATCTCTGTTACGTTTTCAGTAGCTAAGAGCCAGTGATGCTGCCAATTGTGGCATTGTCAGAGAATCCAGGGAGCCCAGTTGTGGTCTAACAATAGAAGAAAAACCCATAGGACACCAGGTGATGTCATGAGAGGTGGATGAAGGCCATGCTTGTGTCCCTAGAACTGAAAGTCTCAAGATGGGTGATCATTCTCTTGGAGCCAGAGGTCGTCGATCCTGCCAGTCCTTCCCTCCCAGAGGAGAGGTGGGGTGTGGAACCGTGGTGGCTGCCCTTTCCCAGGAATGGAGTGGCAGAGGGAGCCGAGGGGCATCAGCAGTTTGCCTCACCTTAGAGTGAGTCAAAGCCGAGAAGAAAAGAGGGAGGAGGAATGGGGAAAATGGTTACGTGTCACCAGGACTGCCATTTACCAGTGACCAGGGTAAGGAGCTCACTTCCCTCTCTCAGAATAAGCTCTAAACCCTATCCCCTACCTGGCATTTGCATTTTAAAAATCCTCAGCAGCTTCTTGGGAGTAGGTGGCTGGCACTTTGTGCCCAGAGTCTGAGAGAAGAGGAATATATGAGCCAATTTCTGTGGTTTTGTTCTTGGGTTTTGTCTCATGTGACGAAGGCAGAGTTGGCGTAGCCAAGCTGGAGTATGCTGAGGAGTTTGGAGGAGGTGATTTTTGAGCTGGTGTTCAAGCTGGAATAGAAGTTTGTCAGGCAGATACAAGAGAGGTGAGCAACCCCAGGCAGTGGGTACCACACATACAGACTGACCGACTGACCCTAGTCTCTCTCCAGCCCAAGTGCAAGTGGGGGAGAACATTCCTTGCTGAGATTTTTGCAGAAGGAAGCAGGAATCACAGTGGCTGCGGTAAACTGAGCCAGGGTTGAGTCTTGAAGTGACTGTTTGGGATGCCTTCACTGCTGCCTTCCAGCTTTGGAGGGCCAAGATGACCTTTTGGGGACTAGGAACAGGCTTAACTGACTGGCCCACCACCACCTGCACAGTTTCCATACTTGTACTGGTCCTCAGGGCATTGCCTAAAAAGGATCCCGGGCTACACTGTTGTGTTCATTGACTTTGCAGGAATACACGCATGCAGTTGCCAAAATCCATGACTGGCAGGATACATTTGCTTGTTTTACGGACAAGTGCATCTTTTAGTCCCTGCAACTGAGGTGAGCCACATGTCACCCTGAGCCACTGTGCTTTGTGTTCAAAGCTCATTCATTCCTCCTCCCACTTCCTGCTAATCCCTGCCTTACCTCTGGCTGTCCCTAGAGGTGGCTGCTTGTTATCTGTGACAGCCCAGGAAGAGGCAGGAGGAGAGGCAAAGCTTGAAAGGAGCTGGGAGGGAGGAGAGGAGGGAAACCTCTGTGAACTCACCCTTATGCACCTTGCAGTCCATGGGGGTCTACCAACAAAGCTCCCTCCCCAGCTCTGCATCTCTGCCAGAAGCAGTCTCTTAGAGTGGGAGCAGCAGAATCTTTCTAAACCTCCTCAGGCATTATTATGTGGATCTGAGTAAAGCACCACCCTCTAAACCCACAGCAGAGCTATGCCATGACTCTGGCCTGTTAAGAAAAATTCTATAAACTGGCTCTGTCTCGAGTCACCAGTATCATTCATTCACAAGATAGTTTGGGGGCCCCTCCAGTGGTAAAGGCCCTGCAAAGTCCTGGGGATAACATGAATGAGATGCTTCTGAGGGTCTTACAGTTTGGGAGAGGGTGAAGGCAGTGTAATTATTTCATTCTCTAAAAGAGCTCTGTGGAGCGGACTCTACTGTTCATATTTGACAGGTGAGTAGCATGAGGCTTTGCAAGGTTGATGCACCCAAGACCACCCAGCTGATAGGTAAGAGAGCCAGAATTCAAACTCAGATCTGTCTGACCTGTAGTTCAAAGAGGTAGGTGAAAGAGATATTTACCTTCTTTGTCTCATGTGACAAAGTCAGAGTTGGTGCAGCCAAGCTGGAGTAGGCTGAGGAGTTTGGAGGAGGTGATTTTTGAGCTGGTGTTCAAGCTGGAATAGAAGTTTGTCATGCAGATACAAGAGAGATGGGCACCCCAGGCGGTGGGTACCACCCATGCAGAGGTGAGAAAACCAGTTGCAAGGTCTAACTAGGGCTGCCAAAGGCCTGCCTGGTAGGCGTATGGGGTCACGAAAGTGCCTGGCACACCATTCTAAGAACAGGTACTTTCCTGAGGGTGTCGAGGAGGCATAGAAGACATTAATGGAGGGGCTGATTAGAATGGTGCCTTTCAAAGACTCCCTGCAGATGGCACCTTGGCCAGGATCCACAGGAGACCCTTGGGTGCTTGAGAAGTGCTGTCCAGTTAGGTGGAGCCCTAGGTGAGTGGAGCCAGGAAATGCCCCAGGTAAGTGAAGCCAGGAACCCTAGGTAGATGCAGTCCCACATGGTGGAGCCCCAGATAAGTGGAGTGGTGGAGTCTCACATGGTGGAGGGAGCCCCAGGTGGGTGGAGCCCCAGGTGATGGAGCCCCAGGTGGGTGGAGCCTCAAGTGGGTGGAGCCCTAGGTGGTGGATTCCAGATGGATAGAGCCCCAGGTGGGTGGAGCCTCAAGTAGGTGGAGCCCCAGGTGGTGGAATCCCACGTGCTGGAGCCCCAGATGGTGGAACCAACCTGAACCCACGGTCTCTCCCTCTGCCCGGAAATCAGGAGAACCAAGCTGATTGTCCTTTGAGAAATGCCACATTCACGCTTCCTGGCTGGGTCAACGCGGCTCTTCTAGATGGCTTTTCCTCCCTGAATAGACTTTCCTGCTTGTTTGCCCTCATAGAATGTGGTACGCATACCTAGCCTTGAGTACGGGCTCAAGGGTCACCCGGGTTTGTCTTTTTTGAAGTTCGTGCGCTGAGGTTCCACGCGTCTCTAGAGCGTCTCGGTGTTTCTAGGGCGCTGGGTCGGGTCCCTGTGAATTTCAAGGCAGAATTTCTGGACTGGACAAGGCTGAGCTTTCTCCTGCAGCCGCGCCGCGTCTCGGTCCCCTTGGGCCTTCCTGAGTTCTCTGCTTCAGTGGCAGCTGGTTTGTCGTGGTTTTCTTACGAGGCGAGGAGAGTGGGGTTCCTTGGTGCGTTTCAGGTGGTGCTCCGGGGACCCCGCAAGCCCCAGCGCGCGCTGGGAACCACTGGCCAGGCCGGCACAGCCAGGCGTCTGTTCTCTTCTTACCGTGCCCCTCTCTCGCGGATCCCAGAGCGGCCATCTCAGTTATTGTCTGGCAACGTTTTCCATAATGCTGCGCCCAAATCTAAGCCACCTTAATATTATGACAAATAAAAAAATACAGATTTCCAGCCGAAGTCCACATGGGGCACTAATGCAAACATGTCAGTTTACAGCCTCAAAGTTAAAGCATGGATGTTCTTGGGTGACGGAATAGGGGAGAATGAGAATCCGAATGGCAGGCCCAACTAGGGAATCGATATGAGAGTAACTGTAGTTCTATTTCCCGGCGCCAGCGGCCCTTCCTTCCTTCCTTCCTTCCTTCCTTCCTTCCTTCCTTCCTTCCTTCCTCCCTCCCTCCCTCCCTCCCTCCCTCCCGTTCCCTCCCTCCCTCCCTTCCTCCCTCCCTTCCTTCCTCTTTCCCTCTCTCCTCCTTCTCACACTCACCCTGAATTATCAGGTTGGGGAGAGCCTTGGGTGACTGGGGTTTTAATGAATAAGAGGGAATGATTGGAAATTAGCATACCATTGACTTGCATGCAAATAGGTATTTCTGAAGTGATTGCGAAATTTATTCTCTTAAACATTTTAAACCCTCTCTTACAATCTGATTTTTGACAGTAAATTCTGGCTTACAGCAATAAAAATGTGGCATATTTTTGCACCCCTTTTTGGTGACACTTGTGAAGGAAACATTTGAACCTCACCTAGGCTCAGTGTTCTTTAATAAAAAATTGAGAAGACTGATTTAACTTAAAAATATTTTTACAGTATTTTTGCTTCAGATCACATAAATAATACATATATAAATATGGAAATGTGAAAAATAAAGAAAAATAGAAAAATGAATCTAAAATCACCTGTATTATAACTCTCCCTCTCTTTACATGGGTACGTGTATATAATTTTTTAGTAAAAATGTATGTATTTTGAACTGATTGTTCTATAATCTGCTTTTTTAACATTAGCGATATCCTGAGAACTTTTTCTCAGGCTACTAAATATTCTCTGACAATTTTTTAAAATTAATTGTATATAGGTAGTGTAATACTTTATTTTACTATACCCCACTTTTATACATTTGTTTCCAGTTATTCGATATTATAAACAGCTGTTCACCCTTATACATACACATGGTGGACATCTATGATTGTTTCTAAGTGGGAAAGGCCAAAAAGCGTAATTGTTGTGTCAGAGGGCACAGAAGGCATGTACAGACACAGTATAAGGCTCTTCATACATATTCCCACACAGTCCTCCAGAAAGATCATACCAGGGTCCACTCCTGCCAGCCTTGCGTGTCTTTACAAAATGGAAACTTTATACCTGTTAAATTCAAACACCTGATTCCTCCCTACCCCTAACTCCTGACAACTGGTATTCTACTTTCTGTCTCTACGAATTTCCCTGTTGTAGGTAGCTTATATAAGTGGAATCATACAATATTTGTCCTTTTGTATCTGGCTTATTTCACTTAGCATAAGGTATTCATGGTTCATCCATATTGTAGCATGTGTCAGAATTTCCTTCCTTTTTAAGGCTGAATTATGTTCCATTTATGGGCATACATCATTTTGCTAACCCATTCATCTGTTGATAGATACATGGTTTTCTTCTGTGTTTCAGCTATTGGGAATAATGCTGCCATAAATTTGGGTGTACTATTTCTTTGAGACCCTGTCTTCAGTTCTTTTGGGGGTATACTCAGAAGTGGAATTACAGGATCATATGGTAATTCTATTATTATTATTATTATTATTTTTAGGACCTGCAATACTATTTCCCACAGTGGCGGCTCTGTTTTACATTGCCACCAACCGTGCACAAGAGTCCTAACTCCTCTGCATCCTTGCCAATGCTTATTTTCTGTTTTTTGATAGTAGCCATCCTGATGGGTGTAAGGTGGTATCTCACTGTAAATTTGATTTTCATTTCCCTGATGATGAGTGATGCTGAGCATCTTTTTTTATGCTTCTTGGTCCTTTGTCTTTCTTCTTTGGAGAAATGCCTATTCAAGGCCTTTGCCCATTTTGAATCCAGGTGTTTGGGGTTTTTTTTTTGGTGTTGATTCAGAGGGCCATTTTTAGAGGCTCCCATAATTCCCATTCTCTAATCCTCCACTCCCATCTCTTCCCTAGGGTCTGGCAAGCTGGCCATCTTACCCCCATGAAACATTTATGTCAAATTTCAGCAAAGTAGGAATATGACTCGCAATAGGTCACTTCCATCATTCACATACTGGGCCCCACGTAAGAATAGCTGTGCACCATCAAACATACTAAGATGAGAGCTTCCAGAGTAGATACATTAGGAGGTGAACACTTAGATTACCGAAAAAATCTGGCCTTGCTAGATGATGATTTTCAGGAAGAACAGCTACAGATCAAGCATTTTAAAATCAAAGTCATTATCTACAGCTGATCTGTCCAAACTTTAATCTGGTTTCTAATATTAGATAGCAAGTCACCAAAAGCATGCATTTTGTGGAATTTTAATCTGGAAGGGCTCACCAGGTAACTCCATCACTCAGAGCCAATCATTCTTCAGGCTCTCTGTTAAAATTCTTTTAAGTGGGAGATGAGTATTACTTAAAGTTTTCTCCATTTTAAAATGACTGTGCATTCTGAAGGCATAGAATGTCTGTATTCTAGTGTTTAGACATATAACTTTTTTTTTTCCTGGGCAAAAACTGTACTTGAAAGCTATAAACACTGTGAGAAGAGGTGCTTTTGTTGAAGCAAGGCTGAGGGAGCCTGTGTCCTGGCCCTGGATTTCCTTTCCCCTTCCCTCCAAGTCCACACAGCTCAGGCAGCAGCCCTGGAGATTCTGGAGCACAGCTTGAAGACCGCAGGGGAGAGAGGGTGATGGGGAAATTTAGTGAGACTGGACACCGCTTCAAGGCAAGCAGAAAGCCCACATGGCTGGGCTTAGACTGGGTTTCGGGAAGAGAGGTTAGCCTGGAAGAGGAGAGGAGAGGCTGGTACTCTGAGGCATAGAGCAAATGGAGTCCAGAGACAGTGTCATGGGCCAGGATTTGGAAACCAAAAGAGGGAGTAAGGAGGAAGAACCAACTCTGAGGCAAAGGCCCTGCCATGGTGCCCAGGCGGGTCTGAGCAAGCAGGCTCGGGTGGGGGGTGCTGGATGAACCCATAGGGGCCAAGCCCCAGGGAGCAGGATGTGTGTACAAGATGCCCCCAGACACAGCCGTGGCAGTGGACAGAGAGTTTTTGGCACCTGCTGGTTCTGAAAGTCCATGTGTGGCCACTGTGCCCTGTGCAGGGCCATCATGCACAATTGGGCAGGTTGTGTACTGCACAATGTCTCCCAGCCAAGGGATTTGGGTTGGAGCGAAATTCAGTTGCCAAGCCCTCACCCTGGAGCAGAGCTACATCTGCCAGGAGGAAGGGGCGTCCTTTGTAATTGACCCAAAAGTACTTCATGAGTTTGCAGCGGCCCTGAGTGCAGGCAGCTATTTGCTGGCTAGTGTTCTGCAATTCTAGTCCTCTGCTCAAAGGATCTCAACCAGCTCAGATGCTGGCTGTCAGTTCTGTGGCTCTTAAGCGGCACTGTAACACAGCTGCACTATCGTTACTTGTCTTTATCTCATTAGTCATTCATTTATTTCAATGAATATTTATTTAGCTCTTACTATGTGCCAAGCACTGTTCTACATGTTTGGGTCACATCAGAGAAGGAAGTAGACTAGGGGACAGTTAAGACAATAAACAATACACATAAGAAATAAATGTTCTAGTATGTTGGAAGGTGATAAGTGTTAGGGAATAACGAGAAAGGAGTAAGCAGATCAGGAGTTCTAGAGTGGGGGAGCGGGTTGCAGTATTAAATCGAAATGTCAGGGGAAAGCCTCCTTGATAAGGTACAATCTGAGCAAAGACTTGAAGAAGCTTGGAGAGCCTAGAAACAGCATTTTTGGTGGGGTCCTGGTTCCTTTGTATTGGAAATTGGTGTTTAGAAACAAGATCAGGTACTGAATGTGCTCATTGCTTCCTTACTTGTGTGTCTTTTAAGCAGGACAGATCTTGCAATTATACATGTCTGTACTCCCCCATGCAAATACAAACATCAATATTTATTTAAAAACTGAGTTTTGTAATGATACTTCTGACTGCAGTTCACACCCCAGAGTTTTTTTCTAACTGTCCTCTTTCCTTATTTCTAATATCTTTTTCTAACACTGAGGGCCTTAATAAAAGGAAAATATCACGATTTGTTTGTTCAACCCTGGTATGCATATAAAGCAGTGTCAGAATCGCTAACCTATGCCCTTGTGAGAAACTAATTTATTAATTAAAACGCACCATTTGTGCAGCTCTTTTTGTCTTCAGTTTCACAATATATACCCAAAATGATGTTTCCCAAAGTAACTCTTTCCCACTCCCTTCAGTGTGTTGCTTTTATTCATTTATAATATAGTTAAATTCATTTATTACAATCTGTATTCCATTTTGGGTTTCTGCCATATTATGGTTAATTTCTTTTAAGTTTACCCTCAGTAAAAATCACTCTTTGTGGTGTACAGTTTTATGGGTTTTGACAAACGGAGAGAGTCACATATCCACCCTGCATCATGACTTAGAATGGTTCTGCCACTCACAAAATCCACTTCTGTCGCCCGCTTTGTAGTTAAAGCCACCCCCTCCCCATGCCCGGCCCCTGGAGACCTCTGATTTGTTTTCCATCCATATAGTTTTGCCTTCTCCAGATGGTCATATTAATGGAATACAGTAATATAACACATAACCTTTGGTTCTGGCTTCTTTCACTTAGCAAAATTCGTTTACAATTCATCTGTTGTGCTGTGTGTATTAGTAGTTTCTTCCTTTTTATTTTTGAGTAGTATTCCATTCAATGGATTTCCCACAGCTTCCTAAATCATTCATTGGTAGAAAGACGTGTGGGTTGTTTCCAGTTTTTGATGCTTATAAATAAAGCTGCTATAAAAAATGCATACAGGTTTTTGTGAACCTGTGTTTTCATTTCTCAAGGGTAAATTCCTAGCAGCGGGACTGCCAGATCTTGTGTTAAGTATATATTTACCTTTATTAGATGCAGCCAAACTACTTTCTAGAGTGGCTTTAACATTTTCCGTTTCTATCAACAATATGTGAGAGATCTGTTTTGTATCCTCATCAGTACTTGGTACTGCTTATATTTTAATCATTTTAATAAGAGTGTAGTATTTCATTGAGTTTCTTTTTGAGATGGGATGGTGTTATGTTGCCTCGGCTTCCTGGGCTCAGGTGACCCTCCTGCCTCCTGCCTCCTGCCTCAGCCACTCCAGCACATGCCACTATGCCGGCTTTCATTGAGGTTTAAATCTGCCTGTCCCTAATGACTACTGATGTTGAACATTTCTTCAAATGCTTATTTGCCACTTTCTTTGGTGAAGTGCTCTTTAGATCTTGGCCGTTTTCACATAGGGTTGTTTTATCTTACTATTTTTGAGCTAAAAGAGATTGTTATTTATGTAGAATTCAAGTCATTTTTCAGATACATGGCGTGTAAACATTTTCACCCAGTCTGTAGCTCGTCTTTTCATTTTATTGATGGTGCTTTATGAAGAGCAAAAGCTTTTAATTTTTGTAAAGTCAATTTATTAATGTTTAATTTATGGATGGTGTTTTGGGTATCATGTCTAAAAACTATTTGCACTATAGCTGTGCACCACTGCGCCTGGCTAATTTTTGTATTTTTAGTAGTGAATACTAAAATACAGATTATAGCTGTGCAGATTTCGCCACTGCACTCCAGCCTGGGTGACAGAGAGAGACTCAATCAAAAAAAAAAAAAAAAGATTGAGGAAATTCTCATCTATCCCTATTAAGAGTTTTTATTATGAGTGGGAGTTGGACTTCATCAACTGCTTTATCTGTGTCTATTGGTAAAATAATCTTATTTTGTCCTTTATTCTACTATCATAATGTATCATATCAATTTTTGGATATTAAATCAACCATGCATTTGTGGGTTAAATCTCATTTGACCATGGTGTATACTCCTTTTCAGATGTTGGTAGATTTGATCTGCTAATATTTTGTTAAGAATTTTTCTACTTCTTGAATCAGTTTTGGTATTTGGAGTGGTTCCAGGAATTTGTCCATTTCATCTAAATTGTCTAACTTGTTGGCAAAAGTTACACATTTTATTTCCTTATAAGCATTTACATTTGTGTAGGGCCAGTTGTGATGCTTCCGCTTTCATTCCTGATAGTGGCCATTTAGGTCTTCTTTCATTTTTTTCTTGCTCAATCTAGCTAATATTTTTTAGTTGATTATTTTAATTTACTGTTGACTTTTTTCTTTTTTAGATTAAGATATAATTCACATACTATGCAATTTTTCTTTTAAAATATGCAATTCAGTGGTTTTAAGTATAATCACAAAGTTGTGCAACCATTACAACCATCTAATTACAGAACATTTTCATCACCACACACATACACACACACACACACACACACACACACATACATACACACACAACAAAACAATTATGTATTTATTAGTAGTTACTGTCTACTTCGCCTTCTCCTGACCCCTGGTAATCACTAAGCTACTTTCTGTCTCTATATAATTTGCCTATTCTGGACATTTAATATTAATGAAATCATACAATATGTGGCCTTTCGTGTCTGGCTTTTTTTACTTAACATAATACATTCAAGGTTTACTCATTTTGTAGCATGTATCAGTGTCTCGTTCTTTCTGTGGATAAATAATATTCTATTTTATGTCTGTATCATTTTGTTTATTCATTCATATCTTAATGGACATTTGGGTTACTTTCACCTTTCAGTTATTATAAATAATGGTACTATGAACATTCACATACAAGTTCTTGTGTGGAAATATTTTTAATTGCCTTGGGTGTATACCTAGAATTGCTGGGTCATATGGTAATTGTGTTTCACTTTTTGAGGAACTACTACACTATTTTCCAAAGAGGCTCCACCATGTTACATTCCCATCAGCTATGTGTGGCGCTTCTTGTTTCTCCACATTATCTTCAACATTTGTTATTGTCTATTTTTTTGATCATAGCCATCCTAGTGGGTGTGAAGTGATATCTCATTGTGCTTTTGGGTTGTATTTTACTAATGACCAGTAATGTTAAACATGTTTTCATATGTTTATTAGCCATATATATATATATATTTTTTTTTTTTAAGAAATGTAGATCCCAACCCTTTGCCCCTTTTAAAATTGGCTTATTTATCTTACCTTTTATTGTTGAGTTTTAAGTCTGTATGTTTGTATGTGTTTTTTTATGTATCTGGATATGGTCTCCTATCAGATATATGATTTGTAAATAGTTCCTAATGTTTTGTGGGTTGTGTCTTCACTTTCTTAGTAGTGTCCTTTGCAACACAAAAGCTTTTCGTTTTGATGAAGTCCAACTTATCTATTTTTTTTTAGTTGCTTATGCTTTTGGTGGCATAAGATTTATTCCTATGCATTCTTCTGAAAGTTTTACAGTTTTAGGTTTTACATTTAGATCTTTAATCCTTTTTGAGTTAATTTGTTGCATATGGTGTGAGGTAGGGTTACAACTTCATTATTGTGCATGTGGGTACCCATTTGTCCAATTAACATTTGTTGAAAAGACAATTATTTCCTCACTGAATGTTTTTGGTGCCCTTGTTGAAAATAAATTGACCATAAATGTGACTGTTCATTTCTGGCTTCTCAATTTTATTCCATTGATTTCTATGTCTATTTTTATGCCAGTACCAGAGTCATGATTACTGTAGTTTAACTTTTGAAATCTAGAAGTATGTCATCATAGCTTTTATTTCTTTGTGGCTCTTCTGGGTCCCTTGCATTTCCATATGAATTTTTTGATCAGCCTCAACCAAAAAAAAAAAACTTGGGATTTTGACATAGATTTCTTTGAATCTGCAGATCAATCTGGGGAGTCTTGCCATTTTAACAACTTTAAATCTTCCAATCTTCTCTAATTTTATTCTTCAGTGGTGTTTTGTAGTTTGCAGTATGCAAGTCTTACAGTTTTTTTTTGTTGTTGTTAAATTTATTTCTAAGTAGTTTATTGTGTTTGATGCATTTTAAGTCAAATTATTTTCTTAATTTTATTTCAGATTATTTGTTGCTAGTGCAGAGAAATACACTTGATTTTTTTTTTTTTTTTTTTTTTTAGACGGAGTCTTGCTCTGTTGCCCGGGCTGGAGTGCGGTGGCCGGATCTCAGCTCACTGCAAGCTCCGCCTCCAGGGTTTATGCCATTCTCCTGCCTCAGCCTCCTGAGTAACTGGGACTAGGTGCCCGCCACTCCACCGGCTAGTTTTTTTGTATTTTTTAGTAGAGACGGGGTTTCACCGTGTTAGCCAGGATGGTCTCGATCTCCTGACCTCATGATCTGCCCGTCTTGGCCTCCCAAAGTGCTGGGATTACAGGCTTGAGCCACCGCGCCCGGCCTGATTTTTGTATACTGATCTTTTGTCCTGCAACTTTTCTAAAATTTGTTATATGTATATGTATGTGTGTGTGTGTGTGTGGATTTATTAGAATTTTCTATACAAAAAATCATGTTATCTGGGAACAGAGATAGTTTCACTTCTTTTTTTCAATGTTAAAGCGTTTTATTTTGTTATCTTCCCTAACTGCCCTGGCTAGAACCTCCAGTAAAATGTTGCATAGAAGTGGTAAGAACAGACATCTTTCTTTTCTTCCTGGTCTTAGAATGAAAGATTTTGACCTTCTACCATTAAGAATGGTGTTAGGCTTGGGATTTCTATAGATGTCTTTGATCAGGTAGAGAAATTTACCTTCTAGTCTTAGTTTGTTGCACAGTTGTTGTTGTTTTTGTGAAAATATTTTGGATTTTGTCTTTTGTTGCATCTCTTGAGAAGATTACGTGGTGTTTGTTTTTCATTTTTAAAATATGGTTTGGGCTGGGCATGGTGCTCACGCTGTAATCCTAGCACTTTGGGAGGCTGAGGCAGGCAGATTGCTTGAGCTCAGGAGTTCAAGACCAGTCTGGGGGACATGGTGAGAACCTGTCTCTACCAAAAATAGAGAAATTAGTTAGGTGTGGTAGCACACGCTTGTAGTCTCATCTACTTGAGGGGCTGAGGCAGGAGGATGGCCTGAACCTGGGAGGTTGAGGCTGGAGTGAGCAGAGATTGTGCCACTGCATTCCAGCCTGGGTGACAGAGGAAGACTCCATCTAAAAATAAATACACAAGTAAATAGTAAATAAATAATTTGTCCATGAATTGATTTTATATGTAACTAATCTTGTATTCCTGGGATAACTATCACTTGGTTATGATATGTAATCCTTTATATGTTACTATATTCAGTTTGTTAGCTTTTTATTGAGAAGTTTTATATGTACATTTATAAGAAGTATTGATATGTAGTTTTTTATTCCTTGTAATGTCTTGATCTAGTTTTGGCATCCAGGTAATACTGGCTTAATGAAATGAGTTAAGAAGTGTTCCTGTCTCTTTTATTGTTTTTTTTTTTTTTTTGAGATGGAGTCTGGCTCTGTTGCCCAGGCTGGAGTGCAGTGGCCGGATCTCAGCTCACTGCAAGCTCCGCCTCCTGGGTTCACACCATTCTCCTGCCTCAGCCTCCCGAGTAGCTGGGACTACAGGCGCCCGCCACCTCGCCCAGCTAGTTTTTTGTATTTTTTAGTAGAGACAGGGTTTCTCCATGTTGGTCAGGCTGGTCTTGAACTCCTGACCTCAGGTGACCCGCCTGCCTCAGCCTCCCAAAATGCTGGGATTACAGGCATGAGCCACTGTGTCCGGCCTCTTTTATTGTTTTTACAAGAGTTTTTGAAGGATTGGTGTAAATTCTTTCTGAAATTTTAAGTAGAATTCAGCAGTGAAACCATCTGGTCTTGAGCTTTAGTTGTGGGAAATTTTTTGATTACCACTCAATCTCTTTATTAATTATGGGTTTATTCAGGTTTTCTACTTCTTGAGTCCGTTTTGGAACTTTGCGTTTTTCTTGGAATTTTCTTATTTTACATATGTTATCTACTGTTGTATAACATATAACATATAACATATGTTATCTACTATTGTATAATTGCTTATATTATTCTCTTAAATTATTTTTATTTCTGTAAAGCTGATGGCAATGTTCTCTCTTTTGAATTACTAAAATCACTGCTAAATGAATTATGAAATCATTCCTGATTTTAGTAATTGAGTCTTCTTTATTTGTTGGTCAGTTTAATGTAAATATTTGTCAGTTTTGTTGATCTTTTCAAAAAACCAACCTTTGGTGTCCTCGATTCTCTTTACATTTCTCTATTTTTATTTAATTATTGCTTTATTAATCAAGGTTCTAATCTTTAATATTTTCGTCCTTCTGTTTGCTTTTCTTTTTTCTCTTTCTAGTTTCTTAAAGTATTCATTTGAGATCCTTCCTCTTCAATGTAAGCTTTTACAGCTATCAATTTCCCTCTGCATGCTCTTTCACTGCATCCTGTAAGTGTTGGCATGTTGTTTTTGTTGTTCATCTCAAAGTGTTTTCTAATTTCTCGTGTGATTCTTAGACTCATTAGTTGTTTAGGACGGTATTATTTAGTTTCCACTATTTGTAATTTTTCTAGATTTTCTTTAGTTATTTCTAAATTTCATTCCATTGTGTTCGGAGAATGTACTTTAAATGATTTCAGTCCTTTTGTATTGTTATTATACTTTATGTTCTAGGGTACATGTGCACAACGTGCAGGTTTGTTAAATTTATTGAGACTTGTTTTGTAGACTAGCATATTATCTAGCCTGGAGAATGCTCTACATGCACTTGAGAATAATTCATATTTTGCTGTTGTGGAGTTTTCTGAGTAAAGTTGCCAACTATTAATTTTAAACTGTGTATTTTTTCCTTCAATTCTGTCAGTTTTTAACCTTGTGTATTTTTAGGTTCTGTTGTAATGTGTACATGTTTATGAATGTTATCTCTTCATAAATGGATTGACCCCTTTATTGTTATAAAGTGTCTTTGGTTGTCTGTAAAATTTTTGTCTTCAAGTCCATTTTGTGTAATACTGGTATAAGCACTCCATCTCTTTTTTTTGTTATTGTTTGCATGGTATGTATTTTCCTGTCATTTGACCTTCAGCCTGTTTGTTTCTTTGAATCTAAAGTGTGTCTTTTTCTAAAATATTAAAATTAAAAAAAATTTTTTTCATATACAGTTGGGGTCTTGTCCATGCTGGTCTCAAACTCCCAGCGTCAAGTGATCCTCCTGACTCAGCCTCTCAAATAATAGGATTACATGTATGAGCCACAGTGCCTGGTCTTAAAGTGTCTCTCTCTGTCTTGTTTGAATTTCTCATTTTAAATTTCTAGTACTGTAAATATCATTGTAAATCAAAGCCCTTTTTGTTCCCAGATGAAAAGCCTTGAGAACTACTGATGTGGTTATTTACAAATATATTCACGGGATATTTTTGTTTTGTTTTGTTCTTGTTTTGTTTTTTGAGATAGTCTCACTCACTCTGTTATCCAGGCTGGAGTGCAGTAATCTTGGCTCACTGCAACATCCACCTCCTGGGTTCTAGTGATTCTCCTGCTTCAGCCTCCTGAGTAGCTGGGATTCCAGGCATGCACCACAATGCCTGGCTAATTTTTTTTTTTTTGTATTTTTATTTGAGATGGGGTTTTGCCATGTTGGCCAGGCTGGTGTCGAACTCCTGATCTCAAGTGATCTGCCCACCTTGGTCTCCCAAACTGCTAGGATTACATGTGTGAGTCACTGCGCCTGGCCTGCTTTTTTTTTTTTTTTCATAGCTTTTGGGGTGTGAGTAGTTTTTAGCTACACGGATGAATTGTGCAGTGGTGAAGTCTGAGATTTTAATGGACCCATCACCCAAGCAGTGTACATTGTAACCAACGTGTAGTTGTTTTTATCTTTTGTCCCTTTCCCAACCTCCCCTTTTTTAGTCTCCATAGTTCATTATATCATTCTGTATGTCTTTGCATACTCATAGTTTAGCTTCCACTTATAAGTAAGAACATACAGTATTTGGTTTCCCATCCCTGAGTTACATCACTCAGAATAATGGTCACCAGCCTCATCCAAGCTGCTGTAAAATACATTATTTTGTTCTTTTTTATGGCTGAGTAGTATTCCATGGTGTATATATACCATGTTTTCTATATCTACTCATTGGTTGATGGACACTTAGGTTGGTTTCATATCTTTGCAGTTGTAAATTGTGCTACAATAAACATACATGTGAAGATGTCTTTTTCATATAATGACTTCTTTTCCTTTAGGTAGATACCTAATCATGGGATTGCTGGATTGAATGGTAGATCTGCTTTTAGTTCTTTAAGAAATCACCATTCTGTTTTCCATACAGGTTGTACTAATTTACATTCCCAGCAGCAGTGTATAAGCATTCCCTTTTCACCACATCCATGCCAACATCTATTGTTTTTTGACTTTTTAATAATGGCTATTCCTGCAGGGGTAAAGTGGTATATTATTGTGGTTTTAATTGGCATTTATATGTTGGTTGGCCATGTGTATGTCTTTTTTTTGAGAAATGTGGGTTCATATCATTTGCCCACTTTTTGATGGGATGTTTTTGTTCTTGTTGAATTGTTTGAGTTCCTTGTAGATTCTGGATATTAGTCATTTTTCAGATGCATAGTTTGCAAATATTTTCTCCCATTTAGTGTGCTGTTTGTTTACTCTGATGATTTTTTTTTCTGTACAGAAGCTTTTTAATTTAATTAGGTCTCATGTATTTATTTTTGTTTTAGTTGAATTTGCTTTTGGGGTCTTAGTCATAAATTCTTTGCCTAGGCCAATGTCCAGAAGAATTTTTCCTGGGTTATCCTCTATAATTTTTATGATTTCAGGTCTTAGATTTAAGTTAAAGTGTATCCCTTTGGACAACATATGGTTGGATGATTTTTTAGAAATACATACTGTTAGTTTCTGCCTTTTGATTGGAGTATTTAAAACATCTGCACTTCACCTGCTGATTAGGTATGATTTATATCTGCCATTTTCCCGTTTGTTTTCTCTGTGTCTTATGTCATTTTTATTTCTCTGTGCCTTTGTTATTGCCTTCTTTTGTATTAAACAGACATTTTCTTGTCTACTATTTTAACTCTCTTGTCATTTACTTTACTGTATATTTTATTATGAGTTATTTTCTTAATGGTTGCCTAAGGGGTCACAATTAACATCTTGATTTATAAAAATCTATTTTGGATTAACATATACTTAAGTTCAATAGTGTAAAAAGCTTTATTCCTATGTAGTTCCATTCCCTCTTACCTCTTTCATGCTGTTATTGTTCCACGATTACTTCTTTATTCATTGCATACCCATCAACACAGACTTGTAATTGTCACTGAAATTTGAGTCCCCATCTCATATTTAATGGGGGATTAACATTTATTAATACAGTTACTTACACTGTAATACAGGAATTAGGTCCCTTTGCCAGAATATAAAATTGTGCATTTCCTTACTATTTCTGGGTTCTAACTTGATACTTCCTTAAAATTGTAAATTATATAGTACTCAGCTAAAATATCTCTTCATAAATTCCTATAAAACCTGCCAAAACACAAAGGAGAAAATACTTTTAATTAAAAAAAGACACTTGAATGTCACACAACACAAGAAACAGTGCTATCCTAGCACTTTGGGAGGCCGAGACGGGCGGATCACGAGGTGAGGAGATCGACGCCATCCTGGCTAACACGGTGAAACCCTGTCTCTATTAAAAAATACAAAAAAAAAAAAAACAAAACTAGCCAGGCAAGGTGGCGGGCGCCTGTAGTCCCAGCTACTCCGGAGGCTGAGGCAGGAGAATGGCGTAAACCCAGGAGGCGGAGATTGCAGTGAGCTGAGATCCGTCCACTGCACTCCAGCCTGGGCGACAGAGCGAGACTCCGTCTCAAAAAAAAAAAAAAAAAAAAAGAAACAGTGCTTAGAGATACGTTATTGTTTTCAGAAGAAAATGGTCAATAAACTGCTTAGCTGAGGACAAAACACTACTCTTCCCCATGATCACAGTGCCAAAAAAGTAAAATGTCAAATGTTTTTTAAATGAGAGAAGAAAAGTGTTATAAACAAAAAATATATTTTTGCTATCTTTTGTCTTTAAATCAATGTAGTTACCTTTACCAGTGCTCTTTATTTCTTTATGTAGATTAAGATTACTATCTGGTGTCCTTTCATTTCAGCCTGAAGGACAAATTTCTTGTTGAACAGGTCAGCTGGTGATTAGTTTACTCAGTTTTTGTTTATCTGGCAATATCTTAATTTCTCCAAAATTTTGAAGAAGAATTTTTCTGGATATAGAATTTTTAGTTGAAAGCCTTATTTTTTCTTTAGCACTTTGAATATGTCATCCCACTGATTTCCAACTTCCATGGTTTCTAATGAGAAGTATTAATTTCACAGAGGATGCCTTGAACATGATTATTCTGGTCATTTCTCTTTGTTCAAAATTTTTCTTTTGTCTTAGTCTTTCAGAGATTTGGTTATTATGCATGGTAGTATTATAAAATATGTATTTGATCTTCATCCCTGCTCCTGGCATAAAACTCCTAAAATCCTTGGAACTTCCAAAGTGCTGTATTTTTGCATGCTAATGTTGACTAATAAGAAAAGACATAAGCATAATTAGAGGATTAGAACTTTCAGACTCACACTCTAACCTCTGAGTGATGGAGAGAGGCTGAGAATCAAATTGATCTCAATGATTTAATCAACCATGCCTATGTAATGAAGCCTCTGTAAAAATCCGAGAGACCTGAGTTTGGAGAGTTTCTGGGTAGCTAAACACGTGGAGGTTCCTTGTCTACTACAGAGTGGTGTGCCTGGGCAGGGCCTGGAATTTCCGTGCACCTTCTCTTATGCCTTTTCCTATGCATTTCTTCATCTGTATCCTTTGTAATAGTCTTTATAATACATCAGCAAACATAAGTGTTTCCCAGAATTCTCTGAGCTGCTCTAGCAAATTAATCAAGCCCAAAGAGTTGATTGCAGGAACTCCAACTTGAAGCTAGTCAATCAGAAATCCCAGAGTCCTGGGCTTGTGACTGGTGTCTGAAAGTGAGGACATTTCAAGGACTGAGCCCCAAACCTGTGGAATATGACATAATCTCCAAGCAGGTTGTGTCAGAATTGAACTAAAGGACATCCAGCTGGTGTCTACTGCAGAATGGATTGCTTGCTGCTGGTGGGGAGAAATCTTTATATATTTTGGAGTCACAGAAGTCTTCTGTGTTCAGACTGTTGTGTTGTGGTATGAGAGCAGAGGAAACATGTTTTGAGTTTCTCCAAACATTTGTCTAGGTGTGGATCTCTTTGAATTTGTGGTACTTTGTGATGACCTTTTGCATGAGTGCTAATGTTTTTCATCAGATTTGTGGAGTTTTCAGCCATTAATTCTTCAAATACTCTTTCTGACCCTTTATCTTTTTCCTTGCTCTTTTGGACTCCCAGTGAGCATATGCTCGTGTGCTTGATGGTGTCTGACAAGTATCTGAGGCTCTGTTCATTTTTCTTTTTGTTTCTCAGAGTAGCTGATCTCAATTGACTTATTTTCAAGTACTCTGGTTCTTTCTTCTGCCTGCTTAGATCTGCTGTTGAGTCCCTCTAGGGAATTTTTCATTTCAGCAATTGAACTGTTAAACTCCAGAATTTTTATTTGCTTCTTTTTAATAATGTCCATCTCTTCATTGTTTTTCTCTATTTGGTGAGGCATTGTTTTCAAACATTCCTTTAGCTCTTTAGATATAGTTTCCTTTAGTTATTTGTTCATATATATAAGTAAACATATATAGATATGTATGTTTACTACACACATGGAACATGTTTCTCTTTTGCAATTTAATCTATATAGAGTTTAACTTTCAGCACTTGAGGGAGGTAACATCACATGGTACTGGGCAATCACATTTTCAAAGGGAAATTACTCTTTTTCTTTAAAAGTACTTTTAAAAATGTGTGAAAATACAAACGAACCTGCTAAATTACAATGCATATTTTAGGATGAGAAATATGTTTTTTCTTCCTTCAAAGTGCCATGTAGGAAATGACATCTTGTAACCTTGAGCCACTTTGTCTAAAATCCAATATAAAAGGACTGTTAAGGAATGAAAAGTTCACACAACTCCTTGGATAAGTTAAAGTTGGCTACATGCAACACAAGCTACAAAACATTTAAGACTTGGTAGCTTTCTGAAATTGGAGTCCCAATCTCATATTTAATGGAAATTAACATTTATAGGTTGCATTCACATACACTATAATACAGGAATTATATCCCTTTGCCAGAGATTAAATTGTACATTTCCTTGCTATTTTTGGGTTCCGACTTGATAATTTCTTAAGATTGTAAATTATATAGTACTCAGCTAACACATTTCTTCATAAATAGCTATAAAACCTGCCAAGACACAGAGGGGGAAAAAAAGACATTTGACCATTACACAGCACAAAAACAATGCTTAGAGACATGAGACATGTTATTGTCTGCAGAAGAAAATCATCAGTAAACTACTTAGCTGAAGGCAAAAGACTACCCTTACCCAGGGTCACAGTGCACAAAAAGCAAAATGTCAAACAACAGTACCTCAAAGCAAAATAAAGGCCAGAACGAAGCCAGCTCACTTGTAATTTGCTAAAGAAAGAGAGTCACCATTTAGGTCAAATGTACTGGGAACATTTGCTAGCTCAGAATGGTATATTGGTAGAATTTGCTAAAAATTCAACCAAGCATGCCAAAGACATTTGCCAACCAAAGCTTAATTTTCTGGAACCATTTCTAGTATCAGAAAATTTGTAAACTGTGCCACATCTTCGTGGGACCAGCTCTACTTTTCCACAAGTACATCAAAGAGGGTCTAGAGTTTTTTAGCCTGGTGATGTGTTGTGGTTCTCCTTTGTGATTGAAGAATTCCCCAAAACATTTTACAAATAGAGTCAAGTGCTTTGGGATACTGCCTAGCAGCTCTATGATGTAGGCTATACATCTCTTGAATAGTCTTCTCAGAATGCAGTGTTTGAACATATTTAAAATAGCTGATTTCAAGTCTTTGTTTATTTTAGTAATTCCAACATCTATGCTTCCTTAAAAACAGTTTCTATTGCCTACTTTTCTTCTGTGTATGAACCATACTTTTTTTTAATGTCTTGTAATTTTTTTGAAAACTGGATATTTTAAATAATACAATGTAGTAACTCTGGAAATCATATTCTTCTTTCTCCCCAGCACTTGATGTTGGTGGTGTTTTGTTGGTGGTGTAATAGTTTTTTTTGCTGTTTGTTTAATAAATCCTCCAAACAAATTCTGTAAATCCTCTATTCTTTGTCATGTGTAGGAATTTATCCACTTTTCTCTAGGTTTTCCAATTTATTGGCATATAGTTTCTCATAGTAGCCATAGTTTGGATTTCTATGGAATCACTTGTAATATCTCCTTTCTCCTTACTGATTTACTTTGTTTGAGTCTTCTTTTTTTCCCTTCATTAGTCTGGCTAAAGGTTTGTCAATTTTGTTTATCTTTTTAAAAAAACAACTTTCTGTTTTACTGATCTTTCATATTGTTTTCTTCATTTCAAATTCATTTATTTCTGCTCTGATCTTTGTTTTTTCTTCGACTAAGTTTGGGTTTAATTTGCTTTTGCTTTTCTTGTTCTTTAGGATGCATCATCAGGTTATTTATTTGAAGGTTTTCTTCTCTTTTGATGTAGGCATTTACAGCTACAATCTTTCCTTTTAGTACTACTTTCTCTGTATCCCGTAGATATTGACATGTTGTGTTTTCATTATTATTTGTTTCAAAAAAAATTTTCAATTTCCTTTTCAATTTCTTCATTGACCTGCTGGTCATTCAGGAACACATTCTTGAATTTCCATGTGTTTGTATAGTTTCCAAAATTCCTGTTGTTGATTAGTGAAGGTGATTTTCTCTGGTGGTATGATTTAATTTCTTGCTTTTTGTGTGTACCCATTGTATGGTTTTTGATTTGAAGTTTTCCTGAGGGTAGCAAATACTATTAATAACTCATTTTAAACTGATAACAACTTCACAATGATTACAGAAACAAACAAATATGCAAAAAGAAAACTAAGAAAATTCTACACTAACTTCATCCTTCTGCTTTTTAACTTCTTGTTGTGTCTCTTTATGTCTTATTGTACTGTCTATGTCTTTGAAAAGTTGTTGCAGTTATTATTTTTGATTGGTTCGTCATTGTTTTTCTACTTAAGAGTAGCTTACACACCACAATTGCAGTGTTATAGTGTTCTGTGCTTACTATTTCCAGTGAGTTTTGTACCTTCAGATGATGTCTTCTTGCTCATTAGCACTCTTTTCTTTTAGATTGAATAACTCCCTTGAGCATTTCTTATAGGACAGGTCTGGTGTTGATGAAAACCCTCAGCTTTTGTTTATCTGGGAAGGTCTTTATTTCTCCTTCAAGTTTGAAGGATATTTTCCCTAGATATACTATTCTAGGGTAAAAGTTTTTTTTCCTTAAGTCCTTTAAATATGTCATGCCACTGTCTCCTGGCCTGTAAGCTTCCCTCTGAAAAGTCTGCTGTGGAATGTACTGGAGCTCCATTGTATGTCATTTGTTTCTTTTCTCTTGGTGCTTTTAGGATCCTTTATCCTCGACCTTTGGGAGTTTGATTATTAGATCCCGTGGAATAGTCTTCTTTGGTTTAAATCTGCTTGGTGTTCTATAACCTTCTTGTACTTGAATGCTGATATTTTTCTCTAGGTTTGGAAAGTTCTCTGATATTATCCCTTTGGATGAAATTTCTGCCCCTATCTCTTTCTCTACCCACTCTTTAAGGTCAATAATTTAGATTTTCCCTTTGGAGGTTATTTTCTAGATCTTGTAGGTGTGCTTCATTATTTTTTATTCTTTTTTATTTTGTCTCTGCTGACTGTATATTTTCTAATAGCCTATCTTCAAGTTTCCTAATTCTTTTTCCTGCTTGATCAGTTCTGCTTATTAGGTGACTCTGATGTATTCTTTAGTATGTCAGTTGCATTTTTCAACTCTAGAATTTCTGCTTGATTCTTTTTAATTATTCAAATTCCCTGGTTAACTATCTGATAGAACTCTGAATTCCTTCTCTGTGTTATCTTGAATTTCTTTGAGTTTCCTCCACACAGCTATTTTGAATTCTCTGTCCGAAAGATCACATGTCTGTGTTTCTCCAGGATTGGTTCCTGGTACCTTGTTTAGTTCATTTCATGAGGTCATGTTTTCCTGGATTATCTTGATGCTTGTAGATAGATGTTCATTGGTGTCTGGGCCTTGAAGAGTTAGGTATTTATTGTAGTCTTTGGAGTCTGGGCTTTTTTGTGCCCATCCTTCTTGACAAGGCTTCCCAGATATTTGAAGAGACGTGAAACCCAAGCCTAATAATGCTGTGGTTCTTTCAGATTCATGGAGGTACCAACTTGGTGGTCTTGGATAAGATCTGAAAGAATTCTCTGGATTACCCGGCGAGGACTCTTGTTCTTCTCCCTTTCTTTCACCCAAACAAATGAAGTCTCTCTTTCTCTGTGCTGAGCTGCCTGGAACTGGAGGTTTGGTGATGGAAGCACTCCTGTGGCCACCACTACTGAGTCAGACCTGAAGCCAGCACAGCACTGGGTCTTTCCAAAGGCTTGCTCTTAGCACTACCTGGCTACCACCTGTGTTCACTCAAGGCCTTAGGGCTTTACAATCAGCAAGTGGTGAAGCCAGTGGAGTTTGTGTCCTTCCCTTCAGGGCAGCAAGTACCCTCAGGTCCTAGGCAGGTCCAGAGATGCTGTTTAGGAGCAAGAGATTGGAGTCAAAAATCTTAGAAATTTGCCTGATGTTCTATTCTACTGTGGCTAAACTGGCACTCAATTCATAATATAAAGTCCTTCCCATTCTTCCCTCACCTTTCCACAGGCAGATGATCAGCTGTTTTTCTAGCATACATGCTCCCAAATTATCTCAAGCCTTTGGTTGATTTCCAGAGCTTCAAAAAAGTTAATTTTGACACTTTTTGCACAGTATTCTCATAGTTTTTATGAAGGAGAGGGTTTTTCGAGGTCCTCACTCCTCCATTTGCATTGAATTCACCTCTGTTGACTTTTTAACTACATTTTATAATAATTTCCATAGTAGTTACTCTAGTGCTTAAAATATGCATCTCAACTTGTTAGTATCCCATTTCAGACTAATGTTGACTTAATTCTAGTCAAATGTAGAAACTTTGCTTCAATTTAAATCCGCCACCTTTTCTTTTCTTTGTGCTTTTATTGGCATATATATACATAGAATGACCACAGTGGATCCTTAAGCAATACAGGAATTGAGGGTGCCCACCCCCTGCACAGTTGAAAAAATAAGCTTTGATTTTCCCCGAACTTAACTACTAATGGCCTACTGCTGACCAGAAGCTTTCAGATAACATCAACAGTTGCTTAACACATATTTTGTATAGGTATTATAGACTGTATTCTTACAATAAAGTAAGCCAGAATAAAAAGGAAAATGTTCTTAAGAAATTATAAGGAGGAGAGTCCTTGCGCAGTGGCTCATGCCTATAATCCCAGCACTTTGGGAGGCCAAGGCGAGTGGATCACCTGAGCTCAGAAGTTTGAGACCAACCTGACCAACAAGGTGAAAACCTGCCTCTATTAAAAATACAACAATTAGCTGGGCATGGTGGTGCACACCTGTAGTCCCAGCTACTTGGGAGGCTGGGGCAGAATTGCTTGAACCCGGGAGGCTGAGGTTGCAGGGAGCCAAGATGGCACCGTTCCAGCCTGGGCAACAGAGTGGGACTCCATCTCAAAAAAAAGAAAAAAAAAAGAAAGAAAGAAAATTATAAGGAGGAGAAACTGTATTTCCTATTCATTAAGCAGAAGTGGACCATCATAAAAGTCTTTATCCTTGTCATCTTCACACTGAGTAGGCTGAGGAGAAAGAAGAGGAGGGGTTGATTTTACTGTCTCAGGGGTGGCGGTCGCAGAAGAAAATTCACATATAAGTGGACTTGTGCAGTTTACACCTGTGTTGTTCATGGGCGAGCTGTACATATGTGTAAACATAGAATGATACGTATTTACATCATATATGCATAGATATGTAATATCTGTGTGCGATTTAAACCCATCAATAGTCAGCAGTAATGTTACTGTTTTTCATTACCTGATAAAACTACCTGGCTGACCAGCCTGGTAGGGTTTTGGAGCTATTCCCAGCAATAAGTCCAAAGACTCTTACTCTTCCTTCTCCAAAGTTCTAGCAACTTTTCATTACTAAATACCTCTGTTGTTGTTTACCTTTGGTAAATTTCCAGAGCTAGAAAATTATTGTTTTTTAATAATTTTGTCCAGTTTTATACTTGCAATTTTGGAGAGAGAATTTGCTGACTTCTTTACTCTGTGATAGTCAGATGTCCCACCTCCTACATTAAATTGATTTTATGTATGGAGTAGAAGTGAGTTTCTTTCTTTCTTTTTCCATGTGGATATCCAGTTAACTTAACATCATTTCTTGAAAAGATGATCTTTTCCCCATGACTCCTGTTTTCAAACCTTACTTCTGCAAATTTGCCAATAACTGTCAAAATTTATCTTCATGGTATATTCATGTTCAAGAGAGTGTAACTGGATTTTTCAACCTATCCTCTCATAATTGATTGAGGAATATTTTTACTAATTTTTATTTCAAAATTTTCTTTCACACATAAAGCAACAAATATGCAAAGAGTTACAGAAATTCTTTAAAAATATCTTGTAACTAATAAATAAATTTTAATAAAGCTGAACATCCTGCAAGAGGCATAATTTAGGCAGCTATCAGTTGTACCACTGATGTAATATTGCATTTTCTTAATTTAGTCTGAAGTTTTAAAACAATTCATTATTTTAAAAAGAATCAATTTCAAAGATATCAACCAAATTTTCTAAAATATTTTATATATTGACAAAAATTTGCATTCAGCAAATACGAAAACCTCAGTTTTCATTCTTTTTCTCTTACTGTTTTAAAAATTTAAACACTGATCTAAATTTCCAAGTGATCTCATAGAAAGACAAAATTTAAATAATTTAAGTTCTGTTTCTTTGTCTTACAATCACCATATTATCGTTGTTTATTTTGAATCTACTGTTTAAACACAGGAATTTGTAATACCACAGGAAATATAAATAGCAAGTTTGAATGGTTACAAACGTAACCACCACCAGCAGCAAGATACAGAACAGACCCATTGAGCCCCTGTCCTTTTTGTTGGTACGACTTTCCTCCCACCTCTGTCCTGCCAATCTCTGATCTGTCTTCTGTTCCTATAATTTTGCTTTCTCCAGAACGTCATATAAATGGGCTCATACAGCATGTAGCCCGTTAAGTCTGGCTTCGTTAGAGCACATTTGAGTTTATCTATTTTGTGTGTGTGCCACTAGTTCATTCCTCTATATTGTTCAGTAATATTCCACTGAAGGTGTTAAATTTTCCTAAACTACCTCCTTATAAGTTCAACCTAGAGGTTTTTCTGTGCATAGTGAAGTGTAAGCTATCTGGATGTAAAAGCAGCCTGCAACTTACTCTTGTAACAAGCAGCCAAGTGACAGCCAATCCCAGCAGCCGTGCTTCAACCACTCACAGGCGGCCGACTGCTTGAACAGTGTTCAAATAAGGCAGACTCCAGGCAGTAACCAGTTCAGCTGTTGCTGCACCTCACTTCCATTTTCTGTAATTCACTTTCCTTTTTCTGGCCATAAATCCTCTCCAACCACGCAGCAGTGCCAGAGCTTCTCTGAAGCGATTCTGGTTCTGTGGGCTGCTCAGTTTATGAATGTACTTTGCTCAGTTAAACTCTGTTAAATTTAATCTGTCTAGGTTTTCTTTTAACAAAGGCAGGTACCCTAATGTGTTTATCCACTGTCCACTTGAGAGACATGTAGGTAGTTTCCAGTTTGGGCAGTTATGAATAAAGCCACTAAAACATTTTATATGTTGGTTTTTGGGTGACTTTAAGTTTTTAATTTCAGTTGGGCAATTGTATAAAATGTCAGATTTCTTTTTTTTTTTTTTTGAGACGGAGTCTCGCTCTGTGGCCCAGGCTGGAGTGCAGTGGCCGGATCTCAGCTCACTGCAAGCTCCGCCTCCCGGGTTCCCGCCATTCTCCTGCCTCAGCCTCCCGAGCAGCTGGGACTACAGGCGCCCGCCACCTCGCCCGGCTGGTTTGTATCTTTTTAGTAGAGACGGGGTTTCACCGTGTTAGCCAGGATGGTCTCGATCTCCTGACCTCGTGATCCGCCCGTCTCGGCCTCCCAAAGTGCTGGGATTACGGGCTTGAGCCACTGCGCCCGGCCAATGTCAGATTTCTTTCTAAGTACTTGATAACTTTCGATGAAGTAAATGGGATCTAACATTTTTTTTCATATTTAAACTATTTGTTGCCTGGATAGAGAAATAAAATTGAGTTTTGTATAGTGACAATCTATCTAGAAAACTTGCTAAATTTAGGCTGGGTGTGGTGGCTCATGCCTGTCATCCCAGCACTTTGGGAGGCCAAGGCTGGCAGACTGCTTGAACTCAGGAGTTCTAGACCAGTCTAGGCAACACAGGGAGACATTATAATCTCATGAGACCACTGTAGGAAATGCAGTCCTTTGTTGGCTAAAATGTGACTATGTGGCACATGACTGTATTTAATTCTAATAGTTTAACAAGGATTTATTTGGAATTTTTATGTGCATAAATAATTGCTGCAAATTCCATTTTTCTATTAAGGAAGTTCCGTTCCATTTTTAATTTGCTAAAAATAATTTTAACTGACATGAAGAGTATTGCATTCCCCGTGCAAGCACTGCTCAGAAGTCTCAGTGTAGACATGGAGAAGGAGAATAGTTGGATTGGTTTATTTTTGGGGTGTTTGGGGTAGCTGTTACGGAAGCACAACAGAGCAAGGTAGTTTAGGATACTAGTGAAGGGGCGGCTGGAGCGATGAGGCATGGAGTTGAAACGGGGCAGGGAGACAGAAAGCACGAGAGGGAAAAAGAGGAGAGGCTGGATGGATATGAGCAAAGGAGAGAGTCACTGGATCAGAGGACCCAAGGATGTTGAAAAGCAGGTACAGCTGGAGTGAAGGAATGAAACAGAAAGAACAGTCAGGGACAAAACGATAGTCTTCAACTCTGGTTGCGTATTGAAAACACCTGGGGGTCTTAGAAATGGACCGATGCCTGGGCCCCAGTTGGGGTCAATTAAGTTAGGCTTTTGCAGGGTTCAGGGGAAGGTGTGCCAGGGACTGGAATTTGGTGACCCGTGGTTCTGGTGTGGAATCAGGGTGGAGAGCCTGCACTGGGCGGTCTACAGTGGTGCTTTCAGCAGGGCAGTATGAAAATGCAGGGTGCATGGAGAGCACAGCAGACAGCTGAGGTGGAACGGAGCCAGGAAATGATCTGGAAACAGCCATGACTGTGGGGGATGACACTGACTGAGGCGTGCTGCTGTAGCTGGGGGTGGGAGAAAGAGCGGCCTTCCATGGAGGGAGCCGAGAGAAGTGGGGTCTCAGAGGGATCTAGGATCACCTTATGGTCAGGAGGTGTGGGAAACACTCAGAAAACAGCAACCGGTTTGGTGGGTTTGATTTTCTAAAATCGTGTAGACGCCTACAATTGTGTAACCGATCACGCGTCCCTTTAGGTGCTGGGGCTGGAGACAGCTTGCAGCTAAATTTGGGGCCCACCTCTGCGAAGTACAGAGACCTCCGTGGGTTTCCTGCACCCATTTTCCTCCTGTCCTGTTCTACCATTATTTTCCATTGGCCTGGAATTCATTACTTATTTTCAAAGTGTATTTTATCTGGGATTATATGTATCTTCCTAAGTTGCCCGAAACATGTGTTTGGTACAGGGTGGATTATAAATACATTCACATAAAAGAATTCTTAACATTACAAAGTGATTCATTATAACCTTCTCTCCAGTGACTAGTTTCCCCAGCGCACTGAAGATACTGTTCTGTTTATATGCCACTTTCCCAAAACACATTTATTATGTGAGAGAAATGTATTTTTTATTTGATCTTATTTTTGTTATGTAAGTAACAGAAAATTTTAAGGTAAGGAAAAAGAAATAAAATTTTATATAACCTCCTTATGTTAAATGGAACAATCTAATGTTAGATAACTTAGAACAACTTGCTTCCCTTTCATTTCTGGTTAGTACATTTGCTGAGTTTTATGTTTACCATATCAAACTGACAAAGAAGTATGTACAAGCTGACCTCAGACAACCAAGATGACTCTTGTGGCACCTGGTTTTTAGCACAGTTGTATGTAGAGCCGTCGGGTAGATGATAGAAAAATTTAGTAGATTTGGGGAGTTTTGTTTTGATGTTGATTGAGGACTGAGTAAAGATTCAATGCCTGACAACGTGTGGCTGGTAGATTAATAGCTCTGATTATTGCATGTATCAAATTAAATGATCAGGAAATCTGAGCGTCTCTTCTGGTGGGTAAGAGCCTGAGCTCTGGATTTTGTAGTTACCTAATCTTTTTAAGCTTCTGTTTTATCACTTGTGAAATGGGAACAGCAATAGCATCTACCTCATAGAGATAGGGTGAGAACTAAGTAAATCAATGAATTTAGAGCATTAAGCATTGTGCATGGCACGTATTGAAAGCTGTTGATAGATGTTGATTTGAAAAAAATTCAAAGGCTTTCACTCGATTTTGTTCTCGACAGGGTGTTATTTTACTTGTTGCAATGCATCTACATGCATCTCTCTTAAAATCCAATTTTTTTAAACTCTAAATTCTGGGATACGTGTGCAGAACATGCAGGTTTGTTACATACGTATACATGTGCCATGGTGGTTTGCTGCACCCATCACCCCATCATCTAGGTTTTAAGCCCCGTATGCATTAGATATTTGTCCCAATGGTCTCCCTCCCCTTGCCCCCCATCCCCCGACAGGTCCCAGTGTGTGATGTCTCCCTCCCTGTGTCCGTGTGTTCTCATTGTTCAATTCCCACTTACGAGTAAGAACATGTGGTGTTTGACTTTCTGTTCCTGCATTAGTTTGCTGAGAATGATGGCTTCCAGCTTCATCCAAGTCCCTGCAAAAGACACGAGCTCATTCTTTTTTATGGCTGCGTAGTATTCCATTGTATATATGTGCCACATTTTCTTTATCCAATCTATCATTGATGGGCATTTGGGTTGTTTCCAAGTTTAAAAGACTAATTTCTGAAGGCTAGAGAGTCTCTCTGTTATGTTCCACAATGCCAAGTTCAGAAGACTCTTCAGCTGGTGAGTTTGGTTCTCTAGATCTATATCTTAACACCTGTCACTGGCGTGTTTGAGCCAACATGCTTAAAGAAATTTACTAGGAAACTATCTGAATGTGGAATTTACCCTCTGATTCCGTGGACCCATCTGCCTTCAAATGTTTGTCAGTTGCCTTTTTAGGTTCTGTGTTGCCCTTTTAGTTCATCAGTTTGTTTAGTACTTTCATGATGCCTAGAGGATATGGGTATTTTGGATGTAAATTGTTATTTCAAAGCCAGTTTTTTTTCCCCTCAGTTTAATTTTAGTTGTGTAGTACTTGGAGAAGCAGAGTATTTCTGCATAATTTCTCCAGGTGTACTTTTTCTTGCTCTTCTCAACATCTCTGGGAATTGATGGTGTCTGGCTGGTCAAGACGTGAGGGTTTTAAAATTTGTTTCTCCCCCTCCTTCGTAATTTCCATTGGGAAATTTTCTAATTTTCAGGACTTGAGGGGCTTGCGTTTTGCTTTGCTTCAGCAGCAAATGTAATCACCAAATCCCCAAGGAGAAACATGAGGAACTGAGCAAAAATTCTGAGTGGCCTCTAAGTTAAGGATATGATGATCAGGTCTGTGAATATGCAACATTCATACTTACACAACCACATGTCTGCAACTTTGGACTTTGACCCGTCTTAGTACTCATCACTCCAGACTAGCTGGGAAAACCCTATTTATAAGGAACAAAGCAGCTGGTGCCTGCAGAACTTGTCCTCAGGCTTAGGACTGAAGGCAGGCGTGGTGAGGTGGGGCAGAGGCGAATCTGACTAATGAAGAACACAACTTCTGAAACCCTGTCTTGTTGTTCAAAAATAGGTATGGAAATGTGGGGGATGTTCTTTCTAAGAGAAAACCTACATCATTAAAAAGCCAGATCGGCCGGGCGCAGTGGCTCACGCCTGTAATCCCAGCACCTGGGGAGACCGAGGCGGGCACATCACGAGGTCAGGAGATCGCGAGCATCCTGACTAACACAGTGAAGCCCTGTCTCTATTAAAAAATACAAAAAATTAGCCGGGCGTGGTGGCGGGCGCCTGTAGTCCCGGGTACTCGGGAGGCTGAGGCAGGAGAATGGTGTGAACCCGGGAGGCGGAGCTTGCAGTGAGCCAAGATCAGGCCACTGCACTCCAGCCTGGGAGACAGAGCAAGACTCTGTCTCAAAAACAAACAAACAAAAAATGCGGATCAAGCATTGGAATCTTTCCTCTCCGTTTCCCTGTCTCTTCAGTCACCTTTAATGACACTTTACATCACAGAATTTAATGTGAATTCTGGATCCTAGCAAAATATTTTGACTTGGGGTTTTATTCATGGCATCGTTTTGCTGCTAACTGTGGTCTCTCATTAGTCTTTTAAGAATTATATCTCATGCTGTTGGTTTTATTAAGAGACTTCACAGCTCACCGAATTTTTTCATGCTATCTTTTCTAACCTATTTTTTAAATTGAAAAAGTGATACATACATATAGTCTAAAAAATCGTTAGAATAACAATTCTAACTTCTGATTTCCAATCCTCCAAGCTACCTCCTTAGAGTTAGCCCTTCCTATCAGTTTGCTTTATGTCTTCCTGCAATTTTCCCCCCATCTAGGAACATATATATGGATATTCATTCTATGCATACTGATTTGTATCATGCATTTTTCTGTTTTTTGTTTCTTTCTGTATCAGCTCATGGATCTCCACCTCATTCTTTTTCAAAGCTGTTAGGCTTGTCTTTTACATTCTAATTTAATTTTAAGAAGAATAAGAAACCTATTTTTCATTTTTGCCTCCTGCTCTGGCCAGCCACAGACTGCCACACCTGGGACAGGCCTAGTGTGATCTAATTACAGTGACCCTGGGAACATTTCCCAGTTACACAATATTTTTTCCTTCCTGGCATTCCTGAGGCCCATAATTCCCTAATTAACCTGCATCCCTTTGATTTTTGCTTCGCCCATCTGCTCAGATGCAAATATTCCTGGGAATCTTGTGTGTATTTTTCCATCCAGTCTTCGTGCCAGTGAATTTCTCAGCTCCTTTTCAGGGAATGCAGTTAGCTGAGACAGGAAGATGACCAAACGGAAGGTTCTGGACACTGGGGGTGAGGGTGGGAGGAGGGAAGAAAGGAGAGACTGCGGCCCCTCCTCAGCTTGCTCCCCATCTTCCCCCATAGTTGAGTCTCCTTTCCCTGAGTTCCATCATGGCATGTGATACCATGTAAGGAAGCGGGGTGGTGTATGGAAGCTTTCTCGTGAATATTTTCTTCGTTGCAGAGTCTATACACTTGGGGGAGTCCCAGCAGAGGCATATGGGATATACATTCCAGGCTGAGGAAGAGTTCCTTTCTATCTGGGAAAATACCGAGCAGTATCACAGCAAACACGATGATTCTGTTGACAGAAAAATGAGCAAATACACAGCAACTTGTATACAGTTGTATCCCCGCAAAGCACGGTTAGTTTTTTTTTTTGTATGTTTATACCACCATTTATTGAGCACTTACTGTGTGTTGGGCATTGGGTGGAACAGCTCTGCATACTTATTTTTGTATGTATGAATTTTATTTTAAGCTTTATAATAGCCCTATGAGGTAGATAGTATTATCCTCATTTTACTGATTAAACAAAACAAAACAAAAAAAAACTAAGGCTCAGAATGTTTAAAGTGTACAAGGTAGTAAAAAACACAGTTGGGATTTGAACCTGTCTCTAGGTGAAGCCCTCCTGTTCTAAGTCACTCCCTGGACCCACTGAGGTTGACGGGGTATCTGGCCTGGGAGGTGTCCCATGCGGGAAGGTGCTGCTGGCAGACAGAGGAGCAGAACACCTCTGGAAAGCTGGCTGCCTTGCTGGGCAAGAGAGCAGCCTGAATGCACCCAGCCAAAATGCACACGCAGGTGGGCAGAACAGAGACCGAGTTGGCCCGAGAATTACCAATAGCAGAAGGAAGGAAGGAGAGTTGGGAGTGGCTAAATTTGCAAGTGTGGAGATGGTGATGATGGCTGCTGACATTGTTGAGTTGAGTCACGGATGAAGCACTGATCTGAGAACGTGATGTGCTTTAACTCACTTCATCCTTGTCGTAATTATAGAGTAGGCACTAGTTTTATGCCCATTTTGCAGACAGGAAACTGAGAGATAGAGAGTTTATACAGCTTGCTCCAGAGCATACAGCAGGATTTGAAAATAGGCATGAGTGTGTCCTTCTACCTCCCACCCCCACCCCCAGGTTCTGCTGCCCCCATGTACCACTTGTTTGCACTCCCTTTTTTTTTGTTTTGTTTTGTTTTTGCATCTTGATAAAATCTCTTATGGTGATTTTCAAGGTGAATCCAAATGGCTCATTCTCTCTGGAGTCTTGTCTGATCCTTGTTTTCCACTGCTTCTGGCTCCTGAGTCATTAATCATTACTTTCTAGCTGTCCCCATAGCACTTGGCTCATGTACTGTTGATGCGTTTAGGACATTGTATTTAAATTGCTAGATTACAAGAGTCTTGAGGTTGAAGAAGGCACATTTCATCCACCCTTAGTGCTTGGGACAGCACTGGTGACAATGGTAGATGCTCCCTATGTGTTTCTTGAATGGCACGTAGATTGGATCCCACTCTGTGTTGAGTTCTTGGGTTCCCCCATGGCACTGCAGAGACGTGGAGCATCTAGGAGGTGACCGCAGCAGACTCATGGGGTGCTAGACCGTCATTCATTGATGTTCGGAACCCAGCAGCAGCTCTGGGGCCCGTGCAGCACCTGTGGTAACAGGGCTCCTTGCTGCTGCTTGGAGTCGGTGTTCTTTATTACAGAGACTTCACTCTTCTTGCAAGCAGGTGTCTCTCCACTCTTCTATTTCTGTCTGCTTTTATACCATGGATGGTTGACGCTGCTTATCTTAGACTCTAGGAGGGAGGATCTGACCCGCATGGCTGGTTTCGATGCAGTGTCCAGTGCCAGTCTTGGGTAGAGGTCTCACGCCAAGCACCCTCTGAACCCCTGGCCTCTGTATATGGCCTGGGTACCAGGTCCTGCAGGTACTGAGGCTGATCTTGGTAGAATCTGGAATTTCTCAGGATGTTTATACATGGATAGAAATAATATGATTTCTGCTTTGTTAATGTCCAGTTTATTAATCTTCAAACAACCAACATTCATCTAAATATTCAGACACTAGTTACACAACGATTACATAAAATAGAACTTAGGAATTTAACGAATTTAATTTCTCCCAAATTTAAATATTGATTGCAAATTTAATTCATATGGGCACGAATCTAGTCTTATCAGATACTCTTGGTTGTTTTAAATGAGTTAAGAAAGCGCTAAAACACATAAGCAGCATTTCAAAGATTGCCAAGCTATTTTAATTGGTACCTGATTCTCAAAAGGGCACCAATGTGCTAACAGGGGTTTACGTTTGTGACTCTGTTGTCTGTATTTTCATTCCTCTATTGTATTCTTGCCATTATCTTTACCATTATTATTTCTCTGCTCAGCAAACCTAACCAGGGCTGCTAACAATTCAGTGCTATTGCGTGAATGAGAAACAGCAGTACTTTCTCAAGTAAGAGAATAAAAAGGACTGTATTATTTACTTCTTGTTCATAATAATGATAACAGCCATTCTAAATGAATTATACAAATCAAATTCCTAAACATAAAATGACAGTTCAAGTTTTAAATCATGATAATTAGAAACTTTTGAATTAAATCCTTTGTTATAAAATAGTTACGTGTACCGCGGTCCTGAAAACCACTTTCTGAGGGACATTTTTAATATTTACTAGTTCCGGTGTTTGGTTTTCTGCAGAAATAGTTGCCATATTTGTCTTTCTTT
>NW_012119598.1:4928868-4962404 GCF_000951035.1 Colobus angolensis palliatus | reverse complement strand
TGAGCCACTGCGCCCGGCCGACCTTAAGTACTTTTAAAACAAATTTTAATGTTGAGTAGTTTAGTATTGATGACAGGTATTGGCAAAATTAAATAGACCCTGATAGTTACAACATCTTATAAATGTATCCAGGTGACTATTGCTGGGAATAAATTTCAGCACTTCAAAAGGAGTAATACGAAAGGATTTTGGTTCTGATGCTACATCAAAGTTCCACTGATGTCTTATTCCTCACCATAGTCATCAGTCAAACTTAATGGCAGAATTTGGTGTCATTGTTGTGTTCATTTTCATTGTCATTCTTCAAATTATGCACATTATTTAAAATACTGAAAAAAACCATAGTATTCTTTTGGTTTTACAAGCTTGTTTTTTTCTTAGGTGTGATATTTTATTTCTATTATAAAATAAACTGATTTTTAATCCTTTGGCTTTGAAATTTCAAACACAAAGAGGAATAATACAATGAACATCAAAATCTTTTCACACAAATTCACCAATTGTTAGTATCTTGCCAAATGCTCTCCCTGACACATTTTCTTTTGCTGTTGGGACATTTGTAAGTTGCAGATGCCACGAGGCTGCCTGCACATATTTCTGCCTGTGTATCAACATGCTTCTCCGTGTCCTCAGTGCCCTTGTCACATCTACCAAACTCGCTATTTCAGTGTAATCTAACCTTCAGTCCGTATTCAAAATTTCCCAGTTGTCTCTCAAATTATTCTCTATGGCTCACCCCTCCATTTCAGTCACATTGCCTTCATAGCATTTGGTTATGATGTTTCTCCCATTTCCTTTGATCTAGAACAGTTCCCTTGCCTTTGTTGTTGCTATTCCTGACACTGACGTTTTTGACAAGGCAGGCCAGTTGTTTTGCGGAATGTGCCACAATCTGAATTTATCTGATGGTTTCCTCGTGATTAGATCCAGGTAAAGCATTTGGCAAGAATATGGCAAAAATCCCTCTGAGGCGATGCTGCACACTCCTGCTGTCACACCAGGAGGCTCACAAGGGCCGTGTCTGTTTTCTTGGTGATGCTCAGTTTGATCAAAAAAAATGAGTTTGAAGGCCTGTTTGAATCATAGATAGGCAGATGATGAGATTTTCCATGGAAATGAGTCTGCTTTCCCTTTCTAGAATTTTAGACATTGGAGAAGTCAAATGCATCCATGTCAAGAGACTTTGAGATTCATCGAGTGTCTTCATAAATGGAAGTAGAGGAGTAGTCATGGGGTATCCAGGGATAGGGCGTTCCTGGCAGGGGGACGCAAGTGCTTAGGTCTGGAGGTAGCATTATGGTTGGTGTACTAGGAAGGCAGCAGGGAGGCCAGGGCTGAAGATTCACCAAAGAGGGAGCACCAGGCAGATCCTGATGGCCTCGAAATCCTCTGTGAGAACCTTGCTTCCCGGCTAAGCATGGTGAGAAGCCATGGAAAGGGTCTGAGCAGGAGAGTGATGTGATTTGGCTTCCATTTTTTTTTTTCTTGTCACTTAGAATTTCTTTTCTTATTGAAAGTGATCCTTCACACCAGCCGGAATGGATTTTTGTCACACATTGATTCCTCTTGTGCATACATAAAAAGGAAAACATTAAGTGAAAGCAATTGCTTAAGGTCTTTCTAAGGCAGTGAAATCACATCACAACCGTCACCCGGCTGACTGTGACCTAAGGACCATCCTGACCAGGAATGTTAAAATGTGAAAAGATACGATGGTCATCTCCTGCGTACCTGCACCTTGCTTCAGAAATGTAATTCCCAGTACTGTCAAAGCCCCTGGTGTGACTCCCTCCTTCCAGCCTGTGGACATGCTTGCTCCTGACTTCTGTGTTCATCATGGCCTTGTGTTTGAGCTGTGTGGGCCGTTTTCTTTTTCTTTTTTTCCTTTTTTTTTTTTTTTTTTTGAGACAGAGTCTTACTCTGTCATCAAGGCTGGAGTGCAGTGGCGCAATCTCAGCTTATTGCAACTTCTGCCTCCCAGGTTCAAGCAATTCTCCTGCCTCAGCCTCCTGAGTAGCTAGGATTACAGGTGCCCGCCACCGCGTGTGCAGGCCATTTTTCTTCTGTGCCTGGCCATTTGACTCAGAAGTGCCTGCGGTCTCCTGGCTCCTGCAGTCTTCTCAGCGGTCTCCTGGCTCCTGTGTGTTGCTGCTCTGCGCCTTCCCTTTGCACCAAGTCCCCTTGTGTGCACATCCCACACTTCATCTGTTCTCCTGTTCAGGGACATTTGGCTGCTTCCAGGATTTGCTGCTGCAAACTTCTTTGCTATGAACGTTCTCCCACACATGTGAGTGCTTCTCCAGTGCCCAGACCTCTGGAATCACTAAGTCCACACGACAGACTTTCCAACGCTGTTTGCCAACAAAATCAGATGCTTCCCTCCTCCAGCCCCTGAACACCCTGGGAGGGAAAACCTGAATCCTGTCCTGCTATCTATGGCTTGTCTGTCTGTGCTCAGTGGCTCTGGGGTAGGGGGAGAAAAAGAGGGAGAAGAGGAGATGGCAGTGTCGGGGGATGCTTCCCAGGCTGTAGCCTTGGGGAGCCCAAGCTGAGATCAGCCCAGAAAAGGCTGCTCCTCATGCTGCCTCTGCAGAGCACGGGTGTGAGGGTGGTCCCTTGACTGAAGACCAGGGAACAGGGCTGCAGCACGGTGACATCATGGAATCCACTGAGCGACCACTGCTGGGCTGTGAGACATGGAATCCTGGGTTGAGCCTGTGGCAGGAGAGCTGGACTGGCTTTCCAGGAACCTGTCCAGGAACTGCAGCTTCCTGCTGTGGCTCCAGCTTCATGGAGTTCCAAGGTTACAGCCACCCTGGTCTCCAACATCCCTGTAGCAGAATCCCTGGCCCCTGGCCACCCTCCACTCTCCAGGAGGGCTCCACGGTGTTGTTCTCCATGGCCTACCCCCTTGGTGGGACCACTGACTGCCGTGAGGAGGGCTGGCTTTGAAGTCCCTCGGGAAGAGCTGACCTCTCTGAGTCTGTCACTTGTAGAGCTGGACTGGCCATGTCAGCTGCCCTCGATTTGGAAGACATCCCAGACTCTTCAGCTGTTGGTGGTTTGGTGAAGAGAGGAACCGAGTCTGCACCTGTGGGCTGCTCCAGGCTGCTGCTTGACATCTCTCTCCCCAGGAACAGCTGGCCAAGCAGCAGCTGGAGGGTGGTTTCGAGGTGACTGCGCTCTCCTTCCTGGAAGCTCCGCCCTCCTCTCCTCCTTCCTTCTGGGTGAGGTCCTCTCTGGCTTCCACCTCCTTTGCTCCTGTCACCTTCACTGAGCAAGGATGAGCCAAGGCTCCAGCTTCTCAGCTTTCCTACCTTCAGCGGCCCCAAATAGACCTGCTGGTCCTCTCTCCTCCCGTGATGGCCATGCTGGTGCTGCCCTCTCTCTGAAGACCTGCCGGCTGCCCCTCTGGGTGGCAGTTCCTGTTCTTGCTGCATTTACCTGGCCTGGGCCTGCAGCCTTGGGTGCTGTGGCCCCTTTGGCAAGCCCTGCAAACTTGGTGGCTGCAGAGGCTCCTGTGCTTGGGGTGGATACAGTGGACATTCCATGAGCAGAGTATGTGTGTGGGGCGCAGGCTGGATTCTCCCTCCCCTGTACCCGGCAGGTGCGATCAGAAGAGGTGGCCTCAGACACCTCACAGATCATACAGAGTGTCCTCGTGCTGACTGGATCCCGTGACTTTCTCTGGAGCTCTGTGGCTGCTGGTCTCTTCCTGCCTTCTCCTGTAGTCCGGCTGTGCCCACTGTGTCCCCGGCTAGGTGCTTTGGGTACTGCTGCACTGATGCTTGGAGTCTCAGGAGATAAAGTGAGGCTTTCCTAGTATGGAAAGAAGTCTTCCTAGGTGCCTGGAAAGGGATGTGGCCAGTGGCAAGCTTCAAGTGTAGCTGCTGTTTCTCTCAGCCATGGGCAGACCCTGACAGACTTCAAGGGGAGGGGCCTCCTGTCACCGCTGGGCCTCCTGCTGCATGCAGCTCGCAGCCTGTGGCTGACCAGGCCAGCAGTGAGTGCCAGCAGTGGAATGCTGGGGCGGGTCATGCAATGCCCGCAGTCTCCATCGAATCACAGTGCGCTCATCAGCCCCTTCTCCTCTTTTACTGATCTGGATGAAGTCAGACATTGGTGTGTATATTCACGAACATACTGAAGTCTCCCCAGCTTGGTGCCACTGCAGGTCCCTGCAGAGGTGCTGAGCATGCCTGTTGCACAGGCACTGGGGGCTGTGGGATGCAGCAGCATCCATCCACTGCTCATGTTATCTGTTTTTCTTTTCTTTTCTTTTTTATGAGATGAAGTCTCACTCTTGTTGCCCAGGCTGGAGTGCAGTGGTGCCATTTTGGCTCACTGCAACCTCCTGCTCCAAAATTCAAGTGATTCTCCTGCCTCAGCCTCCTGAGTAGCTGGGATTACAGGTGCCCACACCACACCCAGCCAACTTTTGTACTTTTAGTAGAGATGGGGTTTCGCCATGTTGGCCAGACTGGTCTCGAACGCTTAACCTCGGGTGATCCGCCCACCTCGGCCTCCCAAAGTGTTGGGATTGCAGGTGTCAGCCACCGCGCCTGGCCTCTGTTTTTCTTTTTTAAAGACAGCTCTGCCTCTGGAACTTGATCCACTCAAAGGGCTCCCCAAACCATGATCTCACCAAGGGGAAACACTGCAGCTGCTTGTCTTTCTTGGGCCTTCTCGTTGGCCTCAACATCCCCTCCTGCTGGGTCACGTGTATCCTCCACTGCCCTCTATGATTGCTCACCATTACGTGCACATTTATCCTTGTCCTCTACAGCTAGCTGGCCCCTCAGGACAGGATGACTATCCTCACCCCCCAAATTTGCCATAATCTCCAAAGAAGGCAAGCTAACCCTACTGGGGGAACAGGGAGGAACGCTGTTTACATTTTAATTGTGTTGTTCCAGCTGCTTGTCTTAATCTGTTTTGTGCTGCTGTAATAGAATAGCACAGACTGGGTCATTTATAATGAACAGAAATTTATTGGGTCATGGTTCTGTAAGCTGGAAAGTCCAAGATCAGGGACCTACATCTGGCAAGGCCTTTTTGCTGCGTCATCCCATGGCAGAAGGGCTGAGAGAGAGAGCTCAAGGAGAGCCAAATTAGTCTTTTTATAAGAAACCCAGTATCACAATAATGAACCCACTCTTGTGGTAACAGCATTAATCCATTTACCAGGGCAGAACTCTCATGGTTTCATCAATGGCTACTTTGGGATTAAGTTTGCAGCACTTATTTTTGGGAGACACATGCAAACATAGCACTGCTGTGTGGGAAATTGACTCTGGGAAGCAAGGTGGAAGAGAGATTACCTAGGAAGCTACTGCACAAGTCCAGGCAAGAGACAATGGCAGCTTGGCAAAGGGAATGCAATGGAGGGTGACTGTGGTTAGGTTGCTAGTATTTTGAATGAGATCAGAGTGTATTTGCTGTGGACTGTGTAGGGGCAGGATACAAAGTCAAAGATGACTCCAAGGTTTTGGCCTCAGTCTTTGGGTGAATCATGGTGCTGTTTACTGAGATGTGGCGAATTGATGAGGGTACAGATTTGAGACAAGAGGGACTAAGAGTTCAGCTTTGAACAACTTTAGTCTGAGATGCCTATTAGACATTTAAGATGAGATTTACTCAGGTTCAGCCCAGGCCATCTGGAGCTCACGGGAGAAAGTGACATAGAGATATAAATTTAGGGTCTAGAGTGTGTAAATGGTATTTGAAGCCATGGGAAGGACTAAAACCCATGTCTTATGTCCAATTCCTTATTGTTTCCAGTAAGAAACAAGAAGTGAGTGCCATGAAGGAAAAAGACCAGTTGGGTGACTGTAGACAGAGAAGAGACTTAAGGATGATCCCAGTCATGCAATGTTGAGAGGGGTAAGGTGATACTGAAAATTGCCCATCAGATTTGGCAATGTGAAGGTCTTTACGACTTGATGAGACTAACGTTAGCCTGGTTGATGTGAGCTAGTGTATGTGGCGGGGACAGGGACGGGTGTGAGAATGTGGAATACTTCATTATATAACATTTTGAAGGAGTTTTTCTGTAAACAGAAGCTGAGAAATGGATTGACAGTTGGAGAGAAAAGTGGGATGGAGAGATTTTAAAATACTTTTATAAATTTGACTTAACTTTCTTTTAAACACCTTTACTGAGGTATGTTTTACAAACCACAAAATTTAGCTACTTTAAGTGTGCAATTCAATGATTTTTCATAAATGTACTGGTTTATGGTGCAGACATCACCGTGAGTCAGTTTTAGAATATTTCCATCACCCCATCACAGTCCTTTCTGCCCATTTGGAGTTAATCCAGTGCCCACCTCCAACCCTAGGCAAATGCTAATATACTTCTTGCCTCTATAGATTCAACTCCCATGAGAATGTCTTATAAATGAAATCATACAATATATTGTCTTCTGTGTCAGGCTTCTTTTGCTTAACATGGGGTTCATTCATGTTGTAGCAAGTATCAGTATCTTATTCTTTTTTATTGCTGAATAATTGATATAATTTGGCTTTGTGTCCTCCCACCCAAATCTTATCTCCATGTAATCCCAATATGTGGTGGGAGGTGATTGGATCATGAGGGCAGTTTCCGCTATGCTGTTCTCATGGTAGTGAGGGAATTCTCAGGAGGTGGGATGATGTAAAGCTGGGAGTTTCTCCTGTGTGCTCTCTCTCTCCTGCTGCCTTGTGATAAAGGTGCTTGCTTCTCCTCCTTTTGCCATGATTGTAAATTTCCTGAGGCCTCCCCAGCCATGTGGAACTGTGAGTCAATTAAACCTCTTTTATTTATAAATTACCCAGTCTCAGGTAGTATCTTTACAGCTGTGTGAGAACGAACTAATATAGAGAACTGGTACCGGAAGTGGGACATTGCTATAAGGATACCTGAAAATGTGGAAGCAACTTTGGAACTGTGTAACGGACAGAGGCTGGAACAGTTTAGAGGGCTCAGAATAAGATAGGAAGATGTGCAAATGTTTGGAACTTCCTAGAGACTTGTTGAATGGTTTTGACCGAAATGCTGATAGTGATATGGACAGTGAAGTCCAGGCTGAGTTGGTCTCAAGTGGAGATGAGGAACTTATTGGGAAATGGAGTAAAGGTCACTCATACTATGCTTTAGCAAAGAGACTGGTGGCATTTTGCTCCTGCCCTAGAGATCTGTGGAATTTTTGAGAGAGATGATGTAGGGTATCTGGCAGAAAAAAATTCCTAAGCAGCAAAGCATTCGAAAGGTGACCTGGCTTTTCCTGAAAATGTACAGTTATATGCATTCACAAAGAGATGATTTGAAATTGAAACCTATGTTTAAAAGGGAAGCAGAGCATAAAAGTTTGGAAAATTTGCAGCTTGACCATGAAGTAGGAAAAAAAATACATTTTCTGGGGAGAAATTCCAGCTGACTGCAGAAATTTTCATAAGTGAAGAGGAGCCAGATGTTAATAGCCAAGACAATGCAGAAAATGTCCCCAGGGCATGTCAGCGATCTTTGAGGCAGTCCCTCCCATCATAGGCCAGGAGGTCTAGGAGGAAAAAATGGTTTCCTGGGCCAGGCCAAGGGCCCTGCTGCTTTGTGCAGCCTTGGGACTTGGTACCCTGAGTCCCAGCCACTCTAGCTCCAGCTGAGGCTGAAAGGGGCAAAGGTACAGCTTGGGCTGTTGCTTCAGAGAGTGCAAGCCTCAAGCCTTGTTTGGCCTGTGGGTGTGCAGAAGATAAGAGTTGAACTTTGGGGGCCTCTGCCTAGATTTCAGAGGATGTGTGGAAATGCCTGGATGTTCAGACAGAAGTCTGATGCAGGGGCAGAGCCCTCATGGAGAACCTCTACTAGGGCAATGTAGGGGGGAAATGTAGGGTTGAAACTTTCACACAAAGTTCCCACTGGGGCACTGCCTGGTGGAGCTCTGAGAAGGCCACCATCCTCCAAACCCCAGAATGGTATATTCACTGACAGCTTGCACTGTGCACCTGGAAAAGCCACAGGCACTCAACACCAGCCCATGAAAGCAGCTGCAAGGGCTGTACCCTGCATAGCCTTTGGGGTGCAGCTGCCAAGGGCTGTGGGAGCACACCGCTTGCATCAGCATGCCCTGGATGTGAGACACGAAGTCAAAGGAGACTTTGGAGTTTTAAGACTTAATGATTGCTTGGCTGAGTTTCAGACTTGCATAGGGCCTGTGACCATTTTGTTTTGGCCCATTTCCCCCATTTGGCAAAGAAGCGTTTACCCAATGCCTGTACCACCATCGTATCTTGGAACTAACTAACTTGTTTTTTATTTTACAAGCTCATAGGTGGGAGGGACTTTGTCTCAGAACAGACTTTAGACTGTGGTCTTTTGAGTTAATGCTGGAATGAGTTAAGACTTTGGGGGACTGTTGGGGAGGCACGATTGGTTTTGAAATGTGAAAAGAACATGGGGTTTAGGAGGCCCCAGGGGTGGAATTACGTGGTTTGCCTCTGTACCCCCACCCAAATCTCATCTCCAGTGTAATGCCCAGATGTGAAAGGAAGGACCTGGTGGGAGGGGGTTGGATCACTGTGGCGGTTTCCCCCATGCTGTACTAATCATAGTGAGGGAGTTCTCGTGAGATCTGATGCTTTAAAAGTAGCAGTTTCCCCTGCACACTCACTCTCTCCTGCTGCCTTGTGGTAAAGGTGCTTGCTTCGCCTTCTCCTTCTGCCATGACTGTAAGTTTCCTGAAGCCTCCCCAGCCATGCAGAACTGTGAGTCAATTAAACTTCTTTTATGTATAAATTACCCAGTCTGAAGTAGTATCGTTATAGCAGTGTGAAAATGGACTAATACAATAGCATTGAATTGTAAGGCTGTGCCACATTTTGTTTATTTATTCATCAGTTGATGGGCATCTGGATTGTAGAAGATTATTTAAGTTGTGGATTGTATTGCTCTGCTGGCTCTGCTATAAGCTAGTTCCACAGACTGGGTGGGTTAAACAACAGATACGTATTTTTGCTTACAGTTCTGGAGGCTGGAAGTCCAAGATCAGGGTGCTAGCATGGTTGTGTTTTGGTGAGAACCCGCTTCTGTGTGTATGAGGAGAGAGAGACAGAGACAGAGAGAGAGAGAATGCTCTGGTATCTCTTACTCTTCTTACAAGGACACCAGTCTCACCCTTATGATCTCATTTAACCTTAATTATTTCCTTAAAAGCCCTATTTCTAAATACAGTCACACTGACACTTTGGGGATTAGGGCTTCAACACAGGAATTTTTGGGGGGACTCAATTCAGTCCATAACAGGGATACTATATCATATTTGTGTGTTGAATAAGAATGATCTAGCACCGAGTTTCTCACCCTCAGCATTATTGGCATTTTAGAACAAATAATTCCTTGTGGTGGGGGCTGTCAGTTGCATCCTGAGATGTTTAGCAGCTTCCCTGACATCTACTCGTTGGATCCCAGTAGCACAACTCAACAATGATAACCAAAAATGTTCCTATCCATTGTCAAATGTTTCTTTGGGAGTGGGGAGGCAAAATTGCTTTTGGTTGAGAACCACTGATGGAATAGAAAGGAAATTAATGATGCAAGAGAGAGAAAGAGCAGATAATCGCAAGCACAAAGTCTTTGAATAGGCAGCAGGAGAGGGAATTCAGTGTAGTGACTGGCCCTAGATGGGAGCAGAGAATTCATCCACTGGGACAGAAGGAAGGACACAGAAACAGAGGTGATGGATGTGCTGATGGGAGCATGTGCTTTCTTCTTACACTTGTATTTCTCAGTGTAATTAGTCATCTCTGGAGGGGACAGCGCCACAAACTGTGTACATGGCTACCAGAGAACAAACCATGTTTTACTGAAAGCCTTGCCTGAGAAAAAGCGAATTGTTATTTCTTTTTTTGTTTGTTTGTTTTGAGGCGGAGTCTCACTCAGTCACCCAGGCTGGAGTGCAGTGGCCGGATCTCAGCTCACTGCAAGCTCCGCCTCCCGGGTTCACACCATTCTCCTGCCTCAGCCTCCCGAGTAGGACTACAGGCGCCCGTCACCTCGCCCGGCTAGTTTTTTGTATTTTTTCTTAGTAGAGACGGGGTTTTACCGTGTTAGCCAAGATGGTCTCAATTGCCTGACCTCGTGATCTGCCCGTCTTGGCCTCCCAAAGTGCTGGGATTACAGGCTTGAGCCACCGCGCCTGGCCGCGAATTGTTATTTCTCTGGGAGCTAATACTGACCACATTCCTCCTTCTTTGAATGCTTAGCACATTTGTTTAACCCACTTATTATAGTTCAACACATATTAGAGTTCTTAATGTATGTGCCCTGCCAGATTGCAAGTTGCTCGAAGACGAGAACTATCTTGTGCACATCTGCATCTCTCACAACAAATAGCTCAGTCTACAGTAGGTACTCAATAAATGTTGAATTGAAATGCATTCCCATTGAAATTACAGGATCTTTACTTTCTAACAAATTTGTCTCATAAAACTAGCAACTCTTTTAGGACAGATTGGTGGACATAGAATTTGATACCTATTGCTATAATTTGGGAAAAGCTTTCCATTTCTTTCCCCAATAATAATCCATCAGTAATAAAATTGGGTAACATAAATTAGTACTTCTCAAACTTCAGTCTCCAAATGAATAAGTTGCTGGTGCTCTTAAAATGCAGATTCTGACTCAGGTGTGGAGTGAGGCCTGAGATTCTGCATTTCTGAAAAGCTACCAGATAATGCTGATGCTCATGGTCCTGGACCACAATTAGCCTAACAAAGTTCACAAAAGACTGGGCTGCATAAGTGATTGGAAGAGGTTAATCACAGAGCCACCATTGCTGAAGGTAGGAGGGAGCTCTCAGGAAGGTAGTGGTAGGAGAGACAGCGTGCCTCACAAACACCACAGAACTTCATTAAACTTTGATGAGGACAACAGGAATCAGTCTCTTGCTATGGGTTTAGAATTCAAAATGGCCGTGGTAGCTGAGAAGTGGAGAGAGCAACCAACAAAAGCAAAGTTCAGAAAACACAAGCAAAGGGCATTGTGTTTGCAGAGGAAAAATCCAACCTTGAAAGGTCTGTCATGGGCAATGACAGGATAGACGCATGTGGGGCTGAAAAACTCTAAAAAATCACGTGGGTTGATCATGAGTTAGTAATACAGTACTCTGATTTGGAAATCAAGTACGAAAGTAGAATACACAATTAGAAACTGAAGTAATATCCATTATATTCAGCACTGCCCAGAAACTTGCTAGAATTCTGCAACTAGTTTTGGGTTATATGAACCCAGAAAGATGCAGAGAACTCAAAGAAGGTTCAGGTGAGAGCCTCAAGAATTCTTAAAAGGTTGAGAAATAAAATTTACTGTTTAGAAGAGAAGGCTGCATGATGATTAAATTAGTAATATTTTGTCTACAAAGGAGTGTGTTTCTCAACGAAGCAGTGAGCAGTTCTTTCATATTTCTCCTAAGGATCTGCTCAGATGAGATATCTTTACTCCAAATGTGATTTTGGTTGGATATGAAAAAGTCTCCAACACAGAGGGTTTTTCAGTGTTGGAATGTGCTACCGAGCGAAGGTCATGCATATGTTTCCTGCTAGAGGGCTTTATCTGTTTGATGGGGATTGTTAAGTGGAGCCTAACTGGAAAACAGAGAGATGGCCTAGCTAAAATTATGAGCGCTGTCCCCTGAGGACCAAGGCGATCGATAAAGGGTTGGCTGCTTTCCTTCTCAGGGCCCCTGAAGGCTCCAGTGCCAAGGGATCACTCAGGGGTGTCATAACCGAGAGCTTCTGAGCATCCTGAACACATCAAGTGAGTCAAGGACAATGGGGCGTGTGTGGTGGATCCGGGTAGGATTCCAGGTGATTGACGTCTTCACTTTCTGGTGTGGTCCTCAGAGCTGGCCAACAACACCACACCAGTAAAGTGGAGTCTTACCTAAATGCCCAGCTGGCCTGGAAAGTGAGGTCAAATAAAAGTCCCATGGTGGGATTTACATAGGTAGGGGCAGTGATTCATACTCATATGAAGATCTAGCAGGTTATACACATGGGTGACATACTGAGTTAGGTGAAAAACAGGGCATGGTGGGGACTACAGAGCTCATTCAAAGGGCAGAGCAGCTGCTCAGATGCAGCCACACTGCTGCCATTTGAGAATGAGGACCTCACATCATCAGAGCTCTTGAGCTTTCAAGGAAAGCCAGAACTCTGGGCTTTTAGTGCATATCTCCAAATTCTAAAATAAATCTGCAAGTGCCCATTGATGGATGAATGGATAAGCAGAATGTGGTCTATCCACAAAATGGAATATTAGGCAACTCTGCAACTCTGTGAGCCATAGAGCCATGAGGACACTATGCTCAGCGGAATAAACCAGTCACAAATGATTTAATACTGTGTTATTACACTTAAAAGAGGCATAAAAATCATAGAGACAGGAAGGGTTGCTAAGGATTGGACAGCAGGGAAATGGGGAGTTATTGTTTAATGGGTAGAGAGTGTCAGTTTTGCAAGATGGAAATTTCTGGAGATGGATAATGATGATGAGTGCACAACAATATGAATGTCCTTAATATTGCTGAACACTTAAAAATGGTTAAGATGGTAAAGTCAATGTTATGTGTATTTTACAACAATAAAAAACTAGAAAATAGAACCTTAGGATCCAGGAATCCCATTTCTGGGTATATATCCAAAGAAATTGAAATCCAGATCTCAAAAAAGATATCTTACTTCCATGTTCATTGCGGCATTATTCACAATAGCCGAGGTATGGAAACAACCTAAATGTCCATTGGTGGGTGAACGGATAAAGAAAGTGTGATGCATACAATTATCCCCCACATCTGAAGGGGATTTGTTACAAGACCCCTAAGACACCAAAATCCACAGATGCTCAAGTCTTTGATATAAAATGGTGTAGTGTTTGCATATGACCTATGCACATTGTCTTGTCTACTTTTAGTAATCTCTAGATTATTTATAATAACTAATATGAAGTAAATGGTATATAAATAGATGTTATATTGCATTGCTTTAAAATGTGCATTATTTTTTGTTGCTTTTCCCCCAATACTCTCGATCCATGGTTGATTGAATCTGCAGATGTGGAACTTATGGACATGCAGGGCCAACTGCACATATAATGAAATATTATTTGGCCTTAAAAAGGAAGGAAATCCTGCCATATATGACAGCGTGGATGGACCTGGAGGACGTTATGCTAAGTGAAATAAGCTAACACAGGAAGCCAAATACTGCCTCATCTCACTTCTGTGTGAAACCTAAACTAGTTAAACACACAGAGGCAGAGAATAGAATGGTAGTTGCCAGGGGCTGGAAGGAGGGGAAATGGGGAAGTATTGGGCAAAGAGTGCAATTTGTGTAAAGTGTCAGTGTGCAAAATAAGCAAATTCTAGAGACCGCCTGTACGATATAGGGCATAAGATTAGCAACACTATATTGTGTTTTAAAAAATTTGCTAAGAAGGTGGATTAAGAAAAACAAAGAAAACCAAAAAACCCAAAGGCAGCAGGAGGACACTTTTGGAGATAATGGAAAAGTGTATGGCATTAATATTGGTAGTGATGATGGTTACGTGGGTGTATGATTATCTCAAACACATCGAGTTGTGTACATTAAATGTCTATAGCTTCTTGTATGTTAATTATATCTCCATAAAGCAGTTAAAAAAATGGACAAAATATTTTGGCAAACATGCCAATTCTGAATAGCCCCAGGCTGTCCAACACCACAGAAACCAAGCAGACCCAGCCACACTCTGGATTTGATCTCCAGGTTGTGAGGCTGACCTCCAGGATAAACTAAGAACTGATCTGCAACTGGTGGGCAAGAACCAAGGGGGAGTTCACGCCCTCAGAGACGGTGCCAGCCACGGTATCGAGATCTTGCCCTGCAGCCCAGGGCCCAAATTACAAAAGCTTCTACTGTGTGACTTTTATCATGTGGTTGAGTTATAGAAAACAGATGCTTCACTGAATTAACTGGATAGCTGCATCTGCGTAGACATGTCGCCCAGGATACTCATGAGATGTCATTCACCTGCCCCCTCCTACAAAAATGATACACAAAAAAGTCAACAATCAAAGAAACCCAAGTTCCTGGATGTCAACATTCACTTCTGCTTGGAGTTGACTCCTTTCATGGAGACATACACCAGGCTGTTTTTGAAGACCTTCCCACACACACACACCTGCCATCTCCCCCCTCCACAATCCCTGGCATGAGAAGCTCCACCTTGCTAAGAGCAGACATTCTGAGAGGCTGAAGCCAGGAACCTTAAAGGAAACATTCTGCCAAGCCCACCACGTAGGATCAATGGAGACGGTGGTGTTGTGGTTGTTGACTTACCCAGCTCTGGGTGTGGAGTGCTTTGGGGAGGAGGAAGAAAGAAGAGCTGATTCTGCCTTCTTGGGGCTTTAGCACATAATGGTGATATATTGTTTTTCTACAAGTTGCTATTAAATAATGATGAGATTTTACCAGCAGTCACTTACTGAGGCTATGCTGTGCCCGGCAGTGTGCTGGGTGCAGGGTCTTCCTGATTCCTGTTCCTGAATTATTTGCTCTGTGAGGAGAGCTGGACAAACAAGACAATGATTTCTGTTCTGTTGGATTCTTTAACTCAGTTGGAGTTCACAGCAATGGAACAGTTGAAGTATTTTGTTTTTGTTTGTTTTTCTTTTCTGTGTATTTTATGAGATCAAAATGAGACAAGATGGAATATCTCTGTTCTTTTTGCTACTAGGAAAAAAATTTGTTTTATTTCTGTTTTTAGTAGAAATAATTGTAAATTCTGAACTGCACAGAGAGCCCTCACACATAACAGGTTCAGGAATAATTCTAGGAGAGTCACGTGGTTTTCTTTGGCCTGGAGGGAAAAAAAATCTGCTTAGTTGAGTGGTGGATTGTTGCTCAAATGGATAGATCGGTGGAAAGCCTTTTGTGGGAGAAATTGTTCCATACAGTTTCAAAATGATATCTTTATTCATTAAATACTTTAATGTCTAGATATTGAGCTGGATATTCTAAGGACATGAAGGTCCTTGTCCTCACAAGTTTAGAGTAAAAATAATAACTACTATTTTATTGAGGACTTATCCTGTGCCAGACTTTGTACACATAATTTTGTTCAATCTTCCCAGTAACACTTTTGAAATAATCAATATTATCCATTTCATAAAACGGATGAAACTTGAGGCTGTAAGAGCATGTTAAGAATGTATTCAAGGTCATATAACTAGCAAATGGCCGGGCAGGGATATTTTTGCCATTGAAGTTTATAATTTAACCATTGCTCTATCCTGTCTCCTTTAGATTTAATATGAGAAATGAGATTTACACACAAGTGAAAACAGGGCATTGTTGATTGATCCTATCTGAAGTAACCTGTTGCTGTCAGAGCCACATTTTCCGACTGTCTTTACTGTTGGTAGGTGTTTATCCTCTGAAAACAAACTTGACTTCTGGAAACAGCCAACATCCTTGGCATCAAGCCTGGCAGACATGGTGGTCACTGCCACTTCCATTCTAAAATGTGGCGAGACTGAAGTATTACCACTGACTTGAAAACACTTCCAAGTGAACCATTTAGACATGTTTTATTTTGTTAAAAACAACTTTATTGAGATATAATTTACACACTATTTGATTCACTTATTTAAAGTGTACAATTCAATGATTGTTGTATAATCACAGCACTGTACAACTGTCACCACAATCAATTTAAGACAGTTTTTGGAACCCCCCAAAGAAACCCTATGCCTTTTAGCCATCGCTCCTCAGTCCCCCATCTCGTCCCAAGCCCTTGGCAGCCACTCATCCACTTTCTGTCTCTATTGATTTGTTTTCTGCATGTTTCATATGAATGGAATTATTTAATATGTGGTTCTTTGCGACTAGCTTCTGTTTTGTTTTGTTTCTTTGTTTTTAACCACTTTATGGAGATATGATTGACACACAAAAACTGTAGAAATGTAGTGTATACAACCCAATATGTTTGAAGCTATATGTGCACCCGTGAAACCATCATCACAAGCAATGCCATAGTCTTATCCATCACCTCCTAACGTTTCCTCCTGCCACCTTTGTTTTTTTGTTCATGTTGTCTTGTTTTCCTTTTGTGCTAAGGGTACTTATTGATCTACCCTCTTAGTAAATTTTTTTTTTTTTTTTTTTTTTTGAGACGGAGTCTTGCTCTGTCGCCCGGGCTGGAGTGCAGTGGCCGGATCTCAGCTCACTGCAAGCTCCGCCTCCCGGGTTTACACCATTCTCCTGCCTCAGCCTCCCAAGTAGCTGGGACTACAGGCGCCCGCCACCTCGCCCGGCTAGTTTTTTGTATTTTTTAGTAGAGACGGGGTTTCACCGTGTTAGCTAGGATGGTCTCGATCTCCTGACCTCGTGATCCGCCCGTCTCGGCCTCCCAAAGTGCTGGGATTACAGGCTTGAGCCACCGCGCCTGGCCAGTAAATTTTTAAGTATGGAGTGTTTTAATCATATGCCCTACGTTGCACACTAGATCTATAGAACTTACATCTCTTTCATGACTGAAGCCTTCCTTGCACCCTTTGTGGAAGAAAGTGTTGACTTTCTGAAAACAAATGTTGCAGATTCCTGTTCTAGCTAGTGATGATTCTCTCATTTTGTCCCAGCTTCTTTGCATCCCTGGAGGAATGAATGACCTCCCATGTGCTGGGGCCAGAGTTGTGGTTGGTAACAGCATACTGCTGATTGACCGCCCGGTGACACACTGCCACCTCCTACAAGTCAGAATCACTGCTCCTCTTTCCCCTTTGTCCTTTTGGATTGGGATGTCAAGCTCTGGCCTGGGCTTCAGGACTTCCAGGATGGCATGTGGCTCTCACAGAGAGTCTCCTCCAGCTCCCTTTCACCTTGGCTGGGGCTCTGGGTTCCTTCCAGATCTTTCAGATGCTCTAGATCATGCCGATTGTAGCCTTACCTTGCATCCCACCAGACAGAAACAACTACCCCAGAGGGAAACCAGGCTTGAAGGATTTTGCTTCAAGAACCTTCCACACAAATATGTTTTATTTGGGATTTCAAAGCATCTATCTACCTTCTGTCTTGCGTCTGTGTCAAAGGCTCTTTGTCTGTGGTCCACATGGCCTCAGACAAGTCATGTAACCACTGAGTGACAAGGCCTTTGTTTCCTCACCTTTAAAATAGTGGTGGTGGGGTGATGAATGGGACCGCTCACTTCATTCAGCTGTTATTTGAAACAGCACAGACTTGGCTGTGTGACTTGGCATGAATCCACCCATTTTCTATGAGTTTGGGGTGGGTAACTTCTCTGAGCCTCGGTTTCCCCATCGGTACCATGGAAGCATTGCTTTGTATGCTATCGTTTTGTTGTGAGGATTAAAGAAAAGAACATATGCATGGAGGTTAAGTCAGACTATGAAATATAGAAAATGCTCAATATTATTATAATCTTACTGTGTACTCTTGAAAGTTTATAAGTTTATGAATAACTTTGGAGGGATGCAGCCCATGAATTTTCTGAAATTAGTTGTAAATATTTGTGTGTCTACCATGTGCACCTTTCTGGGACAAGTTTCCAAAATACTCATCTGATTCTCAAAAAGTCTACGTTGGCCTGGCACAGTGGCTCACACCTGTAATCCCAGCATTTTGGGAGGCCGAGGTGAGAGGATTGCTTGAGCCCAGGAGTTCAAGACCAGCCTGGGCAACATAGTGAGACTCCATCTTTACAAAAAATTTACAAATTAGCTAAGTATGGCGGCACGTGCCCGTAGTCCCAGCTACATCAGGAGGCTGAGGTGGGAGGATTGCTTAAGCCCAGGAAGTTGACACTGCAGTGAGCCGAGATCACACCACTTCACTCTAGGCGAGGTGACACAGTGAGCCCTATCTCAACAAGAACAAAAAGCCCATCTCCCTGTTTCCCAAAGTTGAGAACCTAGATGCTTAGACATGAGGACCTCATGAACACAAGACACAAGCTCCAGAATGGAGTTGCAGATCTGCTCTGTCTCCTGTGTTTGAACTTGAAACCTTGAGATTAAGTCTCTCTCAGCTCACAGCCAGCGCCCCACCCTAGGCCTTTTCTTCGTGTTATTTGTGTACAGGTTATGTATTGTGGCCAGCTGCCTTCCTGGCTGAACTGTAAGCTCCTTGAAGGCCAGGGCTTAATTTTTCGTGTGTCCCCAATAATGGGAGGCTAAGCATACATCTCTAAATCAGGCAAGTGCTCTGGAAATACTTGTGAAATAACCAGACGTCGGGGTTCCTTAGAGCAATGTACTGAGGAACCTCCAGGAACCATCACTCTGCAACCCAAGTTGGGAGAAGAATTGAGGGATGATCTGAAATACGCAGACTCAGATCCCAGTTTGGGTTGAACTCATTTCCATCTTCTGGTGGTACAAGTTTCCTTTCTCCAGTGTGATTGCTTGTACAGGTTGGGACGAGTTGGTAAAACCGGAAATAACAACTGTGCTCGCAAATACATTGGCTAGCCTCACTGAGACAATTTTGATGGAAAGAGAAAGGGAAAAGCAGGTAATACGTGTTGTGCATTGTAAAATAAAACTGCTGTCAGGCTAAAAGAAATCTTTTGCTTGTCTTGCCCAAGAGACTCAGGGAAAATTGGTGGCATTTTTGGCCTGAAATCTGGACTGTTGCCATAATATTCTGATTGACTTGGGAGAATGGTTTTTTTGGAACATAGAAATCTAGTTATAGAGACAAGAACTTTCTTAAATTCTGTAGAAGTACTAGGAGTAGATTAAAAAAAGAATGAGTTCTAACAAGTTTGGAAGATTCAGAATAGGCATTACTGCTGGGTGCGGTGGCTCATGTCTGTAATCCCAGCACTTTGGGAGGCCGAGGTGGGCGGATCATGACATCAGGAGTTCGAGACCAACCTGACCAACATGGTGAAACCCCATCTCTACTAAAAATACAAAAATTAGCCGGGCATAGTGGCATGCACCTGTAATCCCAGCTACTCCAGAGGCTGAGGCAGGATAATCGCTTGAACCCAGGAGGCAGAGGTTGCAGTGAGCCAAGATCGCAGCACTGCACTCCAGCCTGGGCGACAGAGTGAGACTCTGCACCTGGTGTGAGCCACTGCACCCAGCCTGTATCTTGAAATTTTCACTTAACCATTCACATAAGCATTTTTCTTAATGAGGTAGTCTTTGTAACCACCATAATTAGTAGTCATATAACATTTTATTGAGTGTATGTACCATAATTAACTTAGATATTCTCCTACTGATGAATCTTTAGATTGTTTCCCTGGTATGCTATTATAGTGAATGCCACAGAGAACATCTTAGTGGAGAAAGGTTTTCTGCAGCTTGACTCATTCTCCTAGGCTTGGTTCCCAGAAGGAAAATCAGAGCCCTGGATCAGCGGGTATGGAGGTGTGGATGCTTTTGGTGTGCCTTTCCCCACTGTTCTTCAAAAGGCCTGTACTGGTTTACACTGGCAGCTGCAGAATACAAAGGTTCCAGGGTTCACAGCTGAGTTTTTATTTACATGGTAATATAGAAATGGACTGCCTGGAATGATCTTATGGCCTATTGCCCCTAGGACTGCCCTGTGGACAGATAGAAGGAGGCACGTCTACTTCCTGGGTCACCAAATGCTCTGGAATCTTAACCTCACCTTCTCTCCTCTAAGACAGATTATCCTTGCTCATGGTCCAGAGCAGAGTTAGCACATTCTTTTTTTTTTTTTTGAGACAGAGTCTCATTCTGTTGCCAGGCTGAAGTGCAGTGATGTGATCTCGGCTCATTGCAACTTCTGCCTCCTGGTTTCAAGCGATCCTCTAGCCTCAGCCTCCCAAGTAGCTGGGATTACAAGCAGAAACCACCATGCCCAGTTAATTTTTGCATTTTTAGTAGAGATGGGGTTTCACTGTGTTGGCCAGGATGGTCTCGATCTTGTGATCCTCCCACTTTGGCCTCCCAAAGTGATGAGTTTACAGGTGTGAGCCACTGCACCAGACCCAGAGTTAGGGCATTCTAAAGCCCCAAACCAGAGAAGGCTGAGGAAATTAGCAGGTAGAATCTATAGTTCGGGTTGCAGTGAGACTCTTGAGTCAGGCCTTACCCATCGCTTTCCCTTGCTTGGCATTGTTGCCGTGGAGTGAGAAAGTCAAGCTGCTGTTTTGCATTAGATCTCAGTCTTCCCAGGAGCACTCTGGTGAGCGGCCAAGGCAATCAATATTTATTGTTCTGCCAATCATGTTCATAGATTCAGGATTGTATCCCCAGCACCTAGAAGACGGCCCAGAGAAGGTGAGCACTCAGTATCTACTTGTTGAGTGCAAGAATGACCGAGTAGCAGAATAGGGGCAAGAAAGGCCTTATTTCATATGAGGCATATTGCAGACAATGCTGTTTCCTGACCAAATGCAGACTTCGCTCTTCTTCTTTATTGACAGAACTTTCCTTTTATGTAGGGTTGCAATGTACCTGATGAATCAGCTCATTTCCCAGGCCCTTTGCATCTAGGGGCAGCCATGGGACACAGTTTGGGTCCATAAGATGTGCAAGTCCAGCCTCAGAGTTTCTGGGGAAGCAGATTTTCTTCTTTCCTGCTTTCCCCCATTGCTTTTTGTGAGCGTGAGGTAGAGCAACCATCTTGCCACCAAAAGATGACAAACCTGAGGATGAAAGTCACAGACTGAGAATGGGGCTGAGCAAAGAAAGGAGGAGTGAGATGCTGAGGCCATCCTGGGGCTGCTGCATCAGTCCAGGACACTGTAGATTTCAGAAGAATTAAACTTTTCTTGGATAAGCCACTGTGATTGGGTTTTCTGTTGTGCACAGCTGAATGCCATCCTTTCTGATCCAAGGAACTTGAGGCCCAGGAAGTTTCATTTGTCCAAGCTCAGACCTAGGTCTGCATAGTTAAGCCAGCCCTTTGATTTCCCCAAACACCCCTTGTCGCTATGACCAATTTTAAATGGGAAGAGCCCTCAAAAATACTTTGAGAGTATGTGCATTTTCAAGTATTTTGGGAAGAGACTTGGTAAATACCGTCTTCTGACCTGTTGGGAAAAAAGGATTCCATGAAAATACTTATGCACACAAGGGTTTCACCTTTATAGTGTAGGCTCTAGTCTAGATGTGAGCAACCTGGAGGGATATTTACTTAGTAGGAGAGAAGATAAAAATATTAGGAGTTTTTTTTTTTTTTTTTTTTTTTTTTAGATTGTCATCAGCTTTGTTAACCCTGTCCTCATATTTCATAGAAAATTAAACACTGAATCTGAAAAATTGGATTTGGCATTTGATATTTAAAAACTCTGACATGGCCTTCCATATTTTTTTGTTGTTTTATTTTTAGGAAAGTCTAGAAAAGGCTGCAGATACAACTGTCAGTGTGTATTTTCTTGATTTTCTCTCACTGTGTTAAAATATGGCCCCTTTGGCAACATTTCTCAAAGAACTGTCTTCTAATGACATTTGAAAACCATCTACCCTGTTCATGTAGTTTTGTTCCTGGTTAAATCGTCCTCTACTTTATGGAAGTGACTCGTAAAAGAGACTCAGATAAACGAGAGAATGAGGGTGAAGCTCATGTGATGTCTCATTGGCTGAGATGAACCAGCAAAGAAGTATTTTCATAAATCAACCGGAGTGTTTTCCTTTGTAAGCCAGAGAGAAAAGTGCTCCTGAGAGGTTTGTACCTGGTGCATTTGTCAGCAACAGGTAATTTCCCAGAGGTGAGATGAGCAAAACCACGCTTTCAGTCCATTATTTAAGCGTCATCCTACATTTTAGAAAACAATGTAATGAATGAATAAGACCTACTTGATAGCACAATTGTGTGACTGTAGTCGATAATAATTGTATATTTTTAAATAGCCTAAAGAGTATTGTATTGTTTGTAACTCAAAGGATAAATACTTGAGAGGATGGAGGCCCCATTCTCCACGATGTGCTTATTTCACACTGCATGCCTGTATCAAAACGTCTTATGTACCCCATAAATATATATACCTACTATATACCCACAAAAAATTTAAAAATAATTTTAAAAATTAAAAAAAAGAGGCTGGGCACGGTGGCTAACGCCTGTAATCCCAGCACTTTGGGAGACCAAGGTGGATGGATCATCAGGTCAGAAGATCAAGACCATCCTGGCTAACATGGTGAAACCCCATCTCTACTAAAAATACAAAAAATTAGCCGGGCGTGGTAGTGGGCGCCTGTAGTCCCAGCTACTTGGGAGGCTGAGGCAGGAGAATGGCGTGAACCCAGGAGGCGGCGCTTGCGGTGAGCCAAGATCATGCCACTGCAGTCCAACCTGGGCAACAGAGCAAGACTTTGTTTCAAAAAATAAATTAATTAATTAAATAAAATACAAAAGAATGGGCCAGGCATGGTGGCTCATGCCTGTAATCCCAGCACTCTGGGAGGCCGAGGCTAGTGGGTCATGAGGTCAAGTGAGCGAGACCATCCTGGTCAATATGGTGAAACCCCGTCTCTACTAAAAATACAAAAATTAGCCAGGCATGGCGGTGCGCACCTGTAGTCCCAGCTATTTGGGAGGCTAAGGCAGGAGAATTGCTTGAACCCGGGAGGTGGAAGTTGCAGTGAGCCGAGATTGCAGCACTGCACTCCAGCCTGGCAACAGAGCGAGACTCCATTAAAAAAAAAAAAAATGAATGCATTAAAAAACAGAAAATAACCTAAGGACAATGCATGTCAGTGCCATGCCCACTGCGTTTGACTGCTACGCACCAGCCAGTTTCCATGGGGCATGTTTTCGTGGTTGCTGCACTCACTCTCATCGTTCCCTTCAGATGTGAATACATGTAATAAAATGTCAGATGACTTCCTCCAGCGGACGTGCTGACTCTGACCCAGCTCTGCCCTTCGCTTCATGTTCTCCACTGGCCATAAGTCCGAAGACATCTGGATGCCATGGGATCCTGAATAGCTCTTGTGCCTTAGTCCTGTCCTTCCACCGCATCTCAGAAGCCATGCCAATGACACAGCTGTGTCTGGAGGGGACGCTGTGCCTGCTGCCACCACTTGCCCTCAGCCCAGGGGTGGAGTCAACACGGAGGATGACAAAGGGACAGATGGAAAGTCCTCCATGACACCATCAATCACATTGCATCTGGAGCTCACCTTGTTTCTGGATTCCTGGTTACAGGGACAATAACCGTTCTTCTGGTTAAACCAGTTGAATCAGATGTTTATAAATGGCAGTCAAAAGTATGGACATGTCTAGGAAGGGCTGAAACCCTTGTAGCAACCCAGGCAATCATCTGTGATGTCATCTTGTCTGGCAGCCTGTTAAGCCGTATCCATCTCTTATAGCTTGAAAAGTGACAACTGCTGGTGGCTACCAGATTTAGCAAGAAAGCATAGAGGATGTCCAGTGAAATCTGAATTTCAGATAAACAATAAATAATTTTTACAGCATTACCATGTCCCACATATTGCATGGGACACACTGATAGGAAAATACCACTCCTCGTTTATCTGAAATTTAATTTAACTGGGCATCCCATATTTTATCTGACAACCCAACTATAGGCCCCTGGGGAGACTTTTGAGGTGTCTGTGAGGGTGCATGGGTTCTGCCCATCCTGGGGTCCTGAAAATGTATTTGTGTAGGACTCATTTGAAATTAAAGACCCTTCTCTGGGGGAGCCACTTCCCTAGTAAGTGAAAGAGAACCACAGGGTTATTCCCTAGTGGGCAGGGTAAGTCTTCTACTTTTATTGATTGATTGATTGATTGATTGAGACAGTGTCTCACCCTGTCTCCCGGGCTGGAGTACAGTGGTGCAATCACGGTTCACTGCAGCCTCAACCTGCTGTGCTCAAATGAGCCTCCCACCTTGGCCTCCTGAGTAGCTGGGACTACAGGTGCATACCACCACACCCAGCTAATTTTTGTATTTTTTGACACAGTTTCACTATGTTGCCCAGCCTGGTCTTGAACTCTGGACTCAACCAAACCTTCTGTGTCAGCCTCTCAAAGTGCTAGGATTACAGGTATGAGCCTCGGGGCCCAGCTATTTTCTTTTCCCCTCTTCTTTGCAGCTTGGCATGTGGTTGGAGCACAACCTATCCTTTTTCTTTCTTGTTCCCTTTCTTCATGACCCACCCCCATCTCAGACTCCAGGGTATGCTGGGCTGTGGCTGCCTGACAGGTGAACCTTGTCCTCTGGGAGTGTCTGTTCTTTCTCATTAGCAGGGATGCTTCTCTCTCTGGTCCTGGAAAGCAGTGGGCAAAGAAAGCCTTTCAGGCAGCAGGTGGGGGTTGATTGCCCCAGAAGCCCTCTGTTTCTGGCATATGCTCCAGGATTCTGGCATCTAGTTCTACTGACCCTCTTGGCTCAGGAGGTGATTGGATGCCCAGGACCTGCCTTAGGGTGTCACCAAAGAGGGACTGATCACCTCTCCACATCCCAACCTTAATGGAAATGAAACAAATTTCTTTTCCCCTTAGCTGAGATAAGACTGGACTCTTAAGCAGCAGCCTTTCTTATTTAGGAAACAGGAAAATCAAAGCAAACACAGTAGTCCAAACATATAAATGGCTGTGTTTGCAGTGGCCACTTTCTGGTCCTAACCTTCTCTGTCATAGAGCAGATGCAAAGAATCCAGTCTTGAAGCTTTCCTGTCCTTTCAACCTCTCTGGACAAGATAAGCAACTGAGATAGATATGAGTGGTGCTGCCTGAGGCTGGCTGTGACTTTCACGTGCTCCCAACACCTGTTCCCACCTGCTACAGTGCATCTCACTGCACCACCACCCTGGGGGACCCACTGGCTTCCCTCTCTGACCTGGTCACTCTCCCCTCCTATGCATTCTTCCCCCTCCCAGGAGTCCCCATTGCTCTACTTCCATTTCCCTCTGTTCGACCGGCCCTTCAGTGGAGACCTGAGTCCTCCCCAAGGGGTCCAGGGCTGCCTGCAGCTCATGTAGCCTTGGAGGCAGCTTCCGCCTTTCCCTGGATGTGTCTGCATCCTGCAGCTTCCTGTGACAGCCAGTAAGGGATCCTTCCTCCTTTCTGTTTCTCTCCAGCCTCACTGTCCTTTGCCCCAGATACTAGGCACCCATTTGTGTTTGCTGAGAAGTCTCTTGCCTTTGGTTCCTGCAAAGATAAAGATCTCAAGCCCAGATATCATTATCTTCAAAGAGCAGCAGTGACATATGGCTTTATTTGGTTGCTAAACCATGTCAGGCTCACTTCCCTGGGGTTATAATAGTAGAAAGAAGAGAAAGAGAAACCAGTTTGTCAACAAAGACAAGCTGGGAGATTTTCCAGAGTTCCAGTTCTCATTCGACGGCCTTTTATTGAACTTTTACATATGTGACCTAACTTATTCCTTCTACAACTTTTTAAAAAGATGTCAAAAGGGGAATATTCACGTGTCATTACTCCCCACCCAACTCTGTCTTCATCATGGGGCCACCACCCACCACCCTTATGTCTTTGTGATGGGCTGGAGTGGGCCCCTCTAAAATTTGTATCTTGAAGCCCTAACCCCTAGTATCTCAGAACGTGGCTGTACTTGGAGACAGGGCCTTTAAACAGGTCCATTACGGCGGGCCCTAATCCAATCTGACTGTGTCCTCACCTCATGAGAAAAGGACATCCAGACACACAGAGACACCAAGGATGCTCAGGTGGAGAAGGGAGGTCATGCAGGGACGCAGGGAGAAGACACCGTCTGCAAGCCAAGGAGAGCAGCCACAGGAGACACCAACACTGCTGACATCTGGATCTTGGACTCCCAGCCTCCAGAGCTGTGAGGAAATAAATTTCTATCATTTACATTCCCCAGTCTATGGTACTTTGTTAAAGTAACCCTAACAAACTAATCCTGTTTTTAAAATCTCTCATCAAGGTTATAGTCTTTCTGGTGTTGGGTATGGTGGGTTCCTCTTCAAAGAAGAGTCAGCTTGTTCAGCTTCCTTGTTCTCTTTTCTCTATTTTCAAAGAGTAACTTCCTCGTTCTTTATGCCTCCTTGCCCCTAATTATGGTAAATAATCTTCCCGTCAGTCCTAATCTATAACTCACATCTATTCCCTTGATTACGTGCTCTGCAACTATCCTTCCTGCCTTTACTGTGCCCTAAAACTGTAAGGCACAGCCTCTCCCTTCCCACGTAGTTAGCCCTGTTCAATTTTAAACAGTAGCCAATCAGGTCTTAGCTTAGATTGTGTGGTCCAACCCCAGCCAATGAGGAAAGGACACAGCTACAGAAGCTACTGCATTAGGGATAAAAACTCCTGCCCCACCCCACTTGATGTGCTCTTGTGATCATGTCTGGCACAAGCTGTACCATTCTGCAGAAGTAAATTTGCCTTGCTGAGAAAAAAAATTTCTGTTTGAATACTATTTCTTTTGTGGCACTGAAAACGTGTTTCAAATGCTGGCCTGCTGTGAGGCTCCTGATGGTGGGTTGGTTGTGAGGGAAATTGAGAGGGGGCTGGGGTGACCAAGGGCAGCATTCCATTTGGGGCCATGCTCTCCTACCCTAGAACGCTTGCCCTCCTTTCAGATCTCCCATCTCAGTCGTCTCTGCCATACCCTAATCACAGAAAGGACTCATGAGAAGGAGGGAACGGAGACTCTAGAAGGCACCCAAGGGCTGTCCTCTGACCAGTGTCCCAGTGATGTGAGGTCTGACTTCCCAAATCTTATGAAGACTTTGCTTTTGATTGTTTTAAAAAAATCCTCATAGAAAATGGAAAAAAACAAGGAAAATGGGAGAAATGAGGGGAAAACTCTAATCCAATAGTGGCAATATTGCCTACTATTTATGAAATGCATTAGAGATTACTGTTAGAAATAAATTTTCAGTGCTGCAAAAGAAATAGCACTCAAACATAAATTTAATTTTCTCAGCAAGGCAATTTTTACTTCCATAGAAGGGTGCAACTCATGGATGGAGCAACGGCGAGAGCACACCTGAACAAGGGAGGGGAAGGGGTTTTTATTACTGACGCAGGCAGCCCCTACTGCTGTGTTGTTTCCCTATTGGCTAGGGTTGTACTTCACAGTCTAAGCTAATTCCGATTGACTATTTTAAAGAGAGCGGGGGTATGAGTTGGAGTGGCAGGGTGAGTAGTTTGGCATGAAGGATGGTTACAGAACAGGGACTCAGGATGACTCAGGTCAGAGCAGGTGACCAGAGGTGACTCAGGATGGAGCAGGTGACCAGGGGTAACTCAAGACGGAGCAGGTGATAGTGGCTGGGTTGGGGGGGCGTTGTTTACTGAAACTAGGGGCAAGGAGATGAAGAGAACAAGGAAGTTAAACTTTAAAATGAAGAACAAAGAACAGGGGAGCTGAACATACTGATACATTGGTTCCTTGGAGGGGATCTCAGAACTCATTGTACTTAACAATTTACAGGCTAAAACCTTTGAAGAGGAATTTATTATATCCTACATTACAAAGCAGTTAATACCGATGGTCCTTATTGGACCTGTCTTCTGTATGGAGTAGGTATTATTATATCCATTTCACAGATGAGAACCGTGAAGGTGGACTTCTTGCCCAAAGTCATTCAAAGAATAAAATGTGGAGACAGAACATAAATTCTGGTCCTAGAGCTGCACAATGTTCATGCTCCCCATTTTTTTCCTGGAGCCTCTTGATGAAAACACTGAAATTCTTCTTTCACCACTTGGTGGAGGTGGGCTGAAGTCCCCACAGGTGTGTGGCACAAAGAACCCACCTTCTTTCCCCTCTGCTCCTTGGCCTTCCCCTCCTCTCCGTGAAGGACTGTGCTGTGATTTTGGCAGGTAGAAGGCAAGAACACCCACTTTGGCAGCCTACAAGACCTCTCCGCTGCAAAGCCAAACAGAAAGTCAAAGCCGGCTGTGTTTCTACCACCTCCAGGGTGCCTCCATTTAAAATTAAAGCTCAGCATGTTGTCTTTTAAAAATTCACAATTTATCATAAAGGGCGAAGAAAAGCTCTTGCCCTAGCAATTAAGTTTTCAGAAGGATCACCTTTTAGCCAGGCTGTAAAACTGTGGATGCTGGAAGGTTGGAGTATTTAAAGAATGTGAGCTGAAGTTGTTTTTCTTGAGTCTTTTTTTTCATTTGCACGGTGCTAAGACATTTGTCATGAGAGGGACATTTCAGAGCTCTCAGGTCAAGTGCAATAAACTGGTAAACAACAGCCTGCCATTGAAGTGCAGATTTTTCTGTCTATGCTTAAGGGTTATTTACACTGCCTGTCACCATCCCTGCTTCTTGTTGCTCTGGGCTTTCTGCTTTTCAGCTATGGCAGAAAAAATAGCTGGGTTGGGGTTTGGAAACTGGTCTGGCCTTGACTCTGAATTGTTGGCTCCCAGGGTCCTGACTGCCCAGGAAGCCTCTCCCTGAGACGTGTGGAGCTAATGACTTCAAATACGGATTTAGAAGCCTCCGGGAGCAGCAGTGGGGTATTATTTGGTCTCTAAAACTACTTCTTGGTTAACTGCTAGTTCCAGCCCTTCTGGGCCACATTTCCTGTAGGAAAACACACAGAACCCCTGTCTTCTTCATGGACATGCTCCTCCCAGCACTGAGTGTCTTTGCAAATCAGCACTTTCTAAGGGTTTTTGGAAAATCTGTGAAGGCTCATGCTATGGCCAAAATAAATCAAATAGGGTGAATGTTCACTCTTTGGAGTCTTCTCTCCATTAGTTTGGGATGATAATTTAGGCTGGGGCGAGTTAGAAGCAAAAGGGGCAGCCTCTAAGGTGGTCCCCATGATCCCCCCTCCTGATATTTTCACCTGGGTATGATCCCCACCTCTTGAGTGTGTGTTGGGGGGTCCCTGTGACTTGCTTCTAACTGATGGAATATGGTAAGGGTGATGACTGCATGGCTGCATTACGTAACATATATAAGACTGTCGTCCTAGCAGATCACTCTGACTCTTGTGCTGGATTTGAGGAGGCAAGCTGCCACATGGTGGAGTGCCTATGGAGAGGGCCATGTGGCAGGGAGCCGAGGGCAGCCTCCAGCTGGCAGCCAGCAAGACATTGGAAGCTCTCAGTCCTACAGCCACAGTGAAAGAGTCTTCCAACAACCCGAGTGAGCTTGGAAGCAGTTGCTTCTCTCATTGAGCCTCCAGATGAGAACACAGCCTGACCACCACCTTGATTGCAGCCTGCGAGACCCTGCAGCAGGGGTCTCAGTCCGTACCCAGACTTTTGATTCCCAGAAACTGGGAGACAATACATGTGTGTTGTTCAAAACTGCTAAATTTGTAGTAATTTGTTATGTAGCAATCGATAATAAATACAAGGGGCATGCAGAATAAATTAATAAAGAAAACCACGTCACAGGAGTGCTGTGCAGCTACCAAATAAGGCAAGCTGTGTAAGCCTCTTTGAAAGCACCATTTGCAACTAAGAATAGGCAACTATTTTGACTTCTTAGCCATCCTTTTAAGAAGATGTGGAAGAAATGCTTCAAAAAAAAAATGGGGAAAAGCAGTGGATTTGTCACTTCCTGCATGTGTGCTCTTGTAGAAAAAGCAATCCCAACAAAGCTTTAGCAAGTGCTGAGACCACAGTTGCGGGAGTGAGCTGGCCACTGATGCACACGGGAGGCCACTGTGGCTGGAGCAGAATGGACCAGGACAAGGAAGGAGAGCAGGTCGGGAGGTGGAAAGAGGCTTGAGGAGTTAAATAGACCCTTGCAGTCACTATGAAGACTTTGTCTTTTGCTGGGTGGGCTGGGAGACTGTTCAAGGGTCTGAGGAGTGCTTGGGAGAATGATCTAACCCAACAGACTCTAGAACTACTTGTGCTCTCATCCTCATCTGTGAGTTGTTTCAGAGAAGGCAGATGCCTGGGTGGCAGAGACTTTGATTCATTTCTGGATCTCTCATGCTACCTAGTACAATGTCTGATGTATTAGCTGCCTAGTAAGTGTTTGTTAAATTGAACAGACTGTGCAAACCATCCATTGGTGCTGTGAGATTTTTGACATTCTGAAGAACTGAAGCCCCAAACAGTCTCACATTGTTTAACTGGCATTGCAGCTATTGATAAAACCAATGAAAGAAAAGGTAAAGCTATGTTGATAAGTAGTACATTCCTGGGTTTTTAATCCTTCCCCAAAGTTCATGAAAAAGAAAACCAGTGGGCAGATTTTACCCCAGGTGGGTAACAGGCACCCCTTCCTCTGCTAATGATGCTAAGGAAGACGGGATGGAATAAGACCTTTTTGCTTCTCCTGGTGTGTGTTGGGGGGTGTCCCCTCCTGCAGGGACCTCGTGTGGCTTAGCCTATAGCTCCTGCTGCTTAAGTAGACTATGGCTATTTAATAGACTATGGCTAGTCTATTCATCAAGTTAAGCTTTTTTTTTTTCCAGACAGAGTCTCACTCTGTTGCTCTGGCTGGAGTACACTGGCACGATCTCAGCTCACTGCAACCTCCACCTCCTGGGTTCAAGTGATTCTCATACCTCAGCCTCCTGAGTAGCTGGGATTACAGGTACACACTACCATGCCTGGCTAATTTTTGTATTTTTAGTAGAGACAGGGTTTCGCCATGTTGGCCAGGCTGGTATTGAACTCCTGACCTCAGGCGATCCACCACCTTGGCCTCTCAAAGTGCTGGGATTACAGACACGAGAATCAAGTTAAACTTGAGGCTCCTGCTCTGTTGTTATCTGAACGCTTTGCTTCTTCCTCAGAAGAGTGAGGATCCAAGAGAAACTTGGAGAACCAATAATTCTGTTGAATGGTATGGACAGTTGGTTAGCTAAGATATGTGTGATGGTGAATTTTATGGGTCACCTTGGCCAGACCATGGTATCCAGATATCTGATCAAACAATGGTCTCCATGTTGCTGTGAAGGTATTCGTTAGATCTGAATAACCTTTAAATCAGTAGACTTTGAGTAAAGCAGATGACTCTCCATAATGTAAGCCTCACCAAACCCAAAAGCCTCAGAGAGGGAAGAACTTCTGCTTCCAGACTGCCCTGGAATGGGGCTCAAGACTGCAATGTCAACTCCTGGTGAATTTCCCAGTCAGCCAGCCTGTGCTGTGGGTTACACACTTGCCAGCCCCCCCAATCTTGTGGGATAATTCCTTAGAATTTTCTATCTCTTTCTCACTCTCTCTGTGTCTGTACACATTGTCTTTTGCTGGGTGGGCTGGGACTATATGTGCATATATGTACAAATATATGGGCATATGTGTGCATATATGTACACGTATATCTATATGTACGTGTATAATACACATCCCATTTGTTCTGTTTCTCTGGAGAACCCTGACCAATACAGTATGAACATTCAGAGAGACTAGAAGTCTGTCTACTTTTCCCCTTCTCTGAAGCCTGGCCCAGCTGAGTCTCTTTTACCTTCTCGGGCCCCCTTACCTGTGCTCCCCTGATCTAGAGGATCAGGGAGCCTGAGCCAGATACAAAGAGCTCGGCCACCCTCAAAATGGTAGCCCATGAGGCTTGTGTCAAACACTGAATGGCACTGAAGTCCAAGGTGCTGGGGGGTAACTCCCCACGAAAAATAACCACATTCTTTTTCTAAGAACACAGGAATGGCATTTCTCTTCATGCATCAACACGGGTTAGCCTATTTTGCATGCTAGAAGATGATGCATCTTCTCACATAGACTTCGCAGAGAAGCCAGTGCTTATAAAGCAAAGACTCGACTCTGATGGTTTTAATTAGTGCACAGCGCAAAGCTCAGAATAGATGGGGAGCCACTGCCCAAATGTCCATCCAGTTAGCGGCCTGGGGAGTCATCTGCCTTCTGGATTATGATAGGACATCACGTGTGTGTGTGTGTGTGTGTGTGTCTGTGTATGTCTGTGCGTGTCTGTGTGGTGGGGGCGCGGGATAGCAGAGGAGAGAGAGACAGGATCACATGCTACAGTGGGTGGGGGTGGACAGGGACGGTGGAGGATGGGAGGAGGCACTTGTTCCCGTCACTGTGACTCACTCAGAGGCTCCCTCCCTTCTGTTCCTTTCACCCGTAAACCAGCCAGGGAAGACCTCGAGGGCAAGGGTGCAGATGTTCTGGGAAAGTGATCTGAGGGGTAACCGGAGCTTCCTTCCTTCCTTCCTCAGCGCTTTCTCACTCTCAAATCGTAGCTATTTCAAGTGAGCTTTTCAGCACGGCCTGGGGACCCCAGCAGCTGTTTCCTCTGCTTTCAGAACTAGGTGGGCCCCATTTCCGTCGAGCCAAATGCGCTGTCCCTTGTCACTGCAAAAGATGGCAGAGGCTGCACAGGGCAGCAGGAGCCAGAGGCCTGTGTTCTAGTCCCCGAGCTCCCTGGCCTCCCATGACCCGGAGGTCTGCGCCGGCGCCCACGTGGAACCTGCGTCGCGATCTCCCCGCGTGAAGGACCGCAGTAGCCTCTCACTGCTCCAATGCCTGGGATGTCTCACGGGTGCCCAGTACGGCAGTGGTGCCTACAGTTTCCCAGGAGTCCCTGTTGTCTTCCAGCAGCATCCCCAGCCGTCTGGATGCCTGGTCCCGGGTCTTCTCCTGCCTCCTTGCTCCGGCGTGGGCTGCTCTGACCTGTGTGCCGACGGGAGAAGAGCTTTGTCCCCGACAGGAACTGGACACAGTTCAAAGCATGACTGCCTGGGGAGTTTCATTTCTTACCCAAAGTTGAATTAGAAGGTTGAATTTAACAAACCATCTCTTGGTTACAACCCCTTTCCTTGAGGCTTAGACCCCTGGATCCTGGATGCCTCTGCGTGCCTGCCCTTTGGGTTGGGCACCCAGGGTCTTGGGTCTTCCCAGAGCTAGACGGTTCCTCATGAGCAGGACGCTTCATTTCCAGAGGGGTGTCAGCTCTGGAGCTGGGTCCTTAGGGATATCTTGATTTGTGTTGCTATCAGGGCTCTACAGGACCTATGTTCTGCTGAACAGGGGGAAAAAGGACGGCAGAGCAGATACTGACCCTCGAGGCCGTGGCTTTTGCATCTAGCAGAGGTGCAAGGGAGGTGATCAACTGATCAGTCTTCAGACCTTAAATTGGCCATAGGCTGTCAGTGGTAGCTCTAGCTCCTTGGCAGAAGCATGCTGTAAGCACACGGGAGTATAAATATATTTGCATGTGCATCATGAAAGTCTAGCCTGGTCCTCCTCTAGTATTTATGTGATGAGTAAGTGAATGAGTAGAAATGATTAATGAATGAGGCTCTTATTTGTTTCTCGGTCTTAGCTTTCCTTGATTTCTTTAAGTACCTGTTATCTCCATCAGTTTCTCGTCCAAGTGAACTACCTTTTTTTCTCTTCCTTCTTCTTCTTCTTCTTTTTATTTTTGAACTCAAATACATTTTCTTTTCTGAGGGTAATCATTGTACAGTCCTTAATTTGGAAACCATTGTCTTATCTCCAAGAAGAATCCTGTCATCAGAATCCTGTCATCAGTATATAACATGAGGTTCCAATAATGACATGTTAAGAATAAAATGTTCCTTTGGGAGGCTGAGACGGGTGGATCACGAGGTCAGGAGATCGAGACCATCCTGGCTAACACGGTGAAACCCCATCTCTACTAAAAATACAAAAAAAC
>NW_012119598.1:4897565-4928710 GCF_000951035.1 Colobus angolensis palliatus | reverse complement strand
AGACTCCGTCTCAAAAAAAAAAAAAAAAAAAAAAAAAAGAATAAAATGTTCTCTATCCCCCTCTCCACTCCATGTTCCTCTCCACATTTGAGAAGCTGAATTCTGCTTGTTATATGAAGAAAATGGGAGGAGCACAGGAGGGGTTATCAGCATGAGAAACGAGGAGAGAGAAGGAATTGGTGTTTATCAGCATGTCCGTGGTGTTTATCAGCATGTCCGTGGTGTAAGGTCAGTGTCCAGTTTCATTCTTGTGCGTGTGAATATCCAGTTTTCTCAGCACTGTTTATTGAGGAGACTATCCTTTCCCCATTGTGTGTTCTTGGCACTTCTTCCTCATATAAGACCACCCTCTCATCTGGAGGGAAATATCTTACAATCAGCAGTACTGCTGTAGTGCATTCAGCAGCTCACTCTTGCATAGACACGCAGAGGTGTGGCTGGGGAGAGCACAAGGCTAAAACCATTGAGGAGGCAGAGAGCCTGACTTGATTCGCTGACACTGTGAGTGTGTGTGCACACGTGGGTGTGCACTGTGTGTGTCTAGGACTTGCTTGTTGACATCCAACCTGCCTGCTGCTTCTCTGTGAGATAGGTTGGGTTGCATGATTATGAGCTGCAGCAGATCAAGGGGTATTTGAATAAATTTCATGGAAATTCCAAGCATTTCTCAGCATGGTCTGGATCCATGAATTCCCAGGACTGTAAGTGAAACAGAGACAGTGAGGTGGTGAGGCACTGACCTGAGTGAACAGAGGGCAGGGCTGGAGAAAACACATGGGCTGGGAAAAGCTGCACTTAAGGCAGACTGGGTATGTGCAAAGGAGCACCTCTCTGTGCACTGACTGCACGCAGGGCTCTCTCCTGCATGGACTATCTTCCGTAAGATAGGGGCCTGACTCCAAGAGGAAGAGTGCCTTCCCTTCTTCCCTGTCCCTTATGGTCATCTATAAAATGGCAATGTGCATTTCCTTCCTAATGGGAGGGGATCCAAGTCTCTGAGCACTCCTGAATTCAACGTGGGGAGTCACCTATAAAAGTCTTTTATTTTATGTATCCTTATTTTTATTATGTAATCAATTTTCCTTATATCTGCCTTTATCTCCCTATATTACAGGCCTAAGACAAAGCTCACATCTTTTCCTGTCTCGCTTCCGTCAATCACTATTCAATCCATTCCGTGTCCTACTTCCTGCAGGCCCCAGTTCTCTGACTGTCAAAGTCCTTAACCAAGCCAGTGGTAGACACAGCATAGGGCCTTATGAGTTATCCTCAGGCTGCAGAGCACAGAGGGAAAGGGCCTGCTCCAGAGCCAGCATCTTGGAAGAAGGTAAATCAAATGCTGAACATGCTGCCCTTGTAGAGGGTCTAAGCAGAGAGAGAGATTGCAGGGATGAGCTGATAAGACAGAAACCACAGAAACCAGACAAGAGAGAGAGATTTCAAAGCAGAGGCCTGGGAATGAAATCTAAGAAACTCTCCATGTCAAGAAAATATGTCTAACAGTTGAGTATCATGAATGAGCTAGTCAGAGAAGATCATCCCTGCTGCACGCCCAGGGAATTACTCATCCAGGGAAAACAAGCACCTAACCGGGGGGAATGCAACATGCCTGTTACGAACTGAATGTTTACATTCTCCCCAAATTCATACTTTGAAGCCCTAATTCTTAGTGCGGTGGTGTTTGGACATGAGGTGTTTGAGAAGTAATTAAGGTTAAATGAGGTTGTGAGGGTGGGGCCATAACCGGGTAGGGCTGTGCTCTTATGAGAAGATGAAGAAGTGCCAAGAACACACTGCAGCTAAAGGACATCTCTTCAATAAATGGTGCCGAGAAAAACTGAATATTCACATGAAAAAGAATAAAATTGGACCTGTATTTTATACCATGCATGAAAATCAACTCAAAATGAGTTCAAGACTTATATGTGAAACTATAAAAATCATAGAAGAAACTATAGGGAAAGCTCTTTGACAATGGCCTTAGCAATGATTTTTTTTTGATATCACATGACAAGAAGAGTCAACAAAAGCAAAAGAAAACAAATATGACTCTATCAAACTAGAAAAACCTTATGAACATCAAAGGAAACCATCCACAAAATGAAAATGCATCCTGTGGACCGGGAGAAAATATTTCTGAGGCCTATATCCAATAAGGGGTTAATATCCAAAATATATAAGAAACTCATACATCTCAATGGCAAAAACAACGACAACAACAAAAACCAATTAGAAAATGGACAACGTAGCTGGGTGCAGTGGCTGACGCCTGTAATCCCAACACTTTAGGAGGTCAAGGCGGGAGAATCGCTTGAACCTAGGAGTTTGAGAACATCCTGGGCAACATGGCAAAACCCTGTCACTACAAAACATAGAAAATTAGCCAGGCATGATGGCACTTGCCTGTAGTCCTCTGTGGAGCTGTCCCTTCAAGCACAGGTCAGTGACAGGTGAAAGGAACTGGTCTGAGGAGCTGCTAGTCTGGGGGCTCAGGGTGAAGCTACAGAAAAATTGGACCTCCTCTTGACTCATGCATGCCCTCCTTGACCTTTGGCCCTCTTCCTGAGCCCTGGCAGGCTCTCCCCCCATTTCCAGGACCTGTGAACCAACAGAACTGCAGAACCAGGAATTCAGAGGGCTTCATTCGCAGCCCCCTGGCCATTTTTAGGGGCCTCTTACTGAGTGCAGTGAGCAGATGATCAACATTCCCGCCTGTTTCTCAGGGAGGTGATATTTCAGTGCTACCCGCAGGTGACCGAGGTGAGGCCCAGGCTACGTGTGGGTGCCTGGCTGCTGATCCGTTTAGTGAGAATCATGGGCTTCCTGTCACAAGGACTGTGCTGCTGTCAGGCTCTCTAACACCCAAAGTCATCATTGTAAAGGAAGAAATCACACATCAAGAAAGAGCACATAAACAGTTTGAGAAGACCATCTGTGCCATCCTGGCTGCCTAGGAGGCTTAATGCGGTGTTTATTGAAACAAACATCTGCTGGACATAACCTTTCCTTGACAGACAAAGGGGCAGGGGAGAGGGAAGGCAACGCTTAGGAATAACTCCATTATCTCAGCTCTAATAGAGGAAAATATGTACAGGAGGAAAGGTCAGCTTGTTGAAAGAAGCAGCTTTCAATATTAGTTTTCTTCTTTGCTCTTTTCCTAATATTTGACTTTTATTGTTGACTTAAAACCTTTTTTTCCCACAAGAACTTTGCAGCATACGTTTCTAAATCATAGCTAGTTAATAAAATCTCTACCTTATCAAGCATTGAAAATGCCATTTCAAAAATCTAGCTAAGTGGTATGCACAGTATATGCACATATTTATTTTATTTGCCATGTTCAGTGAATGATGATGTATCAGGCACTTTAGATGCATTTTTTTTTTTTAAGCCTCCAAATAACCACGTGAGTTGGTGCTTTTCTTATCTCTGTTTTACATATGAGAGAACATAGGGACACAGGAATAGAGTAACTCGTCCGAGGTAGTTGGTGGGCACTTAGATAAGAAAGACAGACGGTACTCAGCACCTTACCTGCCCTGGCTCTGAAGGATTATGTGACCTACCTCATTCCTGCTGCTGCCTCCTTTTGTGTGACGTACAGGACTGGGATCCCTGAACTGCCTATTAGAGGTGGAGCTCTATGCCTTTTCTCATTCTCTGTTTTCTACTTCCCCCATCCCTTTTTTCTCTCCTTTCTGATTGCAACATAAAAACTTACTTGTAAGTATCTACTAGTCAATCACTCCTAAAATATCAGAAATTATTAACAGCTGAACAGTTTGGCCCCAGTCATCATGAGTTCCCAGTTCCATGAGAGGGATGGACAGGGTAGCAGATAATGACCACAGAGTTTGATGAATGCTCTAAGGGAAGCATGTACAAGAACTATGGAAAGCCATGGGGGCACAGGGGCAGAACCCAGTGGGAGGCAGCAAATAATAGTTTAAGAGATTATCTGAAAGCAGAATCAGGAAGAGTCCAGGTTTTTCAGGAATTATGGACTAAACCGTGTCCCTCCAAAATTCATATGTTGAAGCCGTTACCAGTGTGATGATTTGGAAATGAGACCTTCTGGTGGAAATAGAGTTAGATAAAGTCATGAGGTAGGTCTTTATGATATTAGTGGCTTTATAAGAAGAGAAATAGTAAGAGATCCTCTCTCTCCACCATTTAGGACACAATCGGTAAGTAGCTGTCTGCAAGTCAGGAAGGGAAGCCTCACCAGAAGCTGAATTGGCCAGCACCTTGATTTTGGACTTCCAGCCTCAAGAACTGTGAGAAACACACCACCACGCTTGGCTAACTTTTTTAAAAAAATTTATGGAGATGAGACCAGAGGTATTGCTATGTCACCCAGATTGGTCTCAAACTCCTAGCCTCAAGGGGCCCTCTTGCCTTGGCCTCGTAAAGTGCTGGGATTACAGATGTGAGTCACTGTGCCCAGCCAGTTTCCCTTTGAAAATCCTCCCTTTGGCTCTTTTGGAGAATGGACAAAAGTGGGCACAAGTGGATGCCCAGTCAGAACCTGGGCTCCCAAACTTGGCTGCAGATTGAAACCCCTTGGAGCGTGTAAGATAATACTGATGTCTCATTTTCCTCTATTCTCAGGGATTCTCATTTAATTGGTCTGGGTGTGGCCTGGAATTTATCAAAGCTTCTCAAGTGATTCTAATGGCCAGCAGTTTGTGTATCATTGAATCCAGAAGGTTAAAGATGTGACCCCGTAGCAATCTGATGGTGCTGTGCACTAATGCTGTGGCCATGAGAAGCTAAGTCATGAACAGATATGTGAGATACATTTTAAAGGTAGAAATAGCAGCTTTAGAGGCACTTTGGCCATGAGTGTCAGAGAAGCAGGAGGTATTAAAGGTTACTCAGAAGTGAGGGCTGAGCTACAGACAGACATTTGGGGGGCATCAATATTTGGGTTGGTATTTAAAGCCTAAGGAGTAGAAGCAGTCACACGGAAGAGAAAATTTAGAGGGAAGAAGGTGGCAGGGATGGAGCCCTGAGAGTTGGTAGTGGAGGATTTGCCTGCATAAGAGACTGAGAAAGAGAGGCCAGGAGGCAGAGGGCATCACAGAGGGAAAGCAGTGTGTGATCCTCAGTGATGGAGGCAAGCCTGGAGGAGAAGTGTGAAGTATAGGGTCAGAGGTGAGAAGAAAGGGTTAGGAGGTGGGTGAAGGTTGTTGGCCTCTTTAGGTATGAGTAAGGCCAGAAACCGGAACAGAGTGTGATCAAGGATGCGTGGAAGCTGGAAGAAGTGGAGGCCATGTGTGTAGAAAATTATTTCAACAAGTCAGGCCATAAAAAGGAACAAGGAGATGAAGCAGTGGCTGAAGGGGGATGCAGAATTGGGGGAGGGTCTTATAGGTTGGGAGGTGCCAAAGTGGGGCTGTGTACTGATGAAAATGCGCCAGCAGCTGAGAGAGAGACAGATGAGAGAGAGAATCATCCTTGTCATCAGCATGATCATCACCAGGGAAGCAAAGTCCCTGTAACAGTGAAACAGCAAAAGAACTAACATAACTAGCTCCATTTTTGTTTAGGAGCCTTTTCCCATCCCTGCACATAGGCTAGGGTAATTTCAGAGCACTGAGATGATCCGCAAAACAGCAATCATGTAGTTTTAAAAACTAATTCTAGGATTAAATGAGAAGTATACAAACAACTATGTTTTGTTAAAGATTTATTGGAGCGTTGTGACCTGACCGAAGAAAAAGAAGTTCCCAGCTTCTTCAGACCCTTGCTGGTGCACAGTTGTCTACAATCATCGGTTACCACTTGATCCCAAGGCCCTCCTGTTCCTCCTGCCCTTAACATTAAAAAAAGCCTGGAATTTGTACTGACTTGAGACAGTATTTTGGGACACTAACGCACCATCTTCTCAGTTTGCTGGTTCTCCAATAAACATGATTTTCCTCCTAACCGTTGTCTCTCAACTTTTGGTTTTCAACCTGGGTTTGGTTACATCCTTATGAAAACCTGGCCCTAAGCCATGGCAGGGACTGACCATTGCTAGGAGAAGCAATGCTCCCTCCTTTTTGTTAGGAAGAAGAAATAAGAAAGGGACAGGCCAGGAGAGCTTTGTAAATTAGTTACAAAACTGCCTTTGGAAAATTATGACTGAGACAGTGAAAGAAATCTAAGGTAACTGACTCCACTTGGTTCTAAACTTTAAGTTGTCCTTGTTCCTTCCTTGATGTAGGCTGAACTAACTTTGGGAGGAGCTTAGTTTATAGTTTAAAATAAAGATGATAACAGCCCTCTCCCAAAACAAACCTCCTTCTTGCCTGGGGACTAGACTGCCTTTGTAGGACTGAAAAATGAGCCACAAGATTATAAATTATGGTTTAGGTGTTATGCATCTGGAGACTACAAGAGTCTGACCCTCCCTCAACTGCTCCTAAGATCAGTGCTTGAGATAGTTTGCAGACTCTGTACTTGATGGATCAACTTGCACCGCCCATGTTGATAAACTGGCTCATCTGATCTTGTGACCCCCACTCAGGAACTGACTCAGCACAAGAGGACAGTTTCAGCTTCCCCTGATTTCATCTCTGACCTGACCAATCAGCACTCCTTGCTTCACTGGCTTACCCCTACCCACTAAGTTGTCTGTAAAAGCTCTGATCCCTGAATGCTCTGGGAGACTGATTTAAGTAATAATAAAACTCCAGTCTCCTGCACAGCCAGCTCTGTGTGAGTCACTCTTTCTCTATTTCAATTCGCCTGTCTTGAGAAATAGGCTCTGTCCAGGCAGATTGGGCGGTTACAGTTATGGGGAAATGAGAATGCTCAGCTGATAGATTTCATTTTCTCAAGTAAGTATAATTAAGCAGTCAGGAGCCTCAAGTGAAGGGCCAGGCAGGGGTTGAGGGTGAGGAGGAGAGGTGGGAGGTTTGAGGAGTTTAGAGAGAGTGTCAGGTTGCCATTGAGGAGAGAAGAAGAACATACTTATTAGAGGGTGTTGTGAGTTAGGGGCACTGTTGTGTGTCCATTGGAGGGTGACAATGATCCATTTATAGTGACTACTAAGGTGTGTCTTTTGTTTCCATTGCCAAGGCTTAGAGGCACAGGTGCAGGCACAGAGAAAGAAGATGGTGGGCCTCATCCTGGCCTGAGGATTTGCAGGTCTTTAGTGATTTCGCAAGAGCAGTCTTAAAAAAGAGGGAGGGAAGAGGCTGAATTGTGGGTGGAGCTGTCAACAGGAGGTGTGGGGACCTGGAGGTGGGCTGCTCCATCTCCCTTGGAAAGAATGTAGCTGACAGCCTCCAACTACCACACCTTTGATTCCTTCCTGAACCCTTAACAACAGCCTGCTCTCCCAGCCTACTCCCAGCCAACGACTGTGGGTATTGATGTAATGGTAGGGGTACTGGATTTACTTTGGATTTTTAAAATATTATTTGTATTAATTTCCCATTGCTATGTGAAAAGTAATTACTACAAACATAGTAACTTAAAACAACACACCGTTCTTATTTCACAGTGTCCTTTGGTCAGGAGTCTAAGCACATTTGACTGGGGGTCTCACAAAGCTGCAATCAAGGGAATGACTGGTGCTGGGGTCTCATCTGAGGCTCAGGGTCCTCTTCCAAGCACAGGTGGTTGTTGGCAGAAGTCAGTTCCATGCAGCTGTAGAGCTCACAGCAACTTGCTTCTTCAAGGCCAGCAGGAGAAGAGTCTCTTATCTCTGGACCAGCTTCAAAAGGCCCACCGGGATAAACTCCTTTTGATTAAAGTCAACTAATTAGAGACTTCATTACAACATCTCCTCAACCTTGCCAGAAAACATAGTGTAATCACTAGAGTGACACCTGTCATGTTCAAGACTACCCAAAACTCAAGGGGAATGACAGAGGCATGCTCACCAGGAGACGGCCAGGCTTGGCCGTAGTAGTGAAATAAAGTACTTCTTTTTCTTTTTTTTTTTGAGACGGAGTCTCGCTCTGTCTCCCGGGCTGGAGTGCAGTGGCCGGATCTCAGCTCACTGCAAGCTCCGCCTCCTGGGTTTACGCCAGTCTCCTGCCTCAGCCTCCGGAGTAGCTGGGACTACAGGCGCCCGCCACCTCGCCCGGCTAGTTTTTTGTATTTTTTAGTAGAGACGGGGTTTCACCATGTTAGCCAGGATGGTCTCGATCTCCTGACCTCGTGATCCGCCCGTCTCGGCCTCCCAAAGTGCTGGGATTACAGGCTTGAGCCACCGCGCCCGGCCTTTCTTTTCTGATTGCAAAAGGAACATGAATTCATGGGGTAGTATCTAGAATCTGTAGAGAGGTACAAAGAAAAATTAAAATCCACTCATAATATCACGCCCCTCCCCTTAAATGTAAATACCATTATAATTCTGATTTATTTCTTTTTATATAATGGGATCATCATTTAGAATTTTTTTAAAAAACATTTGCTATTAGATTAAATGTTCTTTGAGAAGAATATGAATATGACTCCCAGCACTGCATTGTGTGAATATACAGCAGTTTGATTTATTTACTTTCTCTTTCATACTTTGCTTCCATTTTTAGCTGCTGCAGATAATGTTGATGAATTTACTCCAGCACATTTAAGGGCTTGTTCGGAGCTCGCTATTCACTCAAAACTTTGGGGGCAAAGACACTTAAAGTGATAGGGTCAGATGACAATAATAAAAATCAATCAGAAATGAAAAGCATCCCCAACCTGAACAAGTTATGTGAAAAATCAGTTTTTATTTGAACACAATTTTTCGCACAAGTATTTATCGAGGAAAGTGAGATACCCCTACAGGGCTCTGGCTTTAGGGCTTCTTGAGAAGGGAGATGGCATTCGTCTCAGGTTACCCAGACTCACACTATCACGGCCTGGTGCAAGGGCTTGGTTATGCCATCAATATAGTTTCACAACAGCTACTGGAACAAAAGTTCCAGGAAAGGGATGAGAAAAAGTGAAGTTGCACCAGAAACGGGCTGGAAGGCAGAGTTGGAGGATGGGGGAAAAAGGGTTCATGATGGAAGAGAAAAGGAAAAATTCCCTTTGCTGGGAGATTTGGTGGCTGAGCAAACTGTCCTGGGCTGGCATAAAACCTGCCTGTAGTAATAAGCTCAAAAAAGGGATTAAAAACCCATTGACCTTTGTGGGCCTAGGTTTTGCTTTGGTGGTTGGCTTACTGCTTCTTTTCTCCATGTTAAACACTGGGCACTTTTGCACAGTAGTGAATCTAGGCCACACCAAGGCTTGTCATTCGGTGCTGGATTTGGTGCACCATGGCTTGGTTGTGGATCCTGTCCGAGGCATTGGTTCCTGACAATGCTGACTGGGCCTTGTGCCTGAGCTCACTGTTTAGCTTTACTGTAGAATGGGAGCTCTAGGAAGGCAGCACAGTTTGTACTTTTGGAATTTTCTAGGAGTGGATATATGTGTGTTGTAGCGTAGTGTAGAACATGGATATGCAAGACCCGGGCAAGAGCCGGAATGCAGGGCCAGATATAACTGAGCTGCATCCAAGGTGTCCCTGCAGTTGAGCCACTGGGCAATGCTAGAGGAACTGGACCTTGGCACATTGATACCTGACACTCTGGGCAGCTCACTCCTGTTCTCTTTCCCGGTATAATAGGAACCGTTTCTCCCAGAGTCTTTTGCTGTGCTGTGTCTCTCCTGGGAGCAAATTGCTGCTCCCCTTTAAGTGGGTGTGGCCTTCTTGTTTCCCCTGCTCTCTCTCTCTGTCTCCCCTCCCCTAAAAAGCTCTCTCTAGAGTAGTTATGAGCTAGGCAGAGTCAATTCACATGCTAATTCGTGCCCAGGGCATCCAGCAAAGGAAGTCTTGCTTTTTCTTTTCCCTTTTATAGTGATGGCGAGGACCCTAAGCTGGGTAAGGCAAGTGTGAATGTGAAAGTTTTGGGAAGGGTGACTCACTGGTGGTCTGTCCTCTATAAATCTTCAGGAAGTAGCTTTGCTCCTAGGACTTCAACAATCCTGTGCTTCTCATCTTTCAACCCTCACAGAACCAAGCATAGGCAAAACCAGCGGTTCTCAATCAGGGATGATTTTGCCTCTCAGGGGGGCGTTTGGCAATGTCTGGAGACATTTTAGATGGTCAGTTTTGATGGTTTGATGTGGGGTGGGGAATGTGTGCTCCTGGCATCTAATGGGCACAGGCCAGGGAAACTGCTGGGCGTCCTACTGTTACAAATAAATTTTTGGTGCCACCAAATAAATAGCACTCAAACATAAATTTGATTTTCTCAGCAAGGCAATTTTTACTTCTATAGAAGGGTGTGACTCACAGATGGAGCAGTGGCGAGAGCACACCTGGACAGGGGAAGGGAACGGGTTCTTATTCCTGACGCAGGCAGCCCCTACTGCTGTGTCATTCCCCCACTGGCTAGGGTTGTTCCGCACAGTCTAAACTAATTCAGATTGCCTATTTTAAAGAGAAATGGGTACGAGCTGGAGTGGCAGGATGAGTAGTTGGGCGGGAAGGGTGGTTACAGAACAGGTGACACAGGATGATTCAGGTCACAGCAGGTGACCGGGGTTACTCAGGATGGAGAAGGTGCCCAGGGGAACAGATGTGAGCTACTGATTAGAAGGGCGGGAAAGTTGTTTACTGAAACCAGAGGCAAAGGGGCAAAGAGAACCAGGAAGTTAAACTGTAAAATGGAGAACAAAGAACAGGAGAGCTGAATGTACTGACATACTGATTCTGTGACGAGAAACCTGGAGTTCACTATATTTAACACGACAAAGCACAGTGTTATAGGAGTTATTAAGAAGTTATTTTAGGCAGATAGAGAGGAAAAGGGGTCCTTGGAAAGTTGTTTCCTTTAAAGCAGCTCCAGAAACGTTTCTCATCTAGCAGCAAAGCCCTGCCTCTAGAAGCCAGGCTGGCAACCTTTGATATGCAAATACCAACCATCAGAAACTGGGTCCACCCAAACATGGCGATTCCGGCATCTTCTTCTTGCCCTTGCCCCCACATGTGCCAGGCAACATGGCCGCCCCCACATATCCCCACGTGTGTAGAATGTCCTGGTGCCCTGCATTTGTGTATTAAAAGGCTAGGGTGGAAGGGCCAGTTTTTTGCAGGCTACGTGAATGACGTGCCTGGTCAAACCAATCCCCTGAGCCCTATGCAAATCAGACAGCACCTCCTCCGGCCTCCTCATATAAGCAGCCACTTTGCTGTGGTACATGGGGTCTCCTCTGTCAGCTTTGGAGCCCCCTCCCTCTGTCTCTGTACAAGGAAGCTTCTTCCTTCTTTCTTCTCCCTTCTTTCTTGCCTGTTAAACTCTTCCCTCCTTAAAACCACTTCATGTGTGTCCATGTCATTTTATCCAATTCGCATGAGATAAGAGTCCTGGTATTCCTCCACTCAGCAGAGCCATATCAAAAGGACAGCCCCTCCCTCAACCAGTAATTATTCTGCTCGAAATGTCAATAGTGCCAAGGCTGGAAAATCCTGATATAAACCAAAGTATTACCACTATGACCCAGAAGCCTGGGTTCTGGGTTTATAGGAGAGATACCAAAGTTTGCATGGCAGCCCTTCACCTGAACTCTATTTAGGGCAAGAACTATGCCCTACTTTTCCACACTCTCCGTAGAGCAAGATCAGTTGAAACAATTCAAATATCCCCAATCCGAGAGAAAAGAAACAAACAAATGTTCACATCTATTGGGTCCGGGGTTTAACCTTCTTGGAAACATACTTACATAACAATGAGGTGAGGGAAGCAAAGGCCTGGCATGGCCTCACCGAGAGAGTCGTTTGGGGGAGAGTACTAATCTGGCAAAACCATCTCCTCCCCTCCCGATCCTTCAGAGGCCCACACCTTGCTGGTATCCAGCAGCACCTTCTGAACTCACGTCTGAGCCAGAGAGTTGGTCAAAGAGTGATATCTGCCCTGGATAATTCAAATGATCATTTGTTCTTATTATTTTGAGGGGGCATATTTTAACACCCAACTTTATATGACCGAGTAACAAAGTTTGAAATGTGCTTTTGAAAGCTGGTGTATGTGAGGATGAATTTTGGAAGAGGGGTGCAGAGGAATAGTACCCTTGGGGCACTAAGGATGCTCTGAGGCCTGGGTACTCAAATTGTGATCTGTGAATAGACCAGCTACATGGCAACCCCTGAGAGCAAGTCAGAAAGGCAGAATCTCGGCCTCACCTCAAGCCCCCTGCGCCGGAATCTGCATTCTAACACGACCCCCATGGGATTCCTGTGCAGGTTCACAGTCTGAGAAGATAACCTGCCTCTTCTGAGCTTATTTACACTTTGTAATTCAGACAGATGGCCTCCCTTTGGGTAGTGTGTGCTAAATTAGTTTTATGGACGGATGCTTTGGGTACCATTTTTTCTTCATTACAGACATTGCCTCCCAGATCAGTTGTGAGGGATAGTGCTCAAATTACCCAGTCATAAATTTACTATCGGACACCATCTTCCCTTATACCCGGAACCTACAACAAATATCTTCTAGTGTTTCCAAACACTGTAACACTTTGATGTGATATCTGGGGTTTAAAGAACCCTAGGTCAGAAGACAGGCTTTATGAATCCCTGAAACTGTCATGTAAAATTGTGTGTGTGTTCCGTTACCAGAGGAAAGAATCTATTGCTATCATCACATGCCTAAAGTGGCCTTTATTCCAAATATTGAGAACCACTGACATGAGTTCATTCACTCATCAAATATTTATTGAGTGCCTCTTACGTGCCAGCACTGTGTTACTATAGATAAAGGGAGTTATAAGGTGGCGAATCATTGATGGTGAATCATTGATTAAATCTTAAAAAAAAAAACAAACTAAGAAAGAATCTGAAGAGGGAAATACAAAATGAATCAAGACACACTGAAGAAAACAATCGAAAAATGTAAAAAGCCTAAAAATGTTTGTTTTTCTTTCATATTGCTGGACACTTTTATTTGCACAGACACAAAATTGAAACAATACTATACAAATGGAAACAAGGGCTGGTCACAGTGGCTCATGCCTATAATCCCAGCACTTTAGGAGGCCGAGGCAGGTGAATCACCTGAAGGTCAGGAGTTCACGACCAGCATGGTGAAACCCTGTCTCTACTTAAAATATGAAAAATTAGCCAGGCGTGGTGGCGCATGCCTGTAATCCCAGCTACTCAGGAGGCTGAGGCAGGAGAATCACTTGAATCCAGGAGGCAGAGGTTGCAGTGAGCCAAGATCACACGATTGTACTCCAACCTGGGCAACAAGAGTGAAACTTCGTCTCAAAAAAAAGAAAAGAAAAAGAAATGGAAATAAAGTAGAGGAAAAGTTATGGTGGTGGATGTTTAGATGAGATGGATTTTTATTAATAGGTAATAAAAATCCCTAAGCTGCTGATTCTGAAAATATAATCTAATTTTTCCCTCAAAAAGTGTTTTTTAATTTAATTATTAGGTGGGTTAATCGTCTGTGTGTCATACAACTTGTAATTTGTGTTTTTGGCATGATATTGAATTGAAAGCTTGACTCTCACCCAAGTAGAAATAAAGTCATCTCTCCAACACCAGTGAATTACTAGGAGGGCTTCCATCCTAACCTTCTTCACCTTACATCCTTCCGCTTATCTTCATGTTACAGGTGCGCAATTTACTTCCTAACCCAGCCCTGACCCTGAGATGCAGCGTGGAGGGAGTAGAGGGGTGGGGTTTGGGAAGTTACTTCCAGTCATTGTGGGACCTTTATGGAAACCTGGGCTACACTCCACAGGATGAATCTGAACTGGAACCCTTGTCCATTGGACTCACGGTTCCAATCTAGAGGGCAGGCTTTCCACTCTTTGGGACTTGTAGTTTGTGTTTTTTTCATATGCACATTATCTTACTTACAGTTCCCCAAGAATAAAAACTTTCCATCTAAATTCTGGGCACTCTAAGTTTACCTGTATTTCCTTTTCACTTTAAACAAGGGTAGTCATAGGAGCCCATCATTTCCCGTGACTCAGGGCATTGAGTTCATGTTGCTTGCCTTGTGAGTGCTCAGAGCCTGTATGTCATAGCATTTAGAAATGTAACTGAACCCAGGTTCGGCTGCTCGCTCCTCGAGAGCCAAACTGGAGACACAAGAGTTGGTGGGAGGAGAAACAGGTTTATGAGGAGCTGGCAACCTGAGGAGATGGTGGGCTAGTGTCACAAAGACCATCTCAAATTTCTCAGGCTGGCCAGAGGTGTTATGTGAGGGGGAGTCTGGGGGAATTATGTACACAAGCTAAATACATGCTGGTCAGTCTGTCTAGTCTCAATGACTGTCTTGAATAATGGGCCACCTGGTGGTCTGGCTGGCATTAGCTTGATTGCAACAGGAATACAGATGAACTGCTCCGCCTTCTTTCCGGAGTGGGATGTTCTGCAACCTTGATTCCAAGCTTAGCATTTCAGGTCAGTCCCTGCAGTTCTTCAAGCAAAGCATGTGAGTTAAGCATCATCAAAGAAGGGGGATAAAAGGAAAAAAGAAGAAAAAGAATTGTTTTTCCAGATGAGGTGCTAGTTTCTGTTACAGAAAGAACCCAAAGGTTTATAGATAGAATTCAAATATCTCATGTTATAGGCGAGGAAACGTTCTGAGAAGTCAAGCTTGAAAACAGCAGAATCAAAACTAGAACGGTTTTTCCCAACTTCTCTTCAGGAGTTCTCTTCACATCACAAAATTTCTGGAAATATCAACATCTTCTTTCCCTGAGTCCTTTCTGGACACAGTTTGATGGCTCCTAACAGTGCCAGGCACACAGCCAGTGTTCACTTCCTTCTTGTGTAAACAATCAGACTCAGCCGCTCTCTGAACAACCACTTAATTCGAAGAAAGGAAGCCAACATGCCCACAGGTCATTTTCTTAGCTGACTGAAGACTGGAAGGTGGATCCCAGAGTAGCAAAGACATATTCAATGCAGACATAAGAGAAAGAGGAAAAGAGATGTCATGGCTCATTGTGCCTGAGAGACTCCATATCCTCCCATGTGACCAGGGCTCCACTTCTCTTCCAGATAGCACCTTGCTCAGTGATTTCTCCAGTGCCAGGAAAACTGTGCACTGCTCAAGTTTTCCCACCCTAACAAAAAGGTCATGTCATAAAGAATCCATTTGGTCACTAAGGGCCACACAGCAGGTTATTTCCTAATATTCATTGTCCCTTTCTTCTATAGAAATAGAATCTTTAGGCCGAGCGCAGTGGCTCACGCCTGTAATCCCAGCACTTTGGGAGGCAGAGGCAAGCGGATCACCTGAGGTCAGGAGTTCGAGACCAGCCTGGCAAACATGGCAAAATCCCATTTCTACTAAAAATACAAAAATTAGCCAGGCATGGTGCACCTGTAATCCCAGCTACTAGGGAGGCTGAGGCGGGAGAATCGCGGAACCCGAAGGTTTCAGTGAGCCAAGATCGTGCCACTGCACTCCAGCCTGGGCAACAGAGCAAGACTCCATCTCCAAAAAAAAAAAAAAAAGGAAAAAAAGAAAAAGAAATAGAATCTTTAACCTGGTCACAGGCTGAAGAACAGAGAAAGATTCTGTTCTCCAGCTTCCAGTGTGTTGAGTGTGGCCATGTGATTGAATTCTGGCCAGTGGGCCCTGAGGGGCTGTGTGGTGTGCTGTTCACCTCCATGGGAAAGTGTGTGCGCTCCTGTCTCTTTCTTCCTTCTTGCTGGGTGGAATGCCAATGTGACAGGGCTGTCATGGGAATGGGGAAACCACAGAGCAGCAAGGTCAAGGCTGACAGGCAAGAAGACTGTCTCAGTCAGCTCGAATTGCCATAACAAAATACCACAGGTGGGATGGCTTCAACAGCAGGAGCTTATCTCTCAATGGGAGCTTATTTCTGGAGGTGGGAAGTCTAAGATCAAGGTGCCAGCCAATTTAGTTCCTGGTGAGGGCTCTCCTGCTGGTTTGCAGAGGGTTGAGTTTCTGCTGTGCCCTCACATGACAGACAGAAGATGGTGTCCGATAGTAAATGGTGTCTCTTCTTCTTATAAGGACACATACCCTATTGCATAAAGGCCCCACCCTTATGACCTCATTCAACCTTAACCTTTAACCTCTCAAAGACCACATCTACAAATGTCATCACATTGGAGGTTAGGGCTTCAACATACGAATTTTGCAGGCTTGCGGGGAGACACCAAATTCAATTCGTAAGAAAGACAAACATCACAAGCAAGGTCCCCGTGCTTGCTCTGACTTTTGCATGATTGAGAAGTGAATTTCTAACTTGTTACGCTACATTTGGGAACTTTTTTACATCCAGAGAAACTTATGATTTAATCTGTATAGTAACTTAGGTTTCATTCTTACCGACATCACACTAATGTTTGTTTTTGCCATTGTTTTTTGGTGCCTAGCATAAATACTCACTGAAAGAAAGCATGCAGTGGTTCTAACCAGACACAGGCATCTAGACAACAGGTGTGGGAATTCCTTTATGGCCCCCCAACATGTGGCGTGATGCATTCTCATCAGAAGGCAACTGTGGTTGGACTGTGAATGGCTCACTGCATTGCTGATTGCAGAGCGCCTCTGGGTGGGTTCTATGCACCCACCAGCCCGTGGACCATAGCAGAACATGTCTGGAAGGCTTTCCTTTTTTTCTTTGGAAAAGAGGGAAAGAGAAAGACATGACATGGAGTGAGAAAACGAGGGTATATTTGTTTGCTAGGGCCACCATAACAAAATACCACAGACTGAATTAACTTAAACAACAGAAATTTATTATCTCACAGTCTGGGGGCTGGAAGTCCAAAATCAAGGTATTGGCAGAGCCATGCTTCCTCTGAAGGCAAAGAAGGATCTGTTGTAGGCCTCTCTCCCAGCTCCTGGGAACTCCTGTGGCAGTGTAACGTCAACCTTCATTTTCACGTGGCATTCTCCCTGTGTAGGGAATGTGTCCACATTCTGCATGTCTCTGTGCCTAAATTTCCCCTTTTATAAAGACACCAGTCATATTGGATTGGGGTCCACCCTAAGGACCTCGTTTTAACTTAAGTAATTACATCTGCAATGACTGTATTTCCCCATATGGTCACTTGGGGTTAGGAGTTTAACATATGAATTTGGTTTGGTGGGGACACAAGTGAACTCATAACAAAAAGTAAGAACTAACGGAGTATTTCAGCCAAATGGTTCCACCCAACCACTAGCAGGAGAGGAGACGAAAGGGATGTCGCAGAACAGCAGAGAACCAGGTGTGCTGTGTCATCCTAAGAGGGAGTCATGATACAGAGCCTTGTGGTCTCTGCATTGAAGGCTTGATCTCAACTAATGCTCCAGCACAGCCCATGATGACCAGGGTTGCAGAGTTTTCCGTGGAGCTTCAGGACCCAGAAGCCAACTGCTCTAGCTCCTCGTTGGTGCTCCATCTCCTGCATGCCAGTTGCCCTCCATCCCTTCCTGGGAGCCATGGATCAAAACAATTACCTGCTGTCTCTGGAGGCCAAACACCAGAGGCTGGTGTTTTGTTTTAGAAAACAGTTTATCCCTTTTCAACGACAACAGAAATAATGTTCATTAGAGCAAAGTTGGAAAAAGCACCGAAGTTAAGAGCTCAGAGAAAAATCACCCCTAATTCCAAGACCCAGAGAACCCCTATAAAATTTTGACTCATATATGATTCCTTTTTGTCTTCTTTTTTAACGCATATTTTACAGTCTGCACCACAGCCTCTCTGTAACTACATACTTAGATTTTCCACATTATATAATAGATATTTCCTATGTTATTATAAATTATTCTTAAACATTCTTTCAATAACTGTATAATATTGAGGATGACTAAATACTAATAAAGAGAAGCTGGTATTTTCTGCATTCCAGACACTGTTCCAAGCAATGTACATACATTTTTTTCCATGTGACCCTAATAAAAGCCCGGTGAGGTAGGAATTCGTCTCATCATATAAACTGATAAGAAATTTGAGGCTCAGGGTTTTAGCAATGTGTTTAACATCACATGCTTACTAAACAACCAAAGGGGGATCGAGACACAAGTTGGCTTGACTCCACTTTCCATGCTTCTAATCACTACTTAATTTCTCTATTGCTGGACGTGGAGTTTACCTCCATATTTTCACTGTTATGAACACTGCAAGGCACATCTATGCACAGAATATTTTATTTTACCTGTATTTTCTTATGATAAATTCACAGAACTGGAAATACTAGAGCCAAGAATTGAACATTCAAAGAAACCCCACCACTTGTGTTAACTGCTCATTTGCTTTCCAAAAAGGTTGTGCCAATTTACATCCCTTCCAGCACTATAGGAGAAGGCCGATTTCCCCACACTCAGCACAGGACGGTCTACTCTGTGAACTTCCCTGCTATTTGTGATGGCTGGAAATGGACTGTTTGTGTGTGTGTGTGTGTGTGTGTGTGTGTGTTTCTTTTTGCAGTTATTTGAGTATTAGTAAAGTTACACATTTTTCCTTGTTTTCTCCCCCTTTTCCCTTTTTAGAGACAAGATCTTGCTCTGTTGCCTAGGCTGGAGTGCAGTAGTGCAATCATAGCTCACTGCAGCCTTGAACTCCTGGGCTCCAGTGATCCTCCCACCTCAGCCTCTTGGTAGCTGGAAATACAGGCGTGTGCCACCACACCGGCCAATTTTTCAAAAAAGTTTTGTAGAGCAGAGTGTTGCTACATTGCCCACACTGGGCAATTTCAAACTCCTGGGCTCAAGTGATCATCTCACTCTGGCCTCCCAAAAAGTTTGTGGGATTACATGCCTGAGCCACTGTGCCTAGCTAAGTTACACTTTTTTCTATGTTTCAAGTAATTTGTATTTTCTACTAAAAATTTGGAGCCATTTATTTGTTACAGTCTTAGTATTTCATTGAACCACGTGTAATTAAAATTGTTGTAAGTCAAAAGTTGTTGAATGTCATCTCAGCATAATATTTTTTCAAACGCATTAACAATATTAATTAATTTAGATATAGTGGCTATAGATATTTTTGTTGATGTTTTAATATGGAAGTTTTAATTGCCAAAATGAGCATCCAATCATCTGGAAATTCTCTGAGTAATGAAGATGGCATGCTAATGATTGCCATGGACTATTTTTTTAAAAAACTTTCCTGCTTTTGTGTTTTATTTGTCACTTTGACCTTCCTACTCTTCTCCTGAACGCTCAGGATTGAATCCAGCAAGATTTATTTTCATGAGATAGGTGAAAGCTAGGTATCAATTTTGGAGAATAGGAAATGTCACTGGAAGAATTACAGGTGCCAGTAAAACAAGTAAAGATAGTGCACATTTATTATCGTTGATGCCATACACAACTAAAACTGTAGCCTGACAGCATTTGGGGGCATAGCTTTAGCTGTAGCAACTAAGAGGATCTTTAAGGGAGGGGTGATCATGGCTTAAGTATGGACATATGCCCTGCATGACACTCACATACATCACCTCAGCCGAGAACTCACTGGCTGTGTCTTACTCTGAGCCAAAACAAAGACGACGCCAGACCATCCGTCTCTGAAACAATTTAATATCTTCTCTTTCCTGTAGGTAGACAGAGAACCATTTGAAAGTTACCTATCATGACTGCATATTGCACACACATTTTGAAACTTCTAAAACAGAAAAGAGAATGGCTACAATGAAGGGCATCAAGTCGCTTGTCAAATCCTGTGGTAAGAGGACGAGAAATGCCACTTCAATAGCCACGAGTATTTCTGAGATCACTAAGTAGCACTTGCTTTTAACATCTGCTGTTCAAGACCCTCATTTGTAGCAGCCGTTTTTGTTTGCTTCTGTTCACATGGGGAGGCAGGTGGGGTCAGACCCAGTTCAGGTTTCTTGAGCCTCTGATTAAAATGATTCACACCAAACCTCCCTTGGCCCCAAATACGCCTTCATATCAAATACTGGTTATCTCCCATAAAACCTGCAAGCAAATCTAGGCTCCTCCAGCGTCCAAGGCTTTGATCAACCCAGGGATTCTTGCTGCTTTCCTCCAGCATCAAGGAGACAGCATTTCATTTTCACAGTGTGGCTCCCAGGAGGGAACTGAAAGCATTACAGATGATGTGTTTGCAAATACAACAAAATGTTCTCAGTGGGCAAGGAGGACATTTCCGACCCACGGTGCAGAGTGGATGAACTCACTGTCGGTTTTCCCAGGAAGAACACGGCTATCGTCTCTTGGCTCCTACTTGGCGGATGCCGGCTAGGCTGGGGCGCGGTCAGTGAAGAGGAACAAAGTTTTCCTCTGTGCAAAGCTAATTGACCCATTCCCGGATCAAACCTGCAACCTCAGCCTTCTTGGCACCAGACACAGACCGACTGAGCTAACGGGGACAAACTGTTTCCAAGTCATGTAGGAACAAATCCTTCAGAGCACAACGCGTCTGCTGCCCAGCACAGGCTTCTCAGCGAGACCTTGGTGAATGGGCTGGAGTCTCCGCACGGAGCAGCCAACTGGCAGCCAACTGACAGCCGCTGGCCTTTTGCACACAGGGCCTTACTGGAGCTGTACTTTGTTTTGCTGAAGATGACTTATTCACACATCCCAGATGTTCCCTGTAACCGAGAGCCCTGGAAACAGCTACCTAAAAACACATGTGTTTTCTAAAGGCCTGACAGAAATAAATATGAGCAAACAGCCTGGGGTTGCTGTCTGATCACCAGGCAGTCTAAGGCCTGACCCCGTCTCTTCATTTCCTCCCTGTGCTGCTGGGCCTCCCTTCCCTAATGGGGCAGGATCTGGACAGCTCTGGTTGTAGTTTTAGGGTTTGTTGTAAGTAGTTTGAATGTAATAATCAAACTCACAGAAGAACATTAAAAATGTTAAAAAGAGGGCAAGGAGAACAGAAAGAGAAAAAGCTGGTATTAGCTTGAAATGAATATGTGGAAAATGCAAGTGTACTTTAAAAATGATAGCGTCGTCTCATATTTGCTTTCTATTAAAACTTACACAGGCATTTTCTCCCTGCGGAAGCCCAAAGCTCTCCCTTGGAAGAATGTCAGCAGTGACACCTAGGTAGCCTCTGGCAGCTGTGGGGTAAGACACGGGAAATCAACCGCACGAATGCATTTGTCCTCCTTCTGGGACCCGGGCCCCGCTGTGCAGGATGCATAATGCCCCTCTGAGGTTCTCTCAGCATCTCCCTAACTGGCTGCCTTGCTTCCACTTCCTTTCTGTCCAAATCCAGCCTGCAAATGGCCATGACACGGATCTTCCCGGGGCCTCACCACCAATACGTCATTTCCCTGCATGAGATGGCTTCACGGTCCACCACGTGAAATGCATGGGGAACAAACAGCAGTTGCCTCTCCTTGGCTTTTGAGACCTTACCCTGTCTGCCCTAAACCTACTTTCCAAAGCCTCTCCTGAATCCTACTTTCCAAATCCTCTCCTGACCCCACCAGGGTTGTCTCTGTGGCCCCCGACTCTTCCTGTTTCCCATACCAGGTTGGACCCCATTAGAAACTTCACGATGTTCTGCACCTCCTCTTCCCAGCCCTCTTCAAAATCCCAATTCTCATTTAATGTCTTGTCCGCTTCTGTGAGCTCCCTGTGAGGGCCAGAGCTGAGCCAGCTTCCTCCCTGTGTATCTGCAGTGCCTGGTAAGGAGGGACTCCGTGAGTTGTTGCTGGTCGAAGGAATGACTCCTCTTAACATCCAGCTGGCCCTGCCTTTTAATACTCCACATCCATTCTGTTTTGCCATTTCTACCCCTAAGGCTATGCTCCTGCTGCTTTAGAAGCCCTTCCTTCTTCCCATCCACATCCCACTTACCTTTTCTAGCCCCCACTCAGTTATTTATCCTGTACAAGGTTGCCCCGACCCCGATCTCTGACCCATATGATCTGCCCTGAGTTCTCCCGCTTCCAAATTCCTAGGGCACTCCCTGCACCATGGATGCAGGCCTTAACACATGCCATCTTGCAGCATGACCTGAATTTTCCCCAAGTTTGGCCTCCCTTATCAAATCTGTATCCACCTTTCCCAGCTCCTAAGAGCCCTGAGCAGAGCTGAGCACAGACCAGCTGTTCGATAAATGTCTGACTCATTATGATTGGGCAAGTTTCCTGCCTCTCTCTGATTGTCTACATCCTGTCCATTGTTCAAAGTCTGGCTTCCTTTGAGGTAGCTTTGTGGATGATGTCCACGTTGACCTCATGCCTGGCTCATGGTGTAAATCCACACTTTGTGGAACTCTCACCCTTTTTGGGATGACACACTTGAGCACACACTCCCAGTAAATACGCGTAGTCCATGATCTGTGAACTCGACATGGGTCCTGTTGTACCCTGACTCTCTGGATCACTGGTCTACTCTCGGGGAACACACACTGCACACTGGCGGCCATGGGGCTGCAAGGCACCGCTTGGCACTTTGGCCTATCTCGTGTTGCTCTTGGACACCAGAGAACATGAGGCCTAAAATGCGTGACTGGGGGTGTTGCCATTTTGGGATGACTTTCTGTGCAAGTTGGAACTTCTGGTCCTGTTGTGTGACGTGTGTATCTCTCAGTATAGGAGGCTGATGGTGGAGCTCTTTGAGACCAGGAAACCCATCACCAGGAGACCAGACATTTTACTGGACACAGACAGGTGCTTATCTTAAAGATGCCTACTGTGTCTGGCACAGAGTAAAAACTTAACATAGGTTGGTTTAAATTAAAAGCAGTTGTGATCCTTGATGGCCAGTGTCCTATCTCATTGTACTGAAATGTCCTTTTAATGTGAACCTCGTTAAAAAAATTTGAAAATCTATATACTCCTTCAGACGTTTTAAAATTGACATCTAACATGTTCATCATCATCGGTTTAAACAAGTTTACTTCTTATTAACAGGAAATAGAAAATGTTAAATATTTTATATGGTAAAATAAGATGAGAATTGATTATTATTGGCATACATATTTTATGTTATTTAAAACAATTTCATTAGTTTATTGATTAAAGCATGACATCAGAAAGATATCAGGTGAAATGTTTGTGTTTGGTTTACTGTATTTTGAAAAATCCACTCATCCTGCAAAAAATTCCAGTTACATTTATTTAAATGGATTGGCATCGCACCCCTACATGACTTAGATATTCTGAATTATGAGCCCTCATGGGCCAATATGCTTTCTCTCTTGCAGAATTATGTATAAGACAGGAGAAGGCAGAAAGCCTTGTGAGCTCAAGGGCCTTGATTTATCACCAAGTTTATCTCATTGCTTTAAACTCCCTCCTGTAGCAAAGCACCAAAGCAAGATTTGGGATGGATAAGGGATATATCTTTTTCTCTGAAGTGAGAAAAGGTACATTCTGAACATAGCTCATTTTCAAGCAGATTAATATTGGAAATAATACCACTGGATGTTGATTCCCCTATAACTATCCTTGCCTGAGTATCATGGGGAAAGTCTTCAGGTCCCCCAGGTAAATGTACACCTAGTTGGAGTAATGCCAGCCCAGGCTGCCCACCTAGTGATGAGACAGGTAGAACAGGGTGATGCGTAAGTGCTGCCCGGGCTGAGAGCAAATGCCTTTCCTTGGTTCCACGGAGAGGGTGGTCCTTATCTTCATGGAGAAGCAGCTAATTGGCCTGTAATGAACACAGACAGAAATGAAAGGGTCTCTAAGCCAGGGACCTGCAACAGAATACAACACCTCTCAGAGGAGCAGAAGGCAGAGTGGTGGGCAGGCAAGGCTGAAGCAGAGGCCAGGAGGGAACAAAAGGCAGGGCACAGAAGCCAGCATGGCCTCAGGGTCAGACTCGCCTAGGTCAAGTGCACCCTGGTTCTTTTTGTCAGCCCTTCCCTGGGAAACTCAGAGCTCAGACTCCTGCATCCCCAACTTGTAGCCTTGTACAAGGAAAATTGTACAGCTTTTGCAGCATGAGGTGCTGTGAATACAGTCTGGCCTCATCCTCTGTGACTCTGCCACCTCCTCAGGCCCCTGGCTCATGCTCTGGTCCCTGTGTCTTGTTCTTCTCAGACAAACCACACCGTTCCTGGCTTGAGTGCCCAAGCTGTCCCTCCTCTGTGTAGAATGACATCCCTGTTAACTCACAAGTCATTGTCTCTGAGCCTTCTTTCTCCAGCATATCCATTCCTACCTTCCCCCTTAGAGCAGAACTTTTCAAAGTGGGGTCCACTTCTGTGCCAGCATTACCTGGGACTGTTTGTGTGGAAAGAGAGTCGATTCCTAAGACACATCTGTAGATGCTGAAATTTGAATATGTGATGTTGGAACTCCTGGGACAATGTCTGGGAAGCTGAATTTTTATAGAGTGCCCAGATGCCCAGGTGGCCGGGTGCTCCTATATTTCCTAGAGCTCGGGACCCACCAGGATGCGGTTGGTGACTTCCTCAGTGTTCCCGGGCTCTCTTCAAATCTCTACTGGAGCACCTGCCATACCATACTGTAATTGTTTACCTTCCTGTCTCCACTAGTCTCTGAACTCTCAAGAAGAGAACTGCTCTTCATCTTTGTTGACTCCACACCAAGAACAGTGCCTGGCACATAGTAGTGTTTGATTGTTTGGTGGTTGCTATGGTTTGAATGTCTGTGTTCCTTCAAAATTTAAGTTTAAACTTAATGCCCAGTGCAATATGCTAGGAAGCGGGGCCTTTAGGAGGTAATTAGGCCATGAAGGCTCTGCCCTCAAGGATGGCATTAATGCCCATATAAAACGGCTTAAGGGAGCCAGTTTGTCCTTTTTTTCTCTTCCACCATGTGAAGACACAGCAAAAGGTGCCATCTATGAAGCAGAAAATAAGCCTTCACCAGACACCGAATCTGTCAGCACCTTGATCTTGGACTTCCCCAGACTCCAGAACTGTAATAAATTTTTATTACTTATATATTACCCAGTCTAAGGTATTTTGTTGTAGTAGCAAGAATGGACTAAGACAGTGGTGAAGGCGTTGCTAGTAAATGGTACACAAGAGAGAATGGGAATATTGTCAGAGTTCTCCTTCCTGGGTATCAGTATCAATGAACATAATGCTCTAAAACGTGAAGAGAACCACCTGCTGGGATCTAGGATTAAGCTAACATGCTTCGCAAGATGCAAAAGGCAGACCCAGATAGAAAGAGATGGTACACCATGGAGCCAAACTCAATGTCACTGGACATCTGCCAACTGGTCAGGATCGTTGGGGGTAGTGGTGATGTGTGCTATGGTAGCCACATGTAGTGAGGAAGACGTCTGCACTGCCTCTCAGAGCCCAAATAAACAAAAATAAGCATTTACACAGTCTAAACTGACTGGTCTTCAAAAGCTGGCCATAAGTTTATGTAGCTTATTGTATTCTTTCTGGGGCAGTGACAGGCAGTGACTGCCTGACTGCCATTTCTCCTTTCTTCCTCAATAAGAGGTCTGAGTCTATGAAAGGCAACAAGGCACCCAGCAGAAAACTACACCTCCCCATCACCCTTGTAAATAGGGTGACTGAAGAGATTTAACAGAAGTCACTGTGTCTATCCTTCCTTCTTGCAGCCTGGAACACTGACTGCAGCTGCAGCAGCCATTCTACAGCCAAGGATGGATGCCCTGAGCAGGAAACAGAAAGCTAGACAAAGCCAGAGTCTCCACGACATCATGGAGCCAGCACGTTAGCCATACATTGCCTACCTTTGGGCTTCTTTTATGTGAGACACAAAACAAACAACCATGAAACCCCTATGTTGTTTTACGCCACTGATAGACAGGTTTTCTGTATATGCATTTGATCCTACTCTTGACTAACTCATATGGGTTGAGATGATTAGTTCTGTGAGCCAATCGTCCATTATAAAATTCTTGTTTGATGTCTACTTGACCTTAGAGATGCAAGACTCACCTTCCACTCTTACAGTTGCTGTGCCCAGTTTCTTAGGGTCCTTGGTGCTCTCTGCCCAATGCTATTCAATCTTTTAAGTTACTTAAAGAACAAGAGGCTGGGCTCACTAGCCACTTGTGACATCAACCAAAAGGGCCTTCAAACGCTTCATTGAACCTACTGTGCTTGGGAAACCCTGGAGGGTGTTCATGGGCTCTTTAATTTGTACCCAGAGGAAACACACAGCTGGGAACTTATTACTCCTGGGATCTTCTTCCTCAAAGGCAGTTGCCTGTGAGTTTTAATTATACTGGCTTAAATCTTCCAGTTTGCAGTTGACACTAGGATTTTGTTGGTAGAGAATAACAAGCGTATAAGGGAAAACTAGGAAAATTTCATAATGGTATGGGAGGAGGAAGTGCAAAACTTGTTTATTTTTGGGGGGAGGGAGTTCAAGGTATAAGGATTTCAAGTCTCCCAATATGAGCGGGTTTTGGATGTAAACAAAGATAATAAGCAAGAATATCAAGATAAAGCTATTAGCATCATTTTAGTTCCAACAAAATGAAGATTTGTTTGTAAGCCTGGTCCGGAATACTGTAGTGTGTATAAACCTTATCTAGCCAAGGGAAGTCCTAAGAATCCACACACAGTGATCAAAATAGTAGGAAGGAAGCTAGGTAAAGGCACTAACATGGGCTCTGGGGGTGAAAGAGAACTGGGTTTAAATCCCTCTTTTGCCATCTGTCATGAAATGAGGGCACACTACCCATCTGGCAAGGTTGTTCTGAGGATTAAATAAGAAACCACACGTAAAAGGGGCTGGCCATAGAGAACAGGATGAGGCATGGGAGAGTAGCAAGCTGGGATTAAGGTGTGCCCTGCCATCCTAGACACGGTGTCTGAATCTAGACTGCTTTACTTACTTGCCCCGTGATCTTGGACAATTCTCTCCTTTACAAAATGGGGCCAGTAATGTATCTTACTGATAGGGTGATTGTGAAAATTCTGTGACATCCTGGCTCCTCATTCTTTCTTTCTCCTCTGAATCCCAAATTGCTGAGCCCTTCTGGAGAAAGCTAAGAGGTGGAAACTGATTGAACCTCCAACACCCTTAGGCAATGTTGACATTTCAGGGGCAACAATCTTTCATTTCATTCCCAATTTCCTGCAAACCTCCTGTTCTTACTTTCTTTCACACCTTAAACTTTGTCCTATCCCCTTCTTTCAGCCAAAGACCTCGCTGCCCGCTTGATAGATCAGGGTCACTCTTACAGACTCCTGAGTACAGTCTCTCTCCCCTTCCTACTTTATGTGGGTCTTTACCAATCTGTCTTATCTATGAGAAAGACTTGCGCCAGGCGCGGTGGCTCAAGCCTGTAATCCCAGCACTTTGGGAGGCCGAGATGGGTGGATCACGAGGTCAGGAGATCGAGACCATCCTGGCTAACACAGTGAAACCCCGTCTCTACTAAAAAATGCAAAAAAACTAGCCGGGCGAGGTGGCGGGCGCCTGTAGTCCCAGCTACTCTGGAGGCTGAGACAGGAGAATGGCGTAAACCCGGGAGGCGCAGCTTGCAGTGAGCTGAGATCCGGCCACTGCACTCCAGCCTGGGTGACAGAGCGAGACTCCGTCTCAAAAAAAAAAAAAAAAAAAAAAAAAAGAGAAAGACTTGCTTTCTATTTCAGATCCCTGCACACCTAATCCGCAAACCAAGACTTTTTTCTACCCCTCTGCCTGTTAAATGACACGTAGGCATCCAGAAAATAAACACGCTAACTACCAAGGGGTTACCAAGAGCCCCTTAAAAGTTCTACCTTCCTCAAATTCGGTGTTTTTCACCCTATGTGCTCTCTCCTTAGTTGTCTCATGTCCTCTTGGGACCCTGATATGCCTCTATGCAGTACATTTGTGAATCTTCCTTTCCTTCTTTCTTGTTATTGAGGACCCAGAGTTTCATCTGTCAGCTGGATACCTCCATGTGAATGTCTCAATTACCTTCAGCTCAACAAGCAGCTGAACACATTATCTTTCCCATTGAACTTGGGGTCAGCCTCCCAAGAAGCCAGGCTCTAAATCTCCCAGCCATCTCTACCTTCTCTTTTATCTCCCTTTGCTGCCCAGGTGGCAGACCTCCTCTTCTTTTCTCTTCCACATCTGGTGTCTTAGCCCTGGTTCCTCTGATATGGACAATGAGACAATTAAATAGCTCCTCAACTGGTCTTCTCAAGTTCTGTGTTTATCCTTGCCCCAGCTCCCAGTAGGTGCCAACAAATAATTTGATGGAATCCTACACCCATTCATTACTTAAAAATAAATAATAAATACACAAGCAAGTAAACCTCGTATCAAACTGGAAATAAAAAGACAACTAGCATGACAAAGATTATCTTAGACTGGCAGTTAACATCATATTTATCAGTCAAATGTTGCAGCATTCTCTTTAAAGCCGTGAACAAGACAAAGATGCTCGTCATTATAATTAATAACAAGAAAAAGGAATAAGAAAAATTAGACAGAAAAAAATAGATATAACCATTATAAAGACAGGCAAAATTAGCTCACAGTATTTATTGATTGTTTGAGGAAATGGATGAAAGAATGAATCAATTGGAGAAATATTTATGATAGATTAAGAGAAAAAATAGTGACAAAAAAGAATATGTAGCACATAATCCCAATTTTGTGAAAGAAATAATACACATTCAGTGAATGAGGAAAATTTTTCTAACTGAAGAAAATTAGTTTGCAAATGTCTACACATTAGAATCCAAATTTAATTATATATTGTTTCCCCCAAAATTGATCTTCCAAGATAGATACCAAAATGTTAATAGTAATTATTTTGGGGAGATGATTTTATAGATGATTTTTATTTTATTTTGCTTTTGTGTTTATTTCATGGTTTTATAGAGAAATGGAAAAAGGCAAGCTTCTAATTTTTAAGTTCTAATATAGACACTAGGCAAATGTTAACTTTCCTGGCATTTTCCCTGTGGCTGTCCAAAAATTAGCTACTCAGCCAGGCACGGTGGCTCACGCCTGTAATCCCAGCACTTTGGGAGGCCAAGACGGGCGGATCACGAGGTCAGGAGATTGAGACCATCCTGGCTAACACGGTGAAACCCCATCTCTACTAAAAATACAAAAACAAATTAGCTGGGCGTGGTGGCGGGCACCTGTAGTCCCAGCCACACAGGAGGCTGAGGCAGGAGAATGGCATGAACCCGGGGGGCGGAGCATGCAGTGAGCTGAGATCATGCCACTGCACTCCAGCCTGGCAATACAGCGAGACTGCGTTTCAAAAAAAAAAAAAAAAAATTAGCTACTCATCAACCATTCACACAAGATGTAACGTCCTCTCTCTTTCAAGTGCCTTAATGTGTTCTAAATGTAAGGAACATTCTTTTTCTCTTTCCAAGAACTTCCAGGCATGAAACACCCTTAGGGAGAATTTCCTTCTTAGAGGTGATTTGTTAGTTGGTGTCACAGTTCTCAGAAGTTCTGTGAATAAGTCAGGGACCCAAGATCAGGCATAGTAAAGTTTACCGGCAGTTGACGAGTATAGAGCTGATTTTACCATTATGGTGTATAAAGAGAGGAGGGCCTTGTTGGCTTATTGAGGAAAGAAAATTGAAAGGGAAATCTTGAACTGAGTCACAGAGAACACTGTTCAGTCTTGCACCTGTTCAAAGTCAAGAAGACCCTTAGGACTGTGACCCAAAACTGCCACAACAAGTGTTCCGTCCAATGAGAAATTAACAAACACATCCGACTCAGGAAATTCAGCTGCACCTCCCAATGACCTAATCCTTCTCCACTCCTGATACTAGTTTTTGAACACTTTAGTCTTCAACTTGACATTGTCCCAGTTTCTGGATTTCTGATCTCCTGATTGTGAATTTTGTTACTAGTCCCCCATACTGACTCCCAAGACCATGAGCCTAGCCAGGTCTCTGGGTTCCATCTCTACACAGCTGGTCAGGTGGAGCATATGATGCAAAGTGGTGCTACAGCCACAGACTGTAGGGCATGCCTCTGAGTATATTCTTGCTGGGGGTTCATTGAATTTCTTAGATCTGTGAGTTTATAATTTTCACCAAATTTGGAAAGTGGTCAACCACTTTATCTTTAAATATGTTGTTGTCTTCCCTCTTTTCTAGGATTTAATTACACATTTAAACAACTTGCTGTTATCCTAGAAGTCTTTGAGGCTCTGTTAATTTGATTCAGTTTTTTTCTCTATTTACTTTATTTTGAATAATTTCTATTGTTATTTCTTCAAGTTCATTAATCTTTTCTTTTGTAGTGTCTAAACTGTTGTTGTCAAGCCAATCTAGTGATTTTTTTTCAGATACTATATTTTTTATCTATAGGAGTTCCATTTGGTTCTTTTTTATATATCCTTCTTCTCTACACATTAAGTTGTGTTATTTTAAATCCTTGAACATATTTATGAAAGTTGTTTTAACGTCTTTGTTCATTCCACAATTGATGTTGATTGTGGTTTTGATTCTATTGACTGATTTTCCACTCCAGGTTATGGGTCTCATTTGCTACTTCACGTCTAGTAAGTTTTTACTGGATGCTGACCATTGTGTTATTAGGTTGCTGAGTGTGTGGATTTTATTGTCTTCCTGTACATAGCACTGAGCTTTGTTGTGTCAGGCAGTTAAGTTATTTGCAAATCAGCTTGATCCTTTGGAGGATTGCTTTTAAGCATTATTAGGGCAGGTCTACAAAAGCCTTTAGCCTAGGGCTAGATAAGCTGTCTCACTACTGCTTCTGGAGATTCTACTGAATGCCTCAGCTATTTGAAATTCCTCTGCTCTGCATTATTGGAACACAAATGTCTATTGCTCCTCTGTAAAGTTCCAGGAATTGTTGATCTTATTGTTCCTTAGCAATTGTTTGTTCGGCCTTGTGGAGTTTCCCCTCTGTAGACTTACGGAATTTCTATGCAGATTTCTCAGCACAGCTATCACTTTTCTGAATTTTATCACACAAATTCTAGCTACCTTGGGATCCCTGAACTTTAATATATCTCTTCAGTTCAGAGAGACTGCCATGCATTGCTTGGACTTTTTTGCCCCACCTCTTGGTCTGGAGAGTGTTCTCAGGCAGAAGCTTCTAAATTTCTTTCTTCCCTCCTTCCCTCCCTACCTCTCTCCCTCTCTCCCTTCCTGTTTTTATAGAGAAATGGATTCCTTTGAAATTAGGGAAATATTATGAAAAAAAGCAAGCTTCTAATTTTTAAGTTCTAATGTTGACAGTAGGCGAAGTGTCTTTCTTCTTTCTTTTTTCTTTCTTTCTTTCTGTCTCTTGTTTCCTTCCTTCCTTTCTCTCTCCCTTTCTTTCTTTCTTTCTTTCTTTCTTTCTTTCTTTC
>NW_012119598.1:4887502-4897496 GCF_000951035.1 Colobus angolensis palliatus | reverse complement strand
TTCTTTTTCTCTTTTCTTTTCCTTCCTTCCTTCCCTCCCTCCTTCCTTCCTGCCTTCCTTCCTCTCTTTCTCTCTCTCTTCCTCTCTCTCTTTCTCTCTCTCTTTCTCTCTTTCTTTCTTTCTTTCTTTCTTTCTTCTTTCTTTCTTTCTTTCTTTCTTTTTTCCCTTTTTTTTTCTCTCCTTTCTCATCTTAAAATAGGGTCTCTTTTTTAAGAGACAGGGGAAATCATAGCTCACTGCAGCCTTGAATTCCTAGGATCCTCCTGCCTCAGCCTCCTGAGTAGCTGGGACTACAGGCACATACCACCATGATGGGATAATTTTTTCATTGTTAAAATTTTTTGTAGAGATGTAGTTTCCTATGTTGCCCAGGATGAGAGAAGTTTCTGTTGATTGTAAGGCTTCTGTCTTGTTTTCCTTCTCCCAGGGATTACAGCTCTGTGCTTCCTTTGGTCTAATAACTGTTCTATATATGGAGCCCAGTGTTTCAGCCCAGTACCATTTACTAGAACGTGGCTGGAAAGCGATTCTATTGGAGCAAAGAGGAGGTGCAGGTTGAAGAGGTTATGCATTAAGAGCTAATTCTCTTAAATAAACCATGTTTTAAATAGCTTTGGAAAGCCAGAAAGCATCACTAGTATAGAACATAGTTAGAGAGCAGTAATTTTACTTTCTGTTAATAATTTCAGATATAACCTAACACATAATGAACCTACTAAAACATTTTTAATATTTTAAATTTTTTCCAGCCCCCTGGTGTCTCTGTTCCCCTAAAAGTACAGATGATTAGAATAATGAGCTGTGTACTGTCCACAGAAAACTAGAACCAAATAAAAGGGGTTTTGACAGTTTCTTTGCCAAAATACAAAATGATCTGATCATTTGTCAACGCTAAGTATTACGACTGATTGACTCCCAAGCAGATGTACAGTATTACACTCACATTAGCTTTGTGTAAGAGATTACATTTTCCCACATTCCTACCACACTTAGTGTTACTGGACTTTTTAGTTTTTCCCAATTTGGTAAAGTTAGCACAGGGAGATCATGAAGACAAGAAAAGATGTACAAGAATAGAAGATAAACTTTGCATTAGTAGAAGGATAAAGAGATTACAGCAGAATGTCGTGCAGCCGTTAAAAGAAATTAATTGCTCCTACCAGTTTTAATAAATCAAAATATTAGGCCTAATCCTGAGCCAAGGAGAAAGTTGAAAAAGGGCACATATAGCATAAGGACATTTTTTAAAAAGTTTTAAAACATACAAGATAGTACCTATTTATAGAGCAGCAGCCACAAAACCCAGTGGTCTCAGCTCTGGCTGCTGATTAGGACTACCTAAGGAGCTTTAAAACATACCCATGCCTGTGGCTCACCTCTAGAGATTCTGGTTAAGTTGAATTTTGAGTTTCTGATTAAGTTGAATTTAGAGTCACCATTTAAAGCAATTCAGTATAGAGCAATTCAGTATAGAGCTTCGCAGGGGTGACCAAAGGAGAGAATACAGTCATGGGCTCTTAGTTACTGTTTCTGGTTGGCCAGTAAAGCCCCTTCCTCATCCCTCTTTTCCACCTATCACTAGAGACAGAAACTAAAAACCAAGGCTTTGGGCTGCTAAAAGCCTAAAACAAAACAGAACAGAACAACAACAACAAACTAAGGCAGGTTGGACAGCTTGCTCATTCAATGATGCAAATACATCTCTGTGTACTACACGTATATAGCTTCTTTATCTTTTATCTTCCTTTTGGAGTCCATACTCAGACAAACTTTTCATAGGAACCACCCTTACTTTAATTTCCATTGGCTAATTGTGTAAATTTGACAAGATTACTTAATTTTGGCATTGCATTTTTTCTTCATCTGTAAAACAAAGATAATAACCACACCACACTTTTCAGGGCTATGATGAGTATCAAATTAAATTATATATATGAGCAAAATGAAAAGCAATTCACAAATGTTAATTATTATGAGTCTCCCTGCTCAACATTACCATATGCTGTTTGAATTACATCTGTGTACACTTCTGTGTGCTAAATTGTTGTAATTTCCTGTCTATTTTTATGTGTATACTTACGTAACCTAAATTTCAATTCAATTAAGACTTTTTGGGGGCAAGAAACAAGATTCATACTTCTTTAGTATACCTTATTTTCCCCATTTCTCTGATTAGAAGCAAAAAACAGTGAATTGATGTATTAACAGAAACATAGTGCGTAATTTTAAAAAATTGTCTTTGTTATAGTAGGTATTAACTTTGGCAAGTATACTGTACACACACATTATATATACACACACTATATTTACACATACATATACATATAAGTATATATGTGTGCATGTAGATTATACATATTATTATATTATAAACATATATATGTATGTGTGTATATACATACACACACACCTGTAGAACATACAGCAGGAGGATTTTTTTACATATTAACCTTTGATCCTTTTCCTCTCTGAATGTCTGCTTTTCCTACCATTTTCAATCAGATCACTTGGCTCATTGGTACTTGCTTCATTGTATGAGGGGAGGGATGTATCAGGATCAAAAGCAGAAATGACCTATGAGTCTTTTTTACTTTCATCTCTAACAGCCTAATTTCAGAGCAGGCAAAAGGATTTGAGGTATGGACAGAAAGTCTTGCCATAAACTGGAGAGCACAGAATATTCCATTCTCCAGGCAAGATAAAGATTTACCCAGGCTTCGGAAAAGAAAAAGGAATAGAAAGGAAGATGGTGCTGGGAGGTGGCAGGATCCCAGAGAAGGAGGTGGGAGGGGCATGTAGTCATGTGGGCAAAACTGAGAAGATTTTGCATCCCGAACATGACTCAGGAAAGGGAGGCAGCATCTGGCCCTGAAGAAGCTGTTGTGCTAGGATAGGGACATTCTCCATGGCAACTTGTCTGGACAGGTGGCCGAGGAAGACATTTTCCTATAACTCCCCATGCCTCGTCCCTGTATGGGACTCTGAAACCATGCACAACTCTGGCCATCGTGGTGCAGCAGAGGCTTGTAAAGACCGAGGTCAACATTTCTTAACAACTTAGTAACCAAGTGGGAATTAAATGGTTCAAGAAATCAAAGAAAATTCTATTTCTTGCATATTTGAGAATATGAGCTGTGATTCATAGTCAGCACATTTATGTATATACACGTTCTTGAATAGCTATTTATATTTCACATTTGTGTTTACACACACACACACACACACACACACACACCATACAAATCAGGGTTTCCTGCCAGAAAGTGCATTCGTATTTTTCTCTTTTCTAGAAAGAGGTGTGTCCAAGAATCACCTTGGAATCCCTGTAGCCTTACCTTTGGGAAGGCTCTTCCATATTACCATGGAGTCATCAGTACAAGGAAAACACCACCTCGAGGTATTTCAGGAAGGCAACAGCCCTGAGGGAAGACAGCATATGTAACACTCGCAAAGAAACTCAGACATATTATGTCAACCACATAATCTATTACTAAATGGCAATGCTATATATTAACATGTTTCCATTGCTGATAGGAGAGTTGACATACAGTTTTATGGTAGATTAAGAATGATAAAACCAATGTTATCTTATTAACAATAACAAATTGACATGATGACAACAGCGGCTAGTGATTTCCACTGCAAGGCACAGCTGGGTTGTTTTTAATGACTCTTAAAAAGAAGGTGATCCAGAACTCCTGGCATGTAGCCTGGAGCATACATCCTCAGAGACGTGGGTTTTTCGTTCCCATGAGAAAGAAGATAAAAATTGGGAAATAATTGAGGACACTCGCCGAAAAAGAAAGCTGCTTGAAATGTGGAATTGCATCTTACTTACCATCGTGTTCTTCCCCTTTGCCCTTCTTCCTGTCTGTAGTGCAACTGGGATATCTATCAATAGTGACACCAGGCTGTGCTGCAGCAGCAGTCTGCCAACTGTGGAGACAAATGCTGCCTGGTAAAGAAAGCAGAGTTAGAAGACAGAAGGGGCCTGAGTTCCTCATAACTCCCTGAGGCAGTTGACAATCGCCCGTGACTGCCCAACTCCAGGCTTCTTGCCACAAGAAGAAAATGATCTCCTTCTGTCTTAGGTCACTGTGCTTGGGTTTTCTGTTCCTTGCACCTGAATGCCTCCCTCATCAAATTTACGTGCACAGCTATGATTGCCTAACACAAAAAACATTATATACACAGGGCAGGATTTATTGGTAATAATAGCGAAGATAAATCTGCATTTTAGAACATTTTCTTGGAAATTTGGAAGATTTCTGGCTAAGCCCTTGTCAAATCACATTGGACCGTCACTGGTTTTACTCACAGCGGGGCTGTGTAAGAGCTCAGGACAGGAGCTGAAGTGCCAGTTCTGGTACAATCAGGCTATTCTCTTATGCTTGCAGTATTGGTCTTATTTTCACTCCAGAGGGATTTTTTTTTTGTAGAAATCTTTTGAGTCACTATTTTATCTTATGAGAGTTACTTTAATCAAAATATTATAGTGTATTTGTATATACAAATAGTGTATTATAGTGTATCCACATAATCAGCAATATAAAGTGCAAAAGGCACATCTAATCTGAAAGCAAACATACAAGGGAGAACCCCAGTTTTCCCAACCTCCCCTCCCCAGCAGACATGAACATCTTCCGCTTCCTTAGGGGTCAGCAAGCTTGCTCTGTGTATTATACAAACTGAGTAAAAGCTACACTATTAGTCTAGATGCTAAACAGTAACAGAGCTCAACTTACTTACTTCAAGAATTAAAATACAGTATAGTGAATTTGATATTCTAAAGGGCTAGTCTAAATTTTCTGTTATAATGTAGCTAGATTTTGGATAAATTGCCCCCTTCCAAATTATTTTTCACCCATTGCTAGGCTTGTGAGAGAGTCTTGGAAATTTTCAAGAAACCAGAGTTCTCACATCACATCTTATAAAAGATACTAACTCAACATGGATCATGAACTTAAATATACAACATAAAACTATGAAATTTTTGGAAACATAGGAGAAAAATCTTTAGGATGTAGGACAAGGCAAAGAGTTCTGAGGCTTGACACCAAAGGCATGATCCATAAGAGGAAATATGAAAATATGTGTTTAATCAAGAGTAAAACCATTTGCTCTGCAATGTTTTTATCCTTATTATGAGGATAAAAAGGTGAGCTGAAGATTGGGAGAAAATATTTGCAAGCCGTATATCTGATAAAAGACAAGAATCTGGAATATATAAAGAACTCTTAAAACCAAACAATCCCATTTGAGAAGGGTCAAAAGATGTGAAGAGCTATCTCACTAAAGAGGATACACAGATGGAAAATGCACACGTGAGAAAATGTTCAACAGCATTAGCCATCAGGGAGATGCAAATTAAAACCAAAATGAAGAATAACTACACATCTATCAGAGTGGTTAAAATAAAAAACAATGACAACACAAAATGGTGGTGAGGATGAGAAGAAATTGGATTACTCATACATCACTGGTGGAAGTGTAGAGTCACTCCAGAAAACAGTTTGGCAATTTCTTAAAAAAATGAAAGATGTCCACATAATCGACAATATAAAGTGCAATAAATAGTGACAGAGCTCAACTTACTTCAAGAATTAAAACAGAGCATGGTGAATTTGACATTCTAAAGGGCTAGTCTAAATAGTCTAAAGGGCTAGGCATGATCCCTAAGAGGAAATATGAAAACATGTATTTAATCGAGAGTAAAAACTTTTGGTCTGCAAAAGACCTTATTACGGGGATAAAAAGGTGAGCTGAACACTGGGAGAAAATATTTGCAAGCCATATATCTGATAAAGGACAAGAATCTGGAATACATAAAGAACTCTCAAAACCAAACAATCCAATTTGAGGATGGTCGAAAGATGTGAAGAGCTATTTCACTAAAGACGATACACAGATGGAAAATTACAGAGTACAATTACCCTGTAACCCAGGAATTGTACTCCTGGGAATTTACTCAGATCAATACATATTTATACCTGAATGTATGTAGCAGCTTTATTTGCAACAGCCCCAAACTGGAAATAACATGGTTTGTTTATCATGGTTAAACAAACCATGATATATCTGTATTGTGGAATAGTACTAAGAAAGAATAAACCATGGATACCTGCAGCAATTTGGATGAATCTCCAGAGAAGTATACTGAATGAAAAAAGTCAGTCTCCAAAGATTACATACTGACTGATTCCTTTTATATAAAATTCTTGAAATGATGACATCATAGAAATGAAGAATAGATTAGTGCTAAGGGTAAAGGAGGGGATAAGGATGGAAGGGAAGTGGGTGTGACTACACCAGGGCAATCTGTAGGATTCTTGTGATGTCGGAAATATTTCATATCTGACCGTATCAATGTCAGCGTCTTAGTTGTGATGTTGTACTGTAGTTTTGCAAGACGTTATCGTTGGGACCACCTGGGTAAAAGCTACATGGGATGTCTCTGTATTATTTCTTACAACTGCATGTGAATCTACAATTATCTCAAAGCAAAAAGATTAATTTTAAAAAGTAAATAAATAAAACAATGCTTTGAAACCAAAAGATGAATGATAAGCAAACATGATAAGCAAACATTGCACAGTTATGGTCAACAGAGTACATGTTAAGTCCGTGGCAAATGGGAGGTCTGGAACCAAGTAGAGTCTCTTGAATACCTCTGGAGTAAAGCATGCCCAGTGAGGCTTTCAGGATCCCCACAAATTAAATTCAACTAAGTAAGAGCTCATAATAAAAAAAAATTACCAGGCTAGATATGGCAGCTTATGCCTGCAATGCCAGTGTTTTGTGAGGCTGAGGTGGGAGGATCACTTGAGACCAGAAGTTTGAAACTGCAGTGAGCTATGATCATGCCACTGCACTCCAGTGCAGGCAGTAGAGCGACAGCCTGCCTCTGAAAAAATAAAAATTTACCAAATGCACAAGGAAACAACTCACCATAAAGCAAAGCCAATAGGTAAAATAAATTTTAGTGTAAGACCCCCAAGGACATCACATGTTTTATTTTTCTGATGCAGAGTATAAAATGGCTACATAAGGAATGATTGAACTCAATAAAGGATGAAAATTAAAAATAATGAATCAGAACACAAAACAGCTATGTAGACTAGAAAATGAAATCGAATTTATAGAAGTAAAAAATTGCAATTGTTGAAGTTAAAACCTCGTGGGTCAATGCCTCTATTCTGCATGGTTTGAAGGCCTAGCCAGAAAAATTAGGTAAGAAAAACTAATAGAAGGCCAGGCGCAGTGGCTCACACCTCTAATTCCAGCACTTTGGGAGGCCGAGGCGGGTGGACAACAAGGTCAGGAGTTCGAGACCAGCCTGGCCAACATAGTGAAATCCCATCTCTACTAAAAAATACAAAGATTAGCTGGGTATGGTGGCATGTGCCTATAGTCACAGTTACTCAGGAGGCTGAGGCAGGAGAATCTTTTGAACCCAGGAGGTAGAGGTTGTAGTGAGCCAAGATCGTGGCACTGCACTCCAGCCTGGGCAACAGAGTGAGACTCCATCTCAAAAAAAAAAAAAAAAAAAAAAAAAAAAAAAAAAAAAAAAAAAAAAAAAGAAGAAAGAAAAACTAATAGAAGACGTAAGCATTGGAATAGAAGGAACAAAAGTCATTATTTGCAGGTGATATGATATGTCTACGTAGAAAACTCAAGAGAACTTACAGAAAAATATTGTTGGAATTAATGAGAATTTATCAAAGTGGCTAGAATAGAGAACAATATGCAAAAATCAAATGCACTTTTATAAACCAGCAGTAAGTAAAAAAAAAAAATCATTTTCCAAAAGGTACACTTGAAATAGTAACAAAATATAAATTATCTAGGAATAAATGTAACAAAAAGTGTTTAGGACTTTTATACAGAAACTGTTAAATCTTATTGAAAAAAAGAGTGAAATAGATAGAGGGTGATACAATGTTCATGGATAAAAAGACTCAATATCACCTGTTTTGTACCATCTCTCTCCTCCTCCACTGATGCCCTTACATTTCTATTTCACTGGAAAGAATGCAGGAGTAAGAAAAGAACTTCTACTACAACACATAAATATCAAAACCCCAACAGCATTTTAATGGAACTATATATAAAAATTGTCACATATTTTTTGTTAAATGTAACATTTGAGTTTCTTTCTGTCAGAGGCAATGGTGTCCACTTTGGATACAGCTTCCTTTGTAATTCTTTAACCTTGTCTTCAGGCCAGGCCAGTTGTAGCTGACCAGTCTGTGGGCAGAGAAGAAAGCGTTTTCCATGATTGCTCAATGTAGGACCTGGCCTCCCATACCATCTTCCTTTCATCCACAGGCATCAAGAGAGATGTGTGTGTTTGGACTTGCTTGGACTGCCCACCTCTGTAGAGGGAGCTATGACACACTTTCCTCTATATTTCTTAATTTACAGCTTTGCCATTGCTGTTTTCTCAGGTCCATCATGACTAATCTTGTGAGGACCATTATGTGTGTTTACTTCAGTTTCCATCAGAGGCCTGAGACTCCCACGTTACCCCTCATTGCCTTTGCTTAAATGCCCACATAGCTCAGCACATTCTTTTATGTCTACCTCCCATTCCTCCATAACAGATGCAACCCTGGCACTGTGTCCTCTGAAACTCATGCAGCAAAATCTTCTATATTTTACACCTCTTCTCTGAACATCCTTCACTTTCTTGCTCTAAGGAAACCTGGGTTTCCTCTGAGGACCCTGTTTTTCCTACAGTCCTTTAAGTGGTTGCTATTTTCTCTCCTATAGCCCTTTGATTCGTGAGTCTGGAGATGGCCTGGGTGGCTTTCTTACTATTCGTTTTTCTCTCAGACCATTCTCCCTTCTTCCCCCTCCCTAAAACATTCCAGCTTCGAATATCCTATCCTGACCCTATGGACTTCATGGTCCTAGTCATTTAGTGACCCCTAGGGTAACCCGTCTGATTTCTTACTAATTTTAACTCTGGGTTTTCTGTTATTCTATCCAACATTACCCTTGTCTTAATTTCTAATGATTTAAAGACGCATGTAGGTAATCTATTTCACACTCTGAACTCTCATTTTCTTGACCTACTCTCCTTCAGTGGCTTTGTCCTTCATCCAATCTGGTCTGTTTATTCCTAAGGACACAGCCTAGACCTTGTCATTACCAGTAGCTCCAGCTCTAACATTTCTAGCTCTCTGACTTCAGGCACATGGTAGAATTAAAATTTGCCCCATTGAAGTGAGTCCTGGCCATGAGACTTTTATTGGCCAGTGAAATGGGCAAAATAAAGCTTTAAGATGCAGAACCTTTACCTCACTCCCTCTTGTCACGACGACCAGTAACATTTGAGGTAATAGCTGTGCTGTCAGTCTAGGACCATGAGTGTTCATGAGTGATGAATAGCATCCGTGCGCTAACCTGGCTGGACTTGTACCCTGAACAAGAAATAAACCTTTGCTATTCAAAGTTACTGAGAATTTGGGGTATTTATAGCTGTAGCATTTTGTGCTTGCTTCCCTTTCTCTGACCATTTTTCCTGTCTTTCCATATAACTTTCTTTAGTATCCAGATCCCAACAAACCTCTGTGAATGTCAAGAAACTGAAACTGATATATGTGAATTCTCTTTGCATTTTTTTTGCAAATCCAAAGCTATTCTAAAATAAAGAGTTTATTAAAATTAATGTAAGGAAGTAATGTTAGCAAGATGGTATACTAGTAAGCTTCAGGCCCTTGTTTTCCCCAGAAACACTAAGAGAATAACAACAGCAACAACAAGAACAAACTCCTAGAGACCAGCTAAAATAACTGTATAGAATCTCTGAAAATTAGTCAAAGGTCTGTTGCAACCAATGGAATGCTTAATGAAGAAAAAGCCACATTCAACATGGTAGAAAATTTCATGGCTTTTTTTTTTTTTTTTTTTTAAGACAGGGTACTGCTCTGACTCCCAGGCTGGAGTGCAGTGGCACAATGTCGGCTCACTGCAACCTCTGCCTCCCAGG
>NW_012119598.1:4859242-4886517 GCF_000951035.1 Colobus angolensis palliatus | reverse complement strand
TAGCCCAGGCTGGAGTGTAGTGGTGTGATTTTTGGCCTCCCAGATTCAAACAATCCTCATGCCTCAGCCTCCTGAGTTACTGGGATGACAGATGCATGCCAACACGTATGGCACTTTTTGTATATTTTGTAGAGACGGGGTTTTGCTTTGTTGCCCAGGCTGGTCTTGAACTCTTGAGTTCAAGTAATCTGTCTGCCTCAGCCTCCCAAAGTGCTGGGATTATAGGCATGCGCCACTGGGCTTGGCCTCTTCTAGTTACGTTGAAATAGACAATACTTCGTTGCCAACTATAGTCAGCTGACTCTGCTATGAAACATTAGAACGTATACCTTCCATCTAACTGTATGTTTGTACCCGTTGACCATCTTTCCATCCCCACTCCCATTCACATACTCTTCTCAGCATGTGGTATCTGTCATTCTTCTCTCTGCCTCCATGAAGTCATCTTTTTTAGTTGAGTGAGTACATGTGAAATTTGCCTTTCTGTGTCTGATTTATTGCAGTTAACATAATGACCTCAAGTTTGATTCATGTTCCTGCAAAATACATGCTTTTATTCTTTTTAATGGCTGAATAGTATTCCATTGTATATATAAACCACATTTTCTTCATCCATTCATCCACTGATGTACTTAGGTTGATTCTATTTCTTGGCCTCTCTGAATTGTGCGGTAATAAACATGTGAGTGCAGCTATCGCTTTAACACACAGATTACTTTTCCTTTGGATAGGGGCCCAGTGGATTGTACGGTAGTTCTGTTTTTAGTTCGAAAACGCCATACTGTTTTCCATAGTGGTTGTAGTAACTTACATTCCCACCAACAATGTATAAGAATTTCCTTTTCTCTGTATCCTTGCCAGCATCTGTTACTTTTTGTCTTTTTAGTAATAGCCATTTTAACTGGAATAAGATAATATCTCATAATGGCTTTAATTTGCATTTCCCTGATGATTAGTGATTTGAGCAATTTTTTCATGTGTCTGTAGGCCACTTGTGTCTTCTTTTGAGAAATGTTTATTGATGACCTTTGCTTACTTTTTAATGGGGTTATTTGTTTTTTGTTTTGCTTTGCTTTTGTTTTTTATTGTTGAGTTGTTCGAGTTTCTTATATATTCTGGATGCTAGTCCCTTGCTGGATGAATAATTTGCAAATGTTTTCTCCGATTCAACCGGTTGACTCTTCACTCTATCGACTGTTTCCTTTGCTGTGCAGAAGCTTTTTCATTTAAAATAGTCTCATTTGTCCGTTTTTGTTTTCATTGTGCTTTTGAGTTCTTAGCCATAAAATATTTGCCTAGACCAATGTCCTAATGTGTTTTCTGTTTTCTTCTAGTAGTTTTGCAGCTTTTAGTCTTACATTTAAGTTTAATTTATTTTGAGTTGATTTTTGCATGCACTAAGAGAGAGGGGCCCGATTTTACTCATCTGCATATAGATATCCAATTTTCCCATCTCCGTTTATTGAAGAGGGTGTTCTTTCCCCAGTGTATGTTCTTGGCACCTTTGTCAAAAAACAGTTGGCTGTAAATTGGTGGATTTATTTCTGAACTCTCTATTCTATTCCATTGGTCAATGCTCTGTTTTTATACCGATATCATGCTGTTTTAGTTACTATTGCCTTGTAATATATTTTGAGGCACATAGTGTAATGCCTCCAGCTTTGTTCTTTTTGTTCAGAATGGTTTTGACGATTCTGGATTTTTTTTTTTGTTGCTGTTGTTGTTCTGTATACATTTTAGCATTGTTTTTCTGTTTCTGTGAGAAGTGATGTTAGTATTTTGATAGAGATTACATTGAATCTGTAGAGTGCTTTGGGCAGTATGGTCATTTTAATAATATTAATTCTTCTGATCCATGAGCATGGGATGTCTTTCTATTTGTGTCCTCTTCTGTTTCTTCCATCAGTGTTTTGTAACTTTCCTTGTAGAGTTCTGAAAGTACCTCATTTAAAGAGGAAAATGTTCTCCAAGTTCAATGAACCCCAGGATATATATTAGTATATTTTCAAATGAACCTAGTCTCAATGTGTATATAATACATGATAAGCATGTTGTAATTATCTCTCGGAGAAACAAAAATATCTAATTAGGTTGGCAGGTACCCAGAATTAGTGTCTTGTGAATTGGCCAGTGATAGTTAATGCATCTGATGCATCTTGAAACACTTAACTGGCATATGTGGAATCATCATTGCCTCATTATTGACTTTGTTCTGATGGCCTTTAATTCCACATTTGTTTCAACTCCTCTATCAGAACACATATTTATTTATCTTTTCTGCATGTGTTCCCAGAATATTCTGTTTAGCAAAGAAGGAATATCAATAAATCCCTTTGTTTTAGTGAGTTTACCAAAGAGCAGAATAGCTGGTCTATTGGCCAAAAATTGTCGGTGTGATTTTTTTTTTTTTTTTGTAGTTCAAGTATATTTTGCAGGGGTTGATATTCAATTGTAAAAAAGTCTTGATTTTGAGTTAGCCATTAACTTGTGAACCCACATTACATAAAATCCTTCTGCTTATACCAAGCTTTGAAATTTCCTAAGAATTTCTATATGCGTTTCTCATTTAATTCAGTAATAAAGACTGTGTGGCTATGGTTGATTACTTTTTACAGAAAAAGCAATGGATATGCTATTGAAAAAAATTTTCTCTTACTCTTGAAAATGTGCTAGAATTTTCAAAATGTGTGAAATAAATTATACTAGCATTTATTCACACTCACAACAGAACATTTCTGATCACTGAAATTATGAAGGTGTGTTTTTCCCTAGCAAGGCATTCTCCAATTTTCTGTGGACACTAACTGGGTGTCCTACAATTCAGTTCAGTTCTGACACTAACTAGAGTTAGTGCAGAGCCCACAGGTTAAGGGCTCAGTCCCACAAGGCTGCCCATCACGTCAGACACCAATCTGAAGTCCCATGTTATCACCTTTACTTCTGACTGATGCTACAAATCAGGGTTCCCACAACCCTTCCTTGGGTTCAATAATTCGCTAAGAAGGCTCACAGAACACAGGGAAACACTTGTTTACATTTATTGGCTTATTATTTACTAAAGAATACAAATAATAGAGACAGATAAAGAAGTACATAGGGTAAGGTATGTGGGAGGGGTGCAGACCTTCCATGGCCTTTCCTGGTTTACCACCCTCCCAGCACCTTCACGTGTTCACCAACCTGGAAGCTCTGCAAACCCCATAGTGCAGGGATTGCTATGAAGGCTGCATCATGTAGTCATGATCAATTATTAACTCAATCTCCAGCTCCTCTCCCTTTTCTGGAGAAAGAAAGGGAGGGAAATGAAAGGGGATGAGAGGGTGGGACTGAAAGTTTCAAGCTTCTAATCATGGCTCGGTTTGTCTAGTGACCAGCCCCTATGCAGAAGCCCAGGAAAAGTCATCTTATTAGATCAAAAAATGCTCCTACCCCCCTGGAAATTCTGAGAAACCGGGAGCTCTGTGCCAGGAACTAGAGGCAGAGACTATATATATATATATACACACACATACACACATACATATATATGTGTGCTTTTCATGGGTTGCACACACCTCCAGCTGGACCAGATCTGGGGGTCATAGAGCTGCTCAAAGTTTGACTAATTCAGGCTATTTCAGGTCAGCTTTGTAAATCAGGTCAGCCTAGTGATGTAAGTTCCTCAAAAGTTTAAGCTTTTCACCTATCTGGCTTCAGTTGGTTTCTTGTGCAAACAACCACATTTGAATATCTGTCTAGACAAAGTGTTTAACCTAAAGACTGAATGAGCAGCCTCTATCTACGGCCATCCCACGCTGAACATGCCTGATCTAGTCTGAATTAACAGCCTGTGTGCTCTACCCACCTACCTGTCTTTCAACTCCATGGTGGCTCCTTTGAGGCCATCTGACGCATAGCATTAAGCGGGAAGACAAAAACCTTAATTTGACTTTGCTGCTGGAGAAGCTGCTGTTGTCCAGCAGAGATAACCTAAAGGAAGTTGCTTTGAAAAGACATGTGACCACAGGCTGTCACTTTAAAATCACTGCTTATAATAACATTAGTTTGGGCTGCAGAAGCAGTTGATGTTTTTCAGCTGAGGAGGTCTAAATGACTAACTCTCAGTGAATTTAGATTGCAAAACACAGGCATAAACAGCCTCACTTTCATCTCTGCCTGTAGATAAACTAGCTATAATCAGAGTTAGCTTCTCTCTTATAGGACTTTGTGGAAGGTAGTCAGAAGTGACAACACAAATAAGTATTCTCGATCTCTCTTACGGGTATGCCCTTGGCTGGGACGTGGTATAACCTCACATACATCACGTCCCAGCAGGGCTAAAACTGAGCTAATATGTGAAATACTCACCTCAGGTGCAAAATTTAAAGAGGCACAGAAAGCACCTCGGTAATCAAGATAAATAATATTTTAATGTGATTTTTAAAAACAATAAAAATTAATGCAAAAATATGATGGATAAAATATCAGCATTTTAAATAAAGACAGTATCGGTGTTGTTGATTTTTCCTTTTGCCTTTGGCTCCGATGTGCCTTGGTGTGGCACTGCTTGCAGCTGATGGTTGTGCTAACTGTTTTGCAGTTGAAATAACAGGAGTCACCAGCTTTCCAAACTGCAATCCTGAGTCCTCACTGCTTTTTGCTTCACAGCAAAAGTTTATTGAACTAAACTATCTTCAGAATCCCATTCCTGGTGCTACATTGAATGTTAGAATTAGGTTCGGCTACACAGGACAGAAAATCCAAAGTAGTAGGATTTTAAGCAAGACAGAAGTTTATTTCCCTTTCAGGTAAATGTAGGCAGGCCAAGGTTGCTGTTGCAGCTCCATGATTAGCAAGGACCCAGGTTACCTTCTCTCCTAATTCTCCATGATCATCAATATGTGGCTGCCACCTTATGGTTCACAAATATTGCTTTAGCTCCAACCATTGCATCTAGAGTCTAGCCAGCATGAAGACAGCAAGTGGAAAAGAGGCAAAGCGCAGCCATACTCACGCTATCATTGTCTCTAAGGAAAGCTTCTACAAACTCTATGTAACACATGCTCACATTCCATCTACCAGAACTATCAAAGTTAAGTCTAGCTGCAAAAGAGTCTGGAAAATACATTCTTTGTTCTGGGTGGCCATGTGCTCAGTTAAAAATGCTAACATTAGTATGGAGAAAAGGAGATCAGATACTGTAGACAGTCAGCAGTCTCTTGGAAATTGTGAAGGATTTGGTTGTATCCATTGCATCAACTTTGACAGGGCTCCTACACAAAACATCTACCCCTATGCTGGCCCAAGCAATCGCTATCACTCCCAAATGTGTCATCACACTGTTCTTTGACCACAGTTTCTGTTCGTTAGTTCTGATTTAGATAATATTAAGATCTATTATTGGCTATGTTATTAAACCCATGAGGTGAGAAAGATATTTTGAAATATTAACAGATGCTTGTTTTCCTCTGTATATATCTTCCTACCTATCAGCTAACTACTCATTTTTATTTTGTTACTTTAGAGAAGGGATAAAATAGTAGAATGAAAAAGACAAGGAAAGAATTATTGCCTTTTGGATTTCAAAACCATCAAAGACTCATGATCCATTTGGAAAACTCTATCACCAGCCAGAACTAGACTCCTCCCAACAGTTCCTCCCCATCCAGGCCTAGATATATATTCCTGGACCGAGGGAAGGAGAAGAGTCAGAGAGGAAACCAGAGGATTAGATGCTGCTGTGAGTCCCCAAGAAGGGGCAGGACTGGTGGTTGGAGAGATGGGGATGGAATTGCCTGGGTAAGTTCAGGGTCTAAGGACAGGGGACACTTGTGTTCCTAACCCCCATGGAAGAGCTCAGGGGGCCTGAAAAATGCCTGTCATGTCAGGTTTCTGAGACGAAGAGATATTTGTATGGCATGTCCAGTGCAATAGTCAGGTTATATATATTTATATATGAGATTTAGGCAAAATGAGCTCACTTGATTATGGAGGCTGAGAAGTTCCACAATCTGCTATCTGCAAGCTGGAGACCTAAGACAGCCAGTGGTATAAATTCCAGTCCAAGTCCAGAGGTCTTAGATGAAAGACAGCTGATAGTGAAAGTTTTTGTCTGAGGGAAGAAGAGTGATGTCCTAGCTTAATCAAGCAGGCAAAGAGCAAATTCTCCCTTCCTCTGTCGTTATGCTCTACACAGGCCCTCCATGGAATGGACGATGCCCACCTACCTTGGGGAGGACTATCTGCTTCACTCAGTCTACAGACTCAAATGTTACTTTCTCCCAGAAACACCCTCACAGACACACCCAAAATTATGTTTAAACAGATATCTAGGCACCCTGTGATCCAGTCAAGTTGACACATAAAACTAACCACCACACCCAGACCAAAGAGTCTGTGTTTCCTGCAGACAGACTTTCTATTCTAAGTGCTGACAAGGTGCTGTGGAAGAGTTTGATCAGGGAGAGACAGAATGTGATGGACATTTAAAAATAGCACTGATGGTAGAAGCTTGAGCGTGTTTAAATACTGCTGGGAAAGTCCGTCCAGAGGAAAAGCTGAAAACCAAAGAAAGAAGGGGTAACTGAAGCAGATGCGACGGTCTGGGAAGGGGATTAGAACCTAGAAAGGGGGCCGGGCGCGGTGGCTCGTGCCTGGAATTACGGCACTTTGGAATTACGGCACTTTGGAAGGACGAGGTGGGCAGATCATCTGAGGTCAGGAGTTCGAGACCAGCCTGACTAACATGGTGAAACCTTGTCTCTACTAAAGATACAAAAATTAGCTGGGCTTAGTGGTGGGTGCCTGTAATCCCAGCTACTTGGGAGGCAGGAGAATCATTCGAACTCGGGAGGCAGAGGTTACAGTGAGCCAGGATTGCACTATTGCATTCCAGCCTGGATGACAGAGTGAGACTCCATCCGAAAAAGAAAAGAACCTAGAAAGGGGGTTAGTCTTGGGCAGAACTGGGAATAAGCCTTTCACTGTGATGAGAGGGTGGCAGAAAGAATGGGGCAATAAATCCATAAGTGGGGTGGCGGGCATTAGGTGAGGTCCCTGAGGAAGGGTATGCTGAGCAGAAGGCAGAAGCGTTTGAGAAGGGTGGAAAAGTTTGGACATAACCCGTATGGAAAATGGGGGAGTGATGGGCAACTGCACACTGGAGTTTAGCGGGCCCAGGAGGAACTGAGGGAGGTCAGCATAAGAGGGTGTGGTTTGTCCAGAGCCACTGGGCTCTGTGGCCAGGGACAGGTGTTGAGGAGGCAGACACTGCAATTATTGGAGAGTTGGTGCCTATGGCAGGTGTGAAGGAAGCACAGAGCAGAGCCCTGGTCCTCCAACTTGGCTGCACATAGGAATCACCTGGGGAACTTAAACGGTATGCTGAGGCTTCAATCCCAATACAGACATTCTGGTTTAACTGGTCTGGGGTCCAAGTTTGAGGAGAACTGGGGTTGGGGATACCGGCAAATATGGCTGAAATTGATGTACCATGTCTGAGCTAGGGCAGGAGGGATAGGCAAGGGTGCAAGAAGGCAGGAAATAGAGGGGCTGAGAGTGGAGGCCTCAATCAATGGGAAAAGAGTTTTCCTGCGATGTCTCAGAAGTGCAACTGTAGCTACACCTCCCTTGATTTCCAGAGCTAAACTCTCCCAGGTGTCTTCCATGTTTACCTGTGTAGACCTGAGGACATGCTCCATTTGCATTCCAAATAGATCTCTTTCTCAGCAGTTTATGTGGATTTTGTGTGCTTTGCTTTACATGACAGTACTATACAAGCCCTGCCCCGTTCTGACGTTGAATTCTAATCCCCAATGTGTTGGTATTTCCAGATGGGGCCTTTGTGGAGGTGATTAGGTCATGAGGGTGGAGTCCTCATGAATGGGACTGGTGCCCTTATGAAGGAGAGAGCTCTCTGGTCCTCTCTCCATCTTGTGAAGATACAATGGGAAGTCGGCAGTCTGCAACACAGAGGAGGGCCCTCACCAGAACATGACGATGCTGGCCCTCTGATCTTGGATTCCCAGTCTTCAGAACTGTAAGAAATAAATTTCTGTTGTTTATAAGCCACCCACTCTATAGTACTTTGTTATGGGCAGTACAAACTAAGATGGACAGACTCTCTTCGTGACTTTGAGGGGATGTGTTATTATCAGCAGTGTTGTTTGAAGCAGTCTCTGATAAGGAATGCTGACCCACCAGGGACAAATACCCCTATCTTAAGCAAACTCTCGTCCCTATCTCCCTGCCTTAAACCCTTTTGCAGGTGCTGAGACAGCACTGATCAGGCCTTGGCGGTCAAGGGAGCCCTTTGAAGAAGCGGCCAATGGACAAGCTGAAGACATGGTAGGTGGAAAGTTTTTCTTTCCTTTTTTTTTTTTGAGACGGAGTCTCGCTCTGTCACCCAGGCTGGAGTGCAGTGGCCGGATCTCAGTTCACTGCAAGCTCCGCCTCCCGGGTTTACGCCATTCTCCTGCCTCAACCTCCCGAGTAGCCGGGACTACAGGTGCCTGCCACCTCACCTGGCTAGTTTTTTTGTATTTTTTTAGTAGAGACAGGGTTTCACCGTGTTAGCCAGGATGGTCTCGATCACCTGACCTCGTGATCCGCCCGTCTCGGCCTCCCAAAGTGCTGGGATTACAGGCTTGAGCCACCGCGGTGGGCCGGAAAGTTTTTCATCACCCACAGGGATGATATAAATTGTGTGGGCCTAGGGACAGCAGGTTTCAGATATGGCCATGTTAACTTTATTTATTCTATGCTCCATTGATTAGAAATTGGATTCCAAACGCCTCAGGAAGTTGCCCTATTCCTTAGCTAGCTCCAGATCCAGCGTTGCATGGGTGGTTCCACTGTGATAAAGCAGTAGTTCTCAAACTTGAGTGTTGTCACAGCTAACCACTCATGAAGTGTCTCCATGGGCTGTACCCAGTCCTGGAGCCCTGTGTATGTTATCTCTTTTATTCTTACATGAAGCGGGTGGGGTTAAATCCCCATTTTGCAGTTAAGAAAACAGTGACACAAGCAGATACAAGTGAGTAGAGTGTGTTTGCAGGTGAGTCCTGTACTGCCTCTAGAAATTGGCTTACTCTGGGAGGTGCTGTCCAGGATCTCTTAGCCAGTTAGCAGAGGAGTAGGCCTGCATGAGGCAGACTGACCCTGGCATCAGATCTCCTAACCATCGCCCCACCTGTGCTCACTCAGCTGCTGCCCCTTCACTCCCTTTTCTTCTGTGGATTCAAAGGGAAGAATCTGTCAGGAAAATTCCTGGGAGAGGGGGAGCCGTGCTTCTGAAGAAGGCAGTTGTTGCAGTCCTAGTCTGCTCGCAGCATGGCTGGTGGCACAGCCCTTCCCACACCTCCACGCCAGATGTCTTAAGATCAGCCCAAAGCTTAATGTCTGCAGGGATACCCACTTCCTTCCTAAGGGAAGACAGAGGGTGCTTGAAAATGTAGGTTTTATTCTTATTCAGGTACGGTGAGGTCAACAGACCAGGAGATGACGGACATCGAAGAGATAGTTTATTATTCACAGTTCCCAGGAGGAGCGGGCACGCTGGGCCACACAGGGGAGCATCAGGTCAGTCAGGAGGCAGAGGGAAAGGGGGAAGCTGTGGACAGAAGGCTTTGTTGTGAGAAGGAACAGGTGAGGCAGGCTTAGGATTGGCCGACTTGGAAAATTTCAGCAGGCTGTGGGCCGTAGAACTGCCTTAGTTATCTGGTACCTGGCCCTGGAGTGACTGGGACTGGTAACTGGTGGCCTTGAGTGTGAGAGCCCAATAAAGGAGGTGGCTGGAGGTGTGGGCTCTGGACTGGCTGGCTGGCATGTGAAAGGTGTGTTTGTAAATGAATCCCGTACTGTGTCTGGGAACTGGCTAACTCTGAGAGAGGCTGTGCCTCTACCATCAGCCAGGCTCCAAGATGTCAAAATATCAAATACAGAATCTAGAACATTTGGTTATTCCAGAGAGCTCATGCAAAGATGGTATTAGGAGCTACTTTTCCAATCAGCAGTCTCCAATACTGTTTTCTCTCCAGAATCATCTATCAGGAAAGAGACTTATAAGCAGAAAGGAACAGAACAAAGAGGGCAAGCCACAGTTAGGTATAAGCAAGGGATTGGTCTTTCCTGGGGTGGACCTAAAGGGTTTCAGCTTTAAAAGGACCCATTGTTAGTAGAGTGTTCACAGTAGCATCTCACGTGTGAAGGGAGAGAAGAATGAGAAGAGGTCAGGCTTGCCAAGACCCTGAAGGGGGCTGTGAACCCAGAGCATGTCTCATAAATCCCAAGTCAGATTCTGTTGACTCCCAGGACTTTCTGTTTGTTTCCCCCCTAATTTCTACTTTTTTTCAATTTACCCATGTGTCAGAAGCACCTGGGGAGCTCCTTGAACTTGCTGGGGCTGACCCCTGGCCACTGCTCTGCATCAGAATCCCCTGGAGGCTGGTGAAACACCTGTTTCCAGGTCCCACACCCAGAACTTCTGATTCAAAAGGTCTGGGGTGGGGCCTGAGAATTAGAGGCTGTTCCTAATTCCTGAGAATTAGAGGCTGTTCCCAGGTGATGCTCATGCTGCTGGTCTGCGGCCCCTGGTCTGTGAGCCACTGACCTAGGGATTCTAACTCAGTAGGTCTGGAGAGGGCTCCAGGTGGTTCTGACCTGGTGGTATTCTGAAGTCCACACCTGGAGAAACACTGCCCTGGGACTGAGTGAATTCTGAGATGAACGTTCTCACTGTGCTGCTGCCATGCAAGGGAGAATCAGCCGAACAGTTATTTGGCCATGCTTGGGAGGTGGACGGGGCACGACACACTGGTTGTGGCGGTCTTTCAAGAGCAATGAGACTCTTTCCCAAAAGGCCCTCTCTCCTCGGGCCCACCTGAGAGACCTCCACTAGTGTCCACCCTACAGGTGCTATTTTGATTTATATTTTATCAAGCAAGATGGTGTTTTCTTAACGAGAAGAGACCCAGGTCACTCGTCCAGACCCTTCTCCCTTTTGTGGGATGTTGGTGCTGGGGGCCCCCTTTTCTGGGAAGTCTCCCATCCCTGCAGTGGGCTCCTGCTGAGCCTGCCAGTTGCCTCCCCATAGGGACCCCCAACCTGGACGTGACCTCCCACCAACCTGGCCTCTGGTTTCTGAAGCATCTTCTCAGACCTGTGGGCTCCCCACTCCCTTCTAAAGAAGGATGAGGGTCTTCCTGAGTACTTAGCCATTTTACAGGTCTGAGTAGAGTTGAGGCTGAAGCACAAATCCCTTTCTCAGTGTAAAGACTGTGAGAACACCACACCTCAAGACATCGTTCAATCAACACCTTGAGGACCGGGTCCCACTTGGCAGGACCCTCCGACAGCCAGGTGAGTGAGTGAGGGAAACAGACACGAGAAGCTTCGGAAGAAAGCCAGGAGCCCCAAGAGGGGAAAGGGTGAGAGAAAGGCAGGGCGTGGTGTTGTCCCTCATTGTCTCCTTTGCGGTTTTGTGTAGGGCTGGCCTGGACTTGTCCCTCCAAATTCATCTTGGACGCACCATTGGTACAAATGCCTCAGGCTGTTCTACAGGGCCCTTTAAGCTGAGTTTTCTGGTGTCGTTTTTATTTCATGTGATTGTATTGTTTTCAAAAGAGGCAGTTCACTGAAGGTCTAAGTCAAGAGGCCTGCCTCTGTAGCAAAAGGACCTGCCGCCCCTGTGTGCAGTCACCTCCCTGTGTGCAGTCACGTCCCTTCCCCTCCTTTCTGCACCTTGAGGGTCCTCCAGCCTCATTAGGAGATGTGTAATTGTACAGCCCCCACTCTCCTGCAAGCGGCTGCTCCTTGGGATCGACGTCTAAAAGGGGAACTGATCTTCAAGTGAAACTGCCCTCAGCTCCAGGACTCCTGGCCCTGTGAGGACGAACATGGCTGGAAAAGGCCAGATGGGCCCCCCAAAGTGTGGGGCCTTGCCCAGGGGCTCCAGTTACCTGAGCCTAGGAGTTTTTCCCTGATGAAATATCATTCTGGGGCATGTCACAATGTTAGAAACACAAAACTTGCCAGATCACCTGGCCTCATTTTGGGCTTGAAAAAATGGGGTCGCCAAAGATACAAAGAGTGTCCCCGAACTGTGAGCCCTCCTGAGGTTAGAACACCCTAGCCCTGGCCCTACCCCCAATGCCCAGCATGGTGGTAACTGCTTTAGTTCCAGAAGTACAAAGTCTCAACATCCAAGGTATAAGGGTGATCCCTCTGTGAGACATTTACTCTTTTAAGAAAACTTAGTTCCTCAGGCTTCAAAAACTGCTTCGGAAAACTCAGGCAATGATGAAAGTGAGCAACAACTTTAAACTTCAGCATGTCCCCAGGTTTCTCTTATTTGTCACATCAGCTAAAATCTTACAGGGAATTTTTTTTTTCTTTTTGCGAGGAGAAAACTAACAACTTTGTTTTAGCCCTGTGATCTATAAATGCAAATAGTGAATTGGGGTCAATTTCCAGTGTAGAGAGAGTTGAGTGATACAAATGCTAAAGGGAAAATCCTCTTTCCAGTAGCTTTCTGTACCCTGGACAAATGCATAATTTATTCTCAGATAGCTGGACTAGCACCTTTGCAACGGGGAGTGTCATGCCAGAATGCATTTGTGCAAGGAATCTGAATTTCAAAGGACAGCTTTGCCTGGAGAGATACCACCCAGAACAATGTGGGTTTAATTAAGGTTTAGAACAGCGCTCTGTTCGCATGGGGTTGATAGGAAGGCTCCAGGTAAGATTTTATTTGGTAATAGATTATTGACCAATGGCAGGCAAGGGTGGCTGGTTTGCATATTTTACTATTCATGACCTCAGGACTGAAGGAATCAGAATGACAGTAGGCGATATCTCTGTCAGCCTGCTGTTTCTGGAGGGAAAGGCAGTTTTGTGGGTGGATAAATAGACCTCATTTGTATTGCCTTTTGCGCCTGGACCTGATGTTCTGTTAAAGCCAAGTGTGAGAAATACTGCTCTGAAGCAAAGGGCACGCTTGGGTGAGATTAATTAACCTGAATGCCAAAGATCTGCTGTGGCACCAAGATAAAGAGCAGTGGGCAGACCCTGCCCAAACAGAAGCAGAGTGAAGTCCTGGAGGGCGGAGCTGTGCTCTGAGAAGGCAGTGCATGCTCCTTAGCATGAGTCAGCCACCCTTGGTTTGCATCCAACCCAGAAAGGGGTCCTGAGGAATCCCAGCACATCACAGCCAGCCAAGGGTCAGACTGAGTTGGGACAATAACAGGATTTCAGGGTTGTGTGTGCTGGGCAGCACCTTACCTGCTTGCCTCGGTGAAAAGGATACCAGAAGAGCTTTGTGGGGTGAGGCTTTCTGGAATTAATGGAGTCATAAAAGATGCTGTCACAAGAAAGGGGTAAGGCAAAGGTGCAACTTAGTAGGATGGGGTGCAAAGAAAAATCCATTTCTGCATATTCCCTTTTCCAACGACATTTCCTTCCCAACCGCACACAAACAGAACAAAACAGCCTCTGGTGCCCCGTGGTTACTCCCCACACCTCCCTCCTAAAATTGCTCTCCTGGGCTGGGCACGGTGGCTCACACCTGTAATCCCAGCACTTTGGGAGGCTGAAGTGGGCAGATCAGGAGTTCGAGACCAGCCTGGCCAACATGGTGAAACCCTGTTTCTACTAAAAATACAAAAAAATTAGCCAGGTGTGGTGGCACAAGCCTGTAATCCCAGCGACTTGGGAGGCTGAGGCAGGAGAATCGCTTGAACCTGGGAGGCGGAGGTTGCAGTGAGCTGAGTTCACATTGTACACCAGCCTAGGCTACAGAGGGAGACTTCGTCTCTAAATAAATAAATCAATAATTGCTCCCCAAGAAGTCTAACACCAGTCATTCAAACTTTGGAAAGATTTTAGTTTAGATATTATCTCCCATTCTTAAGACATGGGTGTCTAGTTATCCCTGTATTATTATCAAAAGGACTGTTTTTCTCCGTTGAATTGCCTTTGCCCCTTTGTCAGTTGACTGTATTTGTGAGGGTCTATTTCTGGGCTCTCAGCTGTGTTCTACTGATCAATCTGTTGACTATTTTACCAATATCATCCATCTTCATTACTATGGCTTTACAGTAAGTTTAAAGTTAGGGATCGTATTGGTTAGTCTGGGTCTTTTGTCTTTCCACATAAACACTGGAATTATTTTTTTCAGTATCCACAGAATAACTTGTGAGATTTTGATTTGAATTGTGTTGAATTTATAGATAGAGTTGGAAAGATCTGGCATCTAAACAATATTGAGTCTCCCTATTCATGAACATGGAAGATCTCTCTATTTAGATATTCTTTGATTTCTTTCACCAGAGGTTTGTACTTTTTTTCATATAGATCTTGTAAATATTTTATTATATTTATGTGTAAGTTTTTCTGGTGTGTACTTTTTTATGGTAATGTACTTTTACATTACTAATTACATTTACTAATGTAAATAGTATTGTGTTTCAAATTCCAATTGTTCATTAGAGTATGTAGAAATCCAATTGACTTTTGTGTATTAACCTTATACCCTGCAACCTTGCTATAATCATTTATTGGTTTCAGGAGGTTTGTGGATTTTTGTTGTTGTTGTTGTCAATTCTTTGAAATTTTCCACATTAGCATTCATGTCATTTGTGAACTAAGTTCTTCCTTCCCAATCCCAGTATTGCTTTTTTTCTTTCCCTTTTCTTGTCTTTTTTTTCTTTCCATTTTTTTTTTTTTTTTAATTTTGAGATGGAGTCTTGCTCTGTTATCCAGGCTGGAGTGCAATGGCATGATCTTGGCTCACTACATTCTCCACCTCCCAGATTCAAACGATTCTCCAACCTCAGCCTCCCCAGTAGCTGGGATTATAGGTGCAAGCCACCAGGCCTGGCTAATTTTTTTGTATTTTTAGTAGAGATGGGGTTTCACTGTTTTAGCCAGGAAGGTCTCGATCTCCTGACCTCGTGATCTGCCTGCCTCAGCCTCCCAAAGTGCTGGGATGACAGGCGTGAGCCACCGCGCCCGGCCTTCTTTCTCTTTTCTTGTCTTATTACATTAGCTAGGACTCTAAGTACAATGTTGAACAGGAGTGGTGAGGAGGACATTCTTCCCCTGTTTTCTGATTTTGGGAGGAAAGTATCTAGTTCCTCACTATTAAGTATGTTAGCTGTAAGCTTTTGTAGATGTTCTTTATCAAATTGAGGAATCCCATCTATTCCTAGAGTGCTGAGAATTTTTAACATGAATGTCTGCTGAGTTTTGTCAAATGCTTCTTCTGCATCTATTGATATGATCATATGATTTTTCTTCTTTAGCCTACCAATATGATAAATTATATTTGACTTTCCAATGTTGAACAAGACTTATATGACTGAAATGAATCCCACTTGATTGTGGTGTATAATTCTTTTTATATATTGTTGGATGCTATTTGCTAATATTTTGAATATTTTTGCATCTATGTTCATGAGAGATACTGGTCCATAGTTTTCCTTTCTTGTAATGTCCTTATATGATGTCCTTATACCTATTCTGGTATTAAGAGAATGCTGGCCTCATAGAATGAGTTAGAAAGTATTTCTTCTGCTTTTATCTTCTGAAAGAGATTATGAAATATCGGCATCATTTCTTTCTTTAATGTTTGGTAGAATTCCCCAGTGAAATCACCTGGGCTCAATACTTTCTTTTCTGGAAGGTTATTATTTATTTATTTTCTTTCTTTACTATCGGCATCTTCAGATTATCTACTTTTTCCACGTGTGAATCTGGTAGATTGGGTCTTTCAAGGGAGTGATCCAATTCATCTGAGTCATTAAATTTGTTGGCATGAAGTTGTTCATAGTATTTTTTTTATTATCCTTTTAATGTCCGTGAATCAATAGTGATGATCCCTCTTTCATGTCTGACATGAGTAATTTATGTCTTCTCTCTTTTCTTGGCTAGACTGGCTAGAGGTTTATGAATTGTATTAATCTTTCAAAAAAACAGCTTTGGTTTGATTAATTTTCTCTATTGATTTGCTATTTTCAATTTCATTCATTTCTGCTCTAATTTTTATTACTTCTTTTTTCTGATTGCTTTAGGCTTATATTGTTCTTTTTCTTTAGTTTCCTTTGGTGAAAGCTTAGATACTGACTTTAGATTATTCTTTTCTAACATATGCATTCAGTGCTGTATATCTAATTTTATTTTCAAAGTCAGAAATCATTTATTGAGTAATAGAAACTGAAGTAAATAACACTGCTTTCAGTCACTGAATCCCACAAATACTGAGTTGTATTTTTGTTTTCATTTAATTCAAAATATTTTAAAATTTATCTTGAGACTCATTGTCTGGCCCATGTGTTATTTATAAGTGCGTGGTATAATTTCTAATTAATTTGTTATTTTCCTGCTATTTTTCTGTTATTGATTTCTATTTAATGTCATTGTGATGTGAAAGAATACTTTACATGATTTTTATTCTTTTAAATTTGTTAAGGTATGTCTTTCTTATGGCTCAGCATATGGTATATTTTGTTAAGTGTTCCATGTGAGCTTAAGAAGAATGTGTATTATGCTCTTCTTGTATGAAGTCAACAACTGTCCTATAAATGTCAATTAGAACTAGTTAACTGATAGTGATATGTAGTTAACGAAATTCTTACTAACTTTATGCTTGCCATGCTTGTCAATTACTGACAGAGGAGTGTTTAAGTCTCCAAGTATAATAGTTAATTTGTCTATTTCTCTTTGCAGTTCTGTTTTTGCTTCATGTATTTTGATGCTCTGTTCTTAGGCCCATATACATTAACAATTATGTCTTCTTGGAAAATTGACTACTTTATCCTTTTCTAATGCTGCTTTTTATCTCTAATATTCTTCCTTAATCTGTAGCCTGATTTGTCCGACGTTAACGTAGCTACTCTTCCTGTCTTTAGATAAGGGTTAGCATGATATGCTTTTTGACATTCTTTTATTTTTAATCTATCTGTGGATTTACACTCAAAGTGTATTTCTTGTAGATAACATATAGTTAGTTCCTGTTTTTTGATCTGCTCTGACAATCTCTGTCTCTTACTAGGTGTGTTTGGATCATTTCCACTTAAAACGATAATTGATACAGTTGAATTAATATCTACCATATTTGTAACTTTTCTATTTATTGTACTTGTTTTTTATCTTCCCCTCTTTTTCTGCCTTCCTTGGTCTTAATTGAGGATTTTACATAATTCAATTTTCTATTTTATGCTGAGGCATATCAATTATACTTCTTTAAAAAAAATTTTAGTGGTTTCTCTAGAGTTTGTAATACATTAATACATTTACAACTAATCTAAGTCCACCTTCAAATGACACCATACTGCTTCATGGGTAGTGCAGGTAATCTGTAACAGAGTATTCCTGGTTTCTCCCTCTCATCCCTTAGAACACTGCTGCCAATTATTTTACTTATCCACGTGCTATAACCATCTAACACATTGTTGCTATTGTTGTTTTGAGCAGACAGTTAAAAATGATGAATAAAATAAAGATTTTATTTTTATTTATTCATTCTCTGACACTTTTTCATTCTTTATGTAGTTCTGAGTTTCTAACCTATATACTTCAGTTTGCTTTAATAACTTTTTAAAAAGAATTTTTTGCAAGGCAGATCTGCCGGTAAAAAATTCTCTCAGTTTTTACTCGAGAAAGTATTTCTCCTTTGCTTTTGAAGGTGATAGTGTTTGGCTGTGTCCCCACCCAAATCTCCTCTTGAATTTCCACGTGCTGTGGGAGGGACCCCATGGGAGGTGATTGAATCATGGGGGCAAGTCTTTCCTGTGCTGTTCTGGTGATACTGAATCAGTCTCATGGGATCCAGTGGTTTTAAAAAGTGGAGTTCCCGCACAAGTTCTCTCTCTTTGCCTGCTGCCACCCGTGTAAGATGTGACTTGCTCCTTATTGCCTTCCACTGTGATTGTGAGGCTTCCCCAGGCATGTGGCACTGTAAGTCCCGCTAAACCTCTTTCTTTTGTAAACTGCCCAGTCCTGGGTATGTCTTTATCAGCAGTGTGACAATGGACTAATACAGGAGAATAATTTTGCTGGATACATAATTGAAAGTTCGTGGGTTTTTTCTTTCAACACTTTAAATATTTCACTCTTATTTTTTTCTTGCTTGAATGATTTCTCAAGAGAATCTGGTATACTTCTTATCTTTGCTCCTATGTAAGTAAGGTGTTTTTTCCTCTGGTTTCTTTCAAGATTTTCTCTGTCTTTGGTTTTCTACAGTTTGAATATGCTATAATTAGATTTTTTAAAAACATCCTCATTGTGTTCTCTGCCCTTTTAATCTGTGGTTTGCTTTCTGGCGTTGATTTTTGGAAATTGTCATTATTAATCCAAATATTTCTTCTGTTCATTCTTCTTCCAATATTCGTGTTATTTTAATTTTATTTTTTTTCCTGAGACGGGGTCTCACTCTGTCGCCCAGGGTAGTGTGCAATGGCATGATCACAGTTCACTGCAGCCACTACCTCCCTGGGCTCAGAAGTTCCTCCTACCTCAGCCTTCTGGGTAACTGGGGCTACAGACAAACACCATGCCTGGCTAAATTTTGTATTTTTTGTAGAGATGTTTTCCCACTATGTTGCCCAGGCTGCTCCTGAATTCCTGGGCTCAAATGATATCCCCTAAATCGTTTAGGCTTTAGGCTTCCTAATGTGCTAGGATTATAGGAATAAGTCACCATATCTGGCCTCTTACTATGTGTATCTTAACACCCTTTGTAATTGTCCCACAGCTTTTGAATATTCTGTTCCTTTTATCCCCATTATTTTTTGTTTACGTTTCAGTTTGGGAAGTTTCTATTAACATATCTTAAAGCTTATTGATTCTTTCCTTGATAGTGTCCAGCGTACTAATGAGCACATCAAAGGCATTCTTTACTTTTGTTACAGTGCTTTTATTTTCTAAGGTTTTCTTCTGATTCTTTCGTAGAATTTTTCTCTCTGTTTGCATTGCCCATCTGTTCTTGCATGTTGTCCACTTTTTTTTTTCATTAAGGCCCTTAGCACATTTAATATAGTTTTTAAATTCCTGGTCTAATAATTCCAAAATCAGTGTCATATTTGAGCCAGGTTCTGATGCTTGCTTTGTCTCTTCAATTTTATTTATTTGTTTTGGTTTTGATGTTTTGCCTTTTAGTATGGTTTATAATTTTATTTTCAAAGCCAGAAATGATGTATTGAGTAATAGAAACTAAATAGGCCTTTAGTGTGGGTGTTTATGTTTATATGGCTAGAAGTTAAGCTGTGTTTAATGGCTGCTGTAGCTGGAGGTGCTAGGGCCTTCCATTTCCTCTGTTCTGTTTTTGTGTTGTTTGTTGTCTTGGGATTTTCCTAGAGACTCCTTCTTGAATTGAGTCTTAGCTTTATAGTTCTTTCTGCTGTAATCTTGTTGATCACACAAGAGCCTGTTAATGTGGTGGTAATGTATGAGGAGAGGGAAAAATCTTTATAATCCCACGATTAGGACTTAGTCACTTAGTAAGCCTGTGCCCGTGGGCTGTGACCCTCACAAGTGCTTCTCAGCTTTCCCCTTGTGTTGAGATAAGAAGGTTAGAGGGAGATAGAGCTGGGTATTTCCTTCTTTCCACGCTTCAGTTTTTGGTAAAGTAGTTTCCTCTGAGCGAAGGCCTATGTTAATGAGAACAGATCTCTCTGGGTATATTTAAATATAAATATATTTTCCTCTCCCCTTGCTGGAAGCAGGAAGTGATTTTTCTCTGATCTTCACTTTGATAACTTTGTTGTGGAGGTAAAACTCATGAAATTATGAACTCTCCCACCACCCCTCCTCCCAGCCTGAACCCAAAAGAGTTTTTGACTTTCAAGCTAGTCCACACTTAGCTTCCATAAACCAGTCAATTAACGCTTAAATTTGCCTGCCCATTAGTTACTTACTTGCTCCAGTAGCTTCTACTTTAATTGTATAATTTAAATTTCAGTGTTCTTTTGTTTGTTGCTGAAATATAACAATATAATTAAACTTTGCATATTGACCTTATATCTATCACCTTGCTGAATTCACTTATTAATGCTAATGAATTTTCTGTTAATTTTTAAATGGATTTTCTATGTATACAATCATGTTATTTAAAAATAATTACAATTTCACTTCCCATTATTTCTAATTTTGATAGCTTTTTTTTTTCCTTATCGCAACTAGTGCCGATATAATGTTGAATAGAAGTGGTGACTGAGTATCTTTGTTTCATTCTTAATTTGGGTAAAATCTTTCAATATTTCCCATTAGGTGTGATGTTTATTTTAGAGTTCTTTCTCTTCCAAGCTACTCTATCAGTTAAAGAATGTGCCCTTCTAATGCTACACTCAGAATGTTTTTTTTCTTTTATCATGAATGGGTGTTGAATTGTATCAAGTGCTGTTTTGGCATCCATTCAGTTGATTGTCCTTTCATTTTCTTAGCATAGCAAATTACATTGACTAATTTTTTGGACATTAAACAACTTTGCACCCTAGAATAAATCCAGTTTGGACTTGTTTTATTATACTATTTATTAGCTCCTCAATTTGGTTTGTTAATGCTTTATTTAGTATGTTTACACTACATTATTAGGGAGACTGGCTTATAAGTTTTCTTTCTTTGCTGATTTTGGTATCAAGGTTAATCGGCTTCATAAATGAGTTGGGAAGTGTTCCCTCTTTTTCTATCCCTGGGTGAGTTTGTGTGAGATCAGTGTCAATCCTTCTCAAATGTTTAGAAGGATTTTATTAGTGAAAAATTTGGGCATAGAACTTTACTTGTGGGAAACAATTAAATTACAATCTCAATTTCTTTCATACATGGATGACAATTCAGATTTTCTATTGCATCTTTTCTTAGTTTTGGGAGGTAATGCATTACCAGGAATTTGCCCATTTTATTTATATTTTGAAATTTATTGGTATGACATTTTTATAACGTCCCCTTTTCTTCATAATATTGATAATTTATGTATTCTCTTTTTTCTGACTCATTTTGCCAATGATTATCCATTTTATTAGTTTTTTGTTTTCAGAGAAACAACCTTTCCTTTTGTTGTGTTTCTTTGCTGTATACTTGCTTTCTATTTCATGGATTTCTGCTCTTATAATTATTTCCTTCCTTGTACTTTATTTTGGTTTCATTTGTTATTCTTTTTCTAACTTTTCTAGATCAACATTTAGATTATTCTTTTTCAGCCTTTCTTCTTCTCTAATACAGGCATTTAACACTTTAAACATCCTTCTGATTATGGCTTTAGCTATACCCCATATAGTTAGACATGTTCTATTTTCATTAATCAGTTCAAAATATTTTCTAAGTTATACGGTGCTTTTCTCTTTGATCTATAGATTCTTTAGAATGTATTATTTACTGTATGTGGAATCTTGGTGATTTTCTAGCTATCTCTGCTTTTTAAAAATGTTTTAATTCCATCCTGGTCAGAGAATGCATTCTCTATTATTTCAATCCTCTAAAATTTTTAGAGACTCACTTTGTGGCTCAGGGCAATTTTGGTGATTGTTCAAGTGCACTTGAAAATAATATATATATTATGGTTGTTGAATTTAGTATTCTACATATGTCACTATGCCAAAAGCTTATTAATCATGTCCTTCAAGTTCTTTATATAATTATTGATGTTGGGCTTTCTTATTCTATTAGTTACTAAGAGAGGTATGTTAAATTAACTATGATTATAGATTTATATATTTCCTCTTTTCTCTCAATTTTTGATTTACACATTTTAAAACTATATTTTGAAGTACATTCAACTTTAGAATCATCATGTCTTTCTAATAGATGGATCCTTTTATCATTATTAAATATACCTCTTTATTTTTAGTAATGCTTTCTCAATTAAAATCGACTTGTCAGATAATTGCATAGCTGTACTTACTTTCATTTGGTTGATATTTGAAGGGTATATCATTTTCTATTATTTTACTTTCACTCTTTCCGGATTCTTATGCCTAACCATATATTAAGATGTCTCTTTTGTAAGCAGCATGGTGTCACTATTATTAAAAAATCCAGTCTGACGATCACTGTGTTTTAATTGGAATATTTATTTAATTTACATTTAATATGATTTCAAATATATTTAAATCTAAATTTATCATTTACTATTTGTCTCCTATTATGTTTTAAAATTTCCTTTTTCTTCTCCTTTCTTGGCTTCTTTTGAATTAATGTTTTTATTATTTCTATTTCCTTCTCTATCATTCTCTTTGTGATTGGCCTAGAGAGTATAACATCTGTCTGTATCTTATTAGTAGTCTTTTATATATTATAATCTTCCTGAACAACTCTAGAGCTTTACAACATTTTAACTCCATTTATCCTTTTCCCAACTTTTATACTGTTTAGTCATATGTCTTAATTTGGTATATATTTTAAACCCCTGAAGGCATTATTATAGAGTGAATTGTGTCCCTCACCCTAATAATTTACATGTTGGAGTCCTAACCCCCAATATTTCAGAATGTGACTATATTTAGAGATATGGCCTTTAAAGAGGTAGTTAAGGAAAAATGGGTCATTAGGTTGGGCCCTGATCCTATACGACTGGTATCCTTCTAAGGAGAGGCGATGAGGACACAGACACACACAGAGGGAAGACCATCTGAACACACAGGGAGAAGACACTATCTGCAAACCAAGGAGAGGCCTCAGGAAAAACTGGCCCTACCCACACCTTGGACTTCCAGCTTCCAGAACTGTGAGATAGATTTCTGTTGTTTAAGCCCTCCAGTCTGTGGTACTTTGTTATGTCAGCCGGAGACAAATACAGACATCATTATTGTTATTGTTTTAAATGGTTTTATCCTCGTATTTATTCTGTTGTTTCTTATTCCTCCCACATCATTATGCTCCCTTCAGGATAATTTTCCTCATTCATGGTAAACTTCTTCAGTATTCCTTTTCGAATTGGTATACTTGCAACAAATTATTTTGGCTTTTGTCTGAAACATCTTTACTTTGTTTTTAATTTATTAATTGGGAAAATGTTAATTAATATAGTATCATTTTTTAACAGTCACTTGTGCCAAGCACTGTATTTAATATTCTATGTAATTTTTTTCACTAAATATTTACAGTAGTCCAAGGAAGTAGATATGGCCATCTCCACTTTACAAATAAGAACACTGAGACTGCCACAGATCTTTCAAGGTTACCTAGCTAGTAAATAACAAACATTTGCCTTTATTTTGAAGGATATTCCCACTGAGTATTGGATTCTAGGCTGACAGTTATTTGCTTTTAGCATTAAGGATGTCATTTCATTATCTTCTAAATTCTATTGATCTCTTGAAAAGTCAGCTTTATCCACACATTTTATATATGTATACATGCACATGTATAGCATGATACACAAGAAAGTGTAATAGTTACTGTTTCCGAGGACTCTAGGGGAGAATGCATTTGCCTGCTTTTTGTAGCTTTTCAAGGCCACTCACATTCCTTGGCATATGACCCCATCCCTCTCCCCCATCTTTAAAGTCAGAATGGCCAGTTGAGTCTTCTTACAATGCCAAGGTTTTGTTCCTGACACTTCTACCTCCCTCTTCACTACTTAAGGATGCTTGTGATTACACTGGAATCACCTGGATAATTACATGGGCCCAACTGCCCCATTTGCTGATCAGCCACATCAACCTCACCTGCGTGCTTAATTCTTTTTGCCATGTAAATAACATATTCACAGGTTCTGGAGATTTGGCCTTGGGCATCTCTGAGGATATGGGGTGGTTGAGGTGTATAACACAGGTGAGACATAAAAGGTAGAAAGTTCATGCTGGGGGAATGACACTGCAAAAGAATTTGGCAGGTTCTTCAAGATGAGCTGGAAGTGCAGCCTGTTCCTTTAGTGGCCACAAATCATGGATTCACTGGGTAAAACCAGTTTCATACATCCCCTGCCCCTTGTTCTACCAAATATGTTCAGATTATGAGTCCTGGTTTTGATGCCCTAAATCCCAATTACATAAGAGAAAGAACACAACGAATGCTAATGATAGGTTACTTCTCCCTAAGAATGACTGTCTGCATTCCCCTTTTCATCAAATTAAAGCTTACCTGCTGGAATGGACAACCCCTTCGTTTTTCTGTGAGCCACGAAGGGCCATAGTCGGGTCTGAATGACTATGGGCTGTGCATGCTGACAATATTTCTTCACTTTTTTGCTCTCCTCTGGAAATGTACAGGGTTTTTTTCCCCCTGTTCAAAGGAGGACTTCGTTGGCAATCAATGACTCTCAGCAGTAAATAGTAACAGCCACAACTAACCACGAGTCTGGGATTGTGCCAAAGTTTTACATGTAAGCTCTGATGCTGGCTGTTGGCTCCCATGCATAGACCTCTGTTCTTGTTTTGCCACTCCTTTGCCAGGGCCTCCCACAGTGCTTGGCTCAGAGTAGCTGTTCAATAAATATAAGTAATATGTGTAATTCTATAGACTTTTCACAGCATCTTTAAGATGCTATAATTTGCCTATTTCATTGCCTGGAAACAGGCTCAGAGAGGCTAAATGACCTCCTGCAATCACAGAGCATGTAAATGGCAGAACTGAGATTCAAAACCAGATCTGACTCTGGAGTCCAGGCTCTTAGCTTCTACACTCACCCATTTCATGTGCAGTGTAGTCTGCATGGCAGACGCATGCCCCAAAGAAGGCACATCAAGGAAAATTTGGGAGTCAAGTCTGAAAACTGAAGTCAATAAGATCCAATATAAACTGAATCAGATTAACTACCTGAAGTGATGGTTTGTTGCTTGGATTACTAGCAAGTTTTCCAAGTTTCCTTAAGGGAAAACAAAGTGCATCTTAACTAAGTGTAGAAAAGCAGTTCAATCAAAGTGGCTGTGATGCTTAAATTTATGTGTCAACTTGGCTAGGTCATGGTACTGTGTCCGGAGTTGGTTCCTTCCGGTGGGTTCGTGGTCTCACTGACTTCAGGAACAAAGCGACCTTCATGGTGAGTGTTACAGCTCTTAAAGATGGCACGGACCCAAAGAGTGAGCAGTAGCAAGGTTTATTATGAAGAGCAAAAGAACAAAGCTTCCACAGTGTGGCAGGTGACCCCAGGGGGTTGCTGCTGCTGGCTGGGGTGGCCAGCTTTTATTCCTGTATTTATCCCCTCCCAGGTTCTGTTTTTGTCCTATCAGCGTGCCCTTTTTTCAGTCCTCCCTGTGATTGGCTTCTTTTAGAATCTTGCTGATTGGTACATTTTACAGAGCACTGACTGGTGCATTTTACAGAGTACTGATTGGTACATTTTACAATCCTCTTGCTAGCTACAGAGTGCTGATTGGTGCATTCTTACACAGCGCTGATTGGTACATTTTACAATCCCCTTGCTAGCTGCAGAGCACTGATTGGTGCGTTTTACAATCTTAGCTACAGAGTGCTGATTGGTGCATTTTACAATCCTCTTGTAAGACAGAAAAGTTCTCCAAGTCCCCACTCAATCCAGAAAGTCCAGCTGACTTCACCTCTCAGTACCTAGTTTTTGGTCAAACACCAGTCCAGATGTTACCATTAAGGTATTTTTTAAGAAAGATCTGATTGACATTTAAATCAGTAGATGATAAAGCAAATTACACTCCGTAATGTGGGTGGGCCTCATCCAATCAGTTGAAGACCTTAAGAGCAAAAGACTGAGGTCACCGAGAAAGAAGGAACTCTGCCTCCAGACAGCCTTTGGATCCAGGCTACAACGTCAACTCTTCCCTGGGTCTCCAATGCCAGCCTTGCCCTGCGAATTTTGGACTTGCCAGTTCTCACAGTCTTATAACCCAATTCCTCAAAATACATCTCCCTCTCTGTCTCTATCTCTACATTCAATAGGTTCTGTTTCTCTGGAGAATCTTGACTAGTACAGTGACCAGGGTGTAGCCTCAAGAAAATGTGCCTGAGAGGCAGAAACTGAAAGAAAACCGACCATGTTACAGCCCAAGTGTAATTGGGGGCAAGGCCTTCATAGTGCATACTGTTGCAGGATTTTTTCATCAGTTAAAGGGGTTCTTAGCTATTTGCAGGCTGCAGGGCAGTGAAGCCCAGTAGTCTGAGGCCAGTCCTGAAAGGGGAAAGAAGCTGCAGGTCCTGGCTATTGAAGCAAAAGCATACTCAAGTGGGTGTGGAGCGCCCATCCAGTGGACCCAGTGGGAATGGGCAGAGCCCTGACATTGTCCTCTACAAAACTCCCAGGACTGACTTGCCAAGCTCTACCTGTGACCTTGGAAACGATCTGGCCCCGGGACCCACCCGGCAGCTCCTGTGTCTCTCTGTCTTCTCACCTTTTCACCTCCACTGCAGATGGGATCTAGCAGGACAGATGTCTGTCCTTCTCCCTTGCCCTTCATGCCTCATTATCCTCAAAAGTTCTCTCTATGCCTGGGGCGGCAGTGACAGAACAGAATCGTTAGCTTCTCATGTATATGAAAACGGTGGCTATCAGACGTGTGGTCCCATTTGCACATTCATTTCTTTGTTGGGCCAGTATGCAGTCTCTAACTACATGTGGCTATTTAAATTAATGAAAAGTAAATCAAACGTAAAAATCAATTCCTGTCAATTCCTCAGTCACACTAGCTACACTACAAGTGCTCACTAGCCCCGTGAGGCTAGTGGTTCCTGCATTGGGCAGTGCAGCTCCAGAACAGCCCTGGTCTACAGGACGATGAAGAAGGAAAACCTCCAGAGCGTCCTGCAGGCAGAGTTCCTGTTGACTAATGCCTCATGAGTGGCCACTCTGCAGTGGCCGTGGGCATTAGAGTGCCCCTTATTCTCATACGTCCTCTGGAGTCTCACAGAAGGCGTTGACAGCTGTGATTCATCCAGCCTAACAGCATCGCTGGGGGTGGCAGGGAATGGCTTCCTATTCCCCGCTAATCAATTCACTCAATAGAGGATAGAACTGAGGTCTGGGAGGCTTCAGTCCACAGTGAGGGTGTCTTGGAGGCAGGTTGTACACGCAGGTATTTTGACTCCTATGTAGAGTACTTCCCAGTTCACCAGCGTACTGTAGAAATAGCGATGCAGCGGGATCCCTTTAGACTGAGACCTTGGAGACAGGGCCACACTGTCCTTGTAGAAGGTGACATCAGGTACTTTCAGTGAGGAGTTATGTTTGGGGGACATTAACACTTAAAAACATTATATTGTCTTTAATACGGTGTAGTTGTACTACTCAGGGTTCTCCAGGAAAATAGAACCAATACGATGGATGGATGGATGGACGGATGGATAGATAGATAGATAGATAGATAGATAGATAGATAGATAGATAGATAGATAGATAG
>NW_012119598.1:4851205-4859192 GCF_000951035.1 Colobus angolensis palliatus | reverse complement strand
TAGGTAGGTAGGTAGATAGAAGGAGATGGATAGATAGAGATTTATTATGAGGGATTGTTTCACACAATTACGGAAACGGAAGTCCCACTATCTGCTGTCTGCAAGCTGGAGAAGCAGGAAAGCTGGTGGTGTAGTCTCAATCCAAACGCAAAGGTCTGAGAACCAGGGGAGCCCCTGGTGTAAGTTCCAGTCTGAGTCCCAAAGCCTGAGAACCAAGAGTGTGGATGTCCAAGGCCAGGAGAAACATGAGTGTCCCCCTTCAAGCAGAGCATGGATTCCCCATCCCTCTGCCTTTTTTTCTATTCCAGCCCTCAGCTGCTTGGATGAGGCCTGCCCACATTGCTGAGGGTGATCTTTACTCCACCTATTCAAATGCCAATCTCTTCTGAAAACACCCTCACAGACACACCCTGAAGAATGTTTTCCCAGCTATCTGGGCATGCCTTAGCCTGGTCAAGCTGATGTAGAGAACAAACCATCAGAGTGACAGATCTTTTCCTTTTTCCTCCTCAGTTTTTTGCTACAACTTGAAGCTTTTCTTGCTAGACCATAGATACTGCTGCAAGCATTTTACATGTATCAGTTGAGTTTACCTTCACAAAACCCCTGTGATACAGGTACTATAATTATCCCTAATTTACAGCTGAAGAAAATAAGGCCCAGAGAGGGTAAGTGACTTGCTTAAAGTCACACAGCCAGCAAGTGGTAGATCCACTATTTGAACTCAGACCCATCTGGCTCCTCAGCAATAAGCCGTGGGACATGCTGCCTCTTAGGCCATGAGTACACATTTATATCTGTAGTGATTTCACATTGTTAAATACAAATTTCACAAAGTACATTTTGAGCTCTGACAATTGTTTTCAGAGGTGAAGTGTCACAATGACACATTAGACCAATACATTTTCCAAAGCTTTTGGGAATGTGTCCTTTACATAATAAGTTAAAATACAATTGGTCCATTCTTCTTATTTCTCATTCCAGGTGACCATAAATAGCCCATAGTGCTTACATAAATGGAAATCAGCATTTCTGTTTCTGGAGCTTCTATTTTTAACATTGATCCCCTCCCAGAGCATCAGGCGGGGCTCATGGTGGAGAACAGAAACCACTCTAGCTAACTGAAGCAGAAAGGAAGTTGGTACCAGGTCTCATGTGTTTACACAGTTGTTAGGGCTCTTTGTGAAAGTCTCAACAACCCTCCAGCCCCTAGACTTGAGTTTATCGCTTCCCAGCAGAGTGGAAGTTTTGCCACTGGGGCTGCAGCAGACAGAGGTCAGAATGCTGGCCCCCGACACCAACTGGGAAAGCAGCCACGTCACTGAAGGGAGGTGCCTAAACAGGTTGCTGGAGACACATGGCCTTGGACACAATCCATGTCCCAAATGAAGCTTCACACTTGCATCTCTTTCAACTTCACCCAATTTTGAATTCAAGTCTGGCCGGAGTGCATCAGATTGGCAGGTCTTAGTAGCGATACAATCTGGGAAATGTAACTTTTACATCTCTGGCCTTTACAGATGGGCTGGCACACCAGCAGGAAGCTAGAATGGATGCTGAGAGCCAGTCCATGGTGCACATCACAGTCCAAATGTTAAGTTGAGTAGCTTAGGCTACTCAACGTCCACACATACCATCTTTCCATGGTTGGACTTCTCACTAACAACAGTAGCAACCTGCTCCCATGACACAATACACGCTCATGTACAAACACGCTCATTCTCTCCTTAAAAGGGAGACCCTAACTCCTTTCCTGACTACGTTAAGCAGCTGGCGATCCCTCTTCCTCCAGTTCAACCCCAATCTCATTTTAATTCCCTAAAACCCAAACAGCAAAGTTACAGTTAACCACCAACAATGTACTCTGTATAAAATAGTAAAGAGTGAAGGGAAATGAAAAGTTTGTTTGCGTGCACTCATACATGCCTAACAAAGAAACACATAAAATACATATGCAGGTACTACAATACTTACTCGTTTTTATAACTAACCAGGAGGCCATCATACCTGGCATTTATCAATTTCTTTATTACCCAATCCATGTTTCTTTTGCCCTCTATCAGAACCTCAGCTTGTTTGGATTCTTTATCTGTAGAGATGATGGAAAATGTTAAGCATAAGGGGTCTGAGCCCTAATAGATCTGTGTGATTTGGCTGCAAATGGTCTTTGAGAAGAACAGTGAGAGATGCTATCCCACTGCCTGCATTCTGGCACAGCTAGTCACTGATTCAAATCATGTACTGCTTCCCTTGGGGCAGCAGTGCACCCTGCAGAGTGTTGTGCCCCACATGGTGCTGTGAGTTCTCCATAGGCCGTTCTACCATTCTGTAAGGCTGGCTGCTTCTGGGTGGTGGGAAACATGGTAAGACCAGTAGATCCCATGGACAAACCCATCACCTCTCATCTTTTCGTGTAAAATAAAATTTCTTGGTCAGAGAGAATGCAGAGTGAAATACCAGATGTTGAAACATAATTCAAAAAGTCCACTAGTAGTGTCTTTGGAAGAAATAGAGAAAGGCTGGGAAAACAAATCTGCACCTTGACTGTATCTTCTCTAATGAGGAAGAAATATTGCCTCTTCCACGATGAGCAGGGTCCAATCTTATCAGCCTGCTGTCAAGAGACTGGCTGTTCCTCCTGGAGCAGGTGACTGGAGAAGGAGCCTGAATGACATCTAGAGACTGGGCCACCCTACCTACCTCTGCTGAGAGGTCTTTTGGTCAATGTCGCCAGAGACACAAAAGTCTTCATGCTCTGGACCCCTTTTGAGAGGCTCATCTACAACTCTCTTTTCTACACTTCCTTGTCAGTAAGTCTCTTATTTTGAGCTAAACATTTGGCTTAGCTATCTGGCTAAACATTCAGGTGCTGCTTACAAATCAGTGTAGACTGATACATCCAATCGCCTTTCCCTCCAGACAATCAAACGTACTACTCCAAATTCTGCCCTTGAGACAATTTCTCTTCCCCGAGTGCTTCAAGGCCACCTCCAACTGAGGATGTGGTGCCATGGTGGCCCTCCTCTCTTTGGAATCCATGTATCATGCAGAACGATCTGCAGATGAATGTTGACTTATTTTCTTCCTCAGTCATCTTGTCCTAGGAAATGTCATGTGAGGCATAGTACAGGTTCAAAGAGAGGCAGTGATCTGGAAAGAGTAAATGCCATGGGAGGAGAGACTACCTGGGAATGCAAATTACTTACATTAATACTTTGAGGGCTTACCCAACTTGTCTATTTCCCTACTACTGACAATGTGGTACTTTGGGGGCATGCCTGATTGGTGGATTTGTAGGTCAGAATAACAAGTTCATGATGTGCAACTCAACTTTCACCTGCATTCAGACCCTAAAAGGCACTAGCAGCAAGCCAAAAGCTATCCTTCAAAGGGACAGACATGGGCTTATTCCAAAACCCTGGAATCTGTGCTGCTTTCCTCTGTCAGGTCTTGCTACTGCCTCCGCATAGCAGCATATCACAGACAGGTCAAGGTACTGGGTCGTCAGCCTCAAGTCACAAATCTGCATGTACTGCAGTCTGAATCAGCTGGAAAAGCCTTCTCTTGCTTTGGGCTCCATTCAAAACTGACTGCCCTGAGGCTACTCAGTAAATGACTTAGATTTATTAAACCAAGTTTGCAATAAGTTATCTCTGTAATACCAAGGTACTCTCAAGCTTTGTAACTTTTAATTTATGGTATGTGTGTGTACAGTGTGGGGTGGGGTAGGGGTGGGATAAAACATATAGAGCTTGTCTTTAATTTCAAAGGGGATGTTCTATTATGCTCCAGACGGCTATACCATACACAAGAAACTTTACCTGATTCTGACATTATTTTATGGAGTTTATCTCCCACTTTCTGATGCACACTGACCATATCAAGGTATATAAGTATCTGCTATTTCCTGCTCACTAGTCCTACTAGTATGAACTAATCAATGTAGTGGATCAATGGTGAGAGATTCTGCAGACTGAAACCTGACACAAGGCTAACTGATGTAGTCTTGAATAAGGCAGTGAAAGTGTACTGCTGTCCTTGCTGAGTGAAACAAAAATGTTTTTGGTATTCTACGCTTATTTTAAGAGAGGAAAAGTATTTTCTGGATCAGTAGCTGTACACCAGGTTTCAACAGTTGTATTGCTTCACTCCAGCAGATAGTCGATGTCTGGAATGGCATCTACAGTCGGAGTCACTGACTGAGTTCACAGTGGTCCACTGTTGTTCTCCAAGAGACATCTGTGTTCTACACAGACCAAGGAAGACAAAAGAGGGTATGACAGGAACCCTCACTCTTGATTTTTTCGTCTTTGGTGGCAGCCTTAATCTTTGAAATCCCCTGGATGATATTTGCCTGTGATTGATTATTTTATTGAGTAGGGAGGGGCAATTCAACAGTCTTCCACTCTTTTTTTCTACTTTGAAAACACGCACTCCACTAGTCAGGGAGACAATGTAGGTAGTTCTAAGGATGTTTATTTCAGATACGCAGCTCACAGACTAAGGCAGAAAACAAAGATGACTGCAAGGGTGAATTGGGTCCGACAGTGGAACACAACTGATCTAAACCCTTATCCGGTAACTTATCCCGTCCCGTTTCATCTGGCAAACCATAGCAGTGTTCCCGGCCCCTAGGCATTCATGTTAGTTTATGGTCAAGATCCAGTGATGGGATGGTTCGTTTCGTAATGGCCAGAGACCCCTTTTCAAGAAGGACGAAAGGAAGAGGTACACAGTGTCTTTGTGATGGTGTTGCAGCATCTTTTTTTTCAAAGATCCTGGATCTCCCTCCTTGTGTGTCTCTGAGCTGACCACAGGAATGCGTGAGAGGCTATGATTCTGTGATAGTGGCCTGGGCCCTTACACCACTGTCAGAGCCTCCAGTCATTAAGCCAAGGGGTGTTGTTGGTTTGGTTCGGTATTTGATTATATGATTCAAATAGGACTTTAGTGACTTACCTAGAACCATTTTAGTTTTAGGGGCCTCAGGCTCATAGTTCCTCCATAGTGATTTTGGGATAAAATTTATCAAATGGTGCATCTATTTGAGATTTTTTATTTTTTTACTATCTGAGAGTGATTCTGTTTGTTCATTTAGTTGACTGAAACCTAGGTGGCTTACATAAAACTCAGGAAGTTTACATGAAATTAAGTGAATGTGCCAGAAATTCTTAGATATTACAAACCAGAAATAAAATTCTAAGCCCTCCAACCATCTCAGTAGACCCCTCCTCTTGGCCAAGGACCTTCCAAAGTTAACCTGAAAAACTAGTTCAGGCCATGTTGGGAAGGGGAGGTCAGACATGTCTCCTTATACCCTCCTCCCTGTTGAAATTCAGGAAAAGTCAGCTAGCATTAACATCAACACAGGCCCGAAGTCTGATAAGAAACATTTACAATCTCTCCTCTCTGAAGCCTGCTACCGGAAGGCCTCATCTGCATGACAAGACTTTGGTCTCCACAACCCCTTAGCATAACCCAGACATTTCTTTCTATTGATTCCAGCCCTTTAGGTAATAACTTCTTCAACCAATTGCCAATCCGAAAATCTTTAAATCTACCTATAACCTGGAAACCCTGCTTCAAGTTGTTCCACCTTTTCAGATGGAGCCAATATATCTCTTACATGTATTCACTGTTGTATTATGTCTTCCTAAAATGTATAAAAGCAAACTTTTCTCCAGCCACCTTGGGCACACGTTGGCAGGACCTCCTGAGGCTTGTCACCGGGTGTGTCCTTAACCTTGGCAAAATAAACTTCCAAATTGATTGAGACCTGTCTCAGTTACTTTGGGGTTCACAATAAGATGCTATAGAAGAAGCAGACACACACATAGGGAGATGGGACTATTAGAGTGGATTTATTAAGTCTAACCTCCTCATCAGCCTCCTAACTATGTCCCAAAGACATTGAGAAATTCATTGGTGACAGGGATATGCACATCCTGTCAAGGTCCTGTAGTGGTTGTCCAGTGTGGGCCTGGAGGAACGTGGGGGACTGCTGCTTCTGAAGTGGGCTTTGTGATTGCAGGGAAGAGGATGGGATCCCTCAAGGCAGAGCCCACAGCAGCACGTGACAACCAGAAGCAAGGTGTCATGGCTCCTCAGAAGGTCGGTAGGGCCCGAGTGGAATGCAGGCGACCTGACCTGCCCAGATCTTAGGCAGAGGCTGCTTGATAATGAGGTCTCTCCCTGCATGAACTTCCTGAGAAAATAATTGTACCTGTAATTTATTTCCATCTTAAAATGAAAATAACTCCAACCAAGAGTTCGTCTTTTCCATTTATAAACACTGCACATCTCCAAGGATGAAAGTTCCTGAGAACAGAGCTTTTCACATTTTTATGTTCATTTGAATCACTCTGGATCTGTCAAAATACAGACTCTGACTCAAGAGGTCTGGGGTGAGGTCTGAGATGCTGCATTTCTCGTATACTCCCGGGAGATGCTGCTGCTGCTGCTGCTGCTGCTGCTGCTGCTGCTCTGTGGGCCACGGTCTGAGTGGTTAGTTTTAAAGATAAGAGAACGTTGACAGAGGGCTGAGAGATGGGTCCCGCTTCCCACCCCCCAGCTGTACTACTCTGCTTTAACCAGAGTGCCCCCCAGCCTTGTTTTACGAAAGTCTTATCTCATATTTTATTTTATTTTTTAAAAGCAGCTCTAATTTGAAGCAGATCTAATGTTTACAAAAATGGCCTAAATATTCATGATGAATTTTCAATTAAAAAAAAAAAAGAGACATATGACCAAGTCATTCTACTTTTCATTGTTACCTTCTGGAATTCTTTACAGTTCCAGTTTTCATTCATTCAAGAAATAATTTTCACAAGGCTACTCTGTTCAAAGCACCATAAATGCTGAATTTGTCTGGTATCAGCTTTTGCAAAGTTAAAATCTCCAACTTTGGCTCTTCTGACCTGGGAATCGTATCTGTAAAACTTCAGCTGCTTTTGACACAACACAGTCCTCTCTCTCCGTGCCGGGGCTGGAGTTTGACGGTCTGCACATGTGCATTTCAATCTCCTGTTGTCGGGAAAGACCGTCACCACCCAAGGTCTGGAGAGCCAACAGACATTTCAGAGGGGGTCACAAGGGCGCATTTTGTAGAGGCCACACATTTCTTTAGATACCATTATGAGGAAATGAGGAAAGGCAAGAGAGTATGGCTTTCAAATAGACACATTATCTATGCATTTGATGTGCTCCTAAATTTCTGTAAAAGTCAATGACTCTTGATTCCAGAGAGGTACAGTATTTATTGCTGGTTCATCTTCCATTGGTTGTGATTCCTAACACATTAATGTTATGTCTTTCAGCCCGTCGAGTTATTTTAAAAATCACACTCAGGGCTCCATTTAAATGTCAGCTTCTTTGTGATGTCGTTCCTGACAATCCTGTCCTTGTTAGAAATAATTGATTCTTACTCTGCCCTTTGCATACGTAGCTATGTAGAAGTTCCCAATAGATGGTAAATATTAATAACAGATGTGTATGTTTTGAAGTAATGTTTTATAAGGGTATTAGAGTGTAGTCTTTTTTTAATTTATTTTAAGTTCTGGGATACATATGTAGAATGTGTAGGTTTGTTACATAGGTATATGTGTGCCATGGTGGTTCGCTGCACCTGTTGACCCATCCCCTAAGTTCCCTTCCCTCGCCCCCCGACCCCCAACAGGCCCTGGTGTGTGCTGTTCCCGTCTCTGTGTCCATGTGTTCTCATTGTTCAACTCCCACTTATGAGTGAGATCATGCGGTGTTTGTTTTTCTGTTCCTGTGTTAGTTTGCTGAAGATGATGGCCTCCAGCTTCATCCATGTCCCTGGAAAGTACATGATCTCATGCCCTTTTTCATGGCTGTGTAGTATTCCATGGTGTATATGTACCACATTTTCTTTACCCAGTCTATCATTGATGGGCATTTGGGTTGGTTCCATGACTTTGCTATTGTAAATGCTGCTGCAAAAAACATACATGTGCATGTGTCTTTA
>NW_012119598.1:4849604-4850985 GCF_000951035.1 Colobus angolensis palliatus | reverse complement strand
GCCCAGGATGGAGTGCAGTGGCGTGATCTCGGCTCACTGCAAGCTCCGCCTCCTGGGTTCACGCTATTCTCCTGCCTCAGCCTCCCAGGTAGCTGGGACTACTGGCATCCACCATCACGCCTGGCTAATTTTTTGTATTTTTAGTAGAGATGGGGTTTCATCGTGTTAGCCAAGAAGGTCTCTGTCTCCTGACCTCGTGATCCACCCGCCTTGGCCTCCCAAAGTGCTGGGATTACAGGCGTGAGCCACCGCACCCGGCCAAATGTCTTCTTTTGAGAAGTGTCTGTTCATATCCTTTGCTCACTTTTTGATGAGGTTGTTTGTTTTTTTCTTGTAAGTTTCTTTAAGTTCTTCGTAAATTTTGAATACTAGGCCTTTGTCAGATGGGTAGATTGCAAACATGTTCTCCCATTCTGTAGGTTGCCTTTTCACTCTGACTATAGTTTCTTTTGCTGTGCAAAAGCTCTTTTGTTTAATTAGATCCCATTTGTCAATTTTGGCTTTTGTTGCAATTGCTTTTGGCGTTTCCATCATGAAGTCTTTGCCCATGCCTATGTCCTGAATGGAATTGCCTAGGTTTTCTTCTAGGGTTTTTATGACTTTGGGTTTTCCATTCAAGTCTTTAATCCATCTTGAGTTAACTTTTGTAGAAGGTGTAAAGAAGAGGCCCAGTTTCAGTTTTCTGCATATGGCTAGCCAGTTTTCCCAGCACCATTTATTGAATAGGAGATCCTTTCCCCGTTGCTTGTTTTTGCCTGGTTTGTTGAAGATCAGATGGTTGTAAATGTGTGGTGTTATTTCTGAGGTCTCTGTCCTGTTCCATTGGTCTATATGTCTGTTGGTACCAGTATCATGCTGTTTTTGTTACTGTGGTCTTGTATTACAGTTCGACGTCAGGTAGCATGATACCTCCAGCTTTGTTCTTTTTGCTTAGGATTGTCTTGGCTATACGGGGTCTCCTTTGATTCCACATGAAATTTAAAGTCATTTTTTTCTAATGCTGTGAAGAATGTCAATGGTAATTTGATGGGAATAGCATTGAATCTATAAATTACTTTGGGCAGTATGGCCATTTTCATGATATTGATTCTTCCTATCCGTGAGGATGAAATGTTTTCCCATTTGTTTGTCCTCTCTTATTTCCTTCAGCAGTGGTTTGTAGTTCTCCTTGAAGAGGTCCTTCACATGCCTTGTTAGCTGTATTCCTAGGTATTTTATTCTCTTTGTAGCGACTGTGAATGGGAGTTCATTCATGATTTGGCTCTCTGCTTGTCTATTGTTCATGTAGAGGAATGCTTGTGATTTTTGCACATTAAGTTCGTATCCTGAGACTTTGCTGAAGTTGCTTATCAGCTTAAAGAGTTTTTGGGCTGAGATGATG
>NW_012119598.1:4847425-4849419 GCF_000951035.1 Colobus angolensis palliatus | reverse complement strand
TTGTCATAAATAGCTCTTATTATTTTGAGATATGTTCCATCAATACCTAGTTTATTGAGTGTTTTTAATATGAAGGGATGTTGAATTTTATCAAAGGCCTTTACTGCGTCTATTGAGATAATCATGTAGTTCTTGTCATTGGTTCTGTTTATGTGATGGATTACATTTACTGATTTGTGTATGTTGAACCAGCCTTGCATCCTGGGGATGAAGCCAATTTAATCATGGTGGATAAGTTTTTTGATGTGCTACTGGATTCAGTTTGCCAGTATTTTATTGAGGATTTTCACATTGATGTTCATCAGGGATATTGGCCTGAAGTTTTCTTTGTTTGTTGTGTTTCTGCCTGGTTTTGGTATCAGGATGATATGATACTGGCTTCATAAAATGAGTTAGGAAGGAGTCCCTCCTTTTCAATTGTTTGGAATAGTTTCAGAAGGAATGGTACCAGCTCCTCTTTGTACCTGTGGTAGAATTTGGCTGTGGATCTGTCTGGTTGTGGGCTTTGTTGTTGTTGTTGTTATTGTTGGTAGGCTATTAATTACTGCCTCAATTTCAGAACTTGTTATTGGTGTATTCAGGGATTCAATTTCTTCCTGGTTTAGTCTTGGGAGGGTATATGTGTCCAGGAATTTATCCATTTTTTCTAGATTTTCTAGTTTATTTGCATAGAAGTGTTTATAGTATTTTCTGATAGCAGTTTGTATTTCTGTGGGGTCAGTGGTGATATCTCCTTTATCATTTTTTATTGTGTCTATTTGATTCTTCTCTCTTTTCTTCTTCATTAGTCTAGCTAGTGGTCTATTTATTTTGTTAATTTTGTCAAAAAATCAGCTCCTGGATTCATTGATTTTTTTGGAGGTGTTTTTGTGTCTCTATTTTCTTCAGGTCTGCTCTGATCTTAGTTATTTCTTGTCTTCTGCTAGCTTTTGGATTAGTTTGCTCTTGCCTCTCTAGCTCTTTTAATTGTGATGTTAGGGTGTCAATTTGAGATCTTTCTAGCTTTCTAATGTGAGCAGTTAGTGCTATAAATTTCCCTCTTAACACTGCTTTAGCTGTGTTCCAGAGATTCTAGTACATTCTCTTCGTTCTCATTGGTTTCAAATAACTTCTTGATTTCTGCCTTAATTTCATTATTTACCCAGTAGTCATTCAAGAGCAGGTTGTTCAATTTCCATGTCATTGTGTGGTTTTGAGTGAGTTTCTTAATCCTGTGTCCTAATTTGATTGCACTGTGGTCTGAGAGACTGTTTGTTTTGATTGCAGTTCTTTTGCATTTGCTGAGGAGTGGTTTTCTTTTTGAGACGGGAGTCTTGCTCAAGGAGTGTTTTACTTCCAATTATGTGGTTGATTTTAGAATAAGTGCCATGTGGCACTGAGAAGAATGTATATTCTGTTGATTTGGGGTGGAGAATTCTGTAGATGTCTCTTAGGTCTCCTTGGTCCAGAACTGAGTTCAAGTCCTGGATATGCTTGTTAATTTTCTGTCTCATTCTAATATTGACAGTGGGGTGTTAATGTCTCCCACTATTATTGTGTGGGAGTCTAAGTCTTTTTGTAGGTCTCTAAGCACTTGTTTTATGAATCTGGGTGCTCCCGTATTGGGTGCATATATATTTAGAATAGTTGGCTCTTCTTGTTGAATTGTTCCCTTTACCATTATGTCATGCCCTTCTTTGTCTTTTCTGATCTTTATTGGTTTAAAGTCTGTTTTGTCAGAGACTAAGATTGCAACTCCTGCTTTATTTTGCTTTCATTTACTTGGTATGCTTTCAATTCCCCTTTTTTGCTTTCATTTGCTTTCATTTCCCTTTATTTTGAGCCTATGTGTGTCTTTGCATGTGAGATGGATCTTCTGAACACAGCACACCAATGGGTCTTGACTCTTATCCAATTTGCCAGTCTGTGTCTTTTAAATGGGGCATTTAGCTCATTTACATTTAAGGTTAGTATTGTTATATGTGAATTTCATCCAGTCATCATGATGCTAGCTG
>NW_012119598.1:4770443-4847027 GCF_000951035.1 Colobus angolensis palliatus | reverse complement strand
TCTGTATTTCCTGAATTTGCATGTTGGCTTGTCTTGCTAGGTTGGGGAAGTTCTCCTGGATAATATCCTGAAGTGTGTTTTCCAGCTTGTTTCCATTCTCCCCATCTCCTTCAGGTACTCCAATCAATAGTAAGTTCAGTCTTTTTACAAAGTCCCATATTTCTTGAAGGTTTTGTTCATTCTTTTTCATTCTTTTTTCTGTAATCTTGTCTGCATGCCTTGTTTCAGCAAGGTGGTCTTCAAACTCTGATATCCTTTCTTCCGCTTGGTTGATTTGGCTATTGATACTTGTGTATGCCTCACAAAGTTCTCATGCTGTGTTTTTCAGCTCAATCAGGTAATTTATTTTCCTCTCTAAACTGGTTATTCTAGTTATCAGCTCTTCTAACCTTTTATCAAGGTTCTTAGCTTCTTTGCATTGGGTTAGATCATGCTTCTTTAGTCCAGCAGTTTTTCATTGCCCATCTCCCGAAGTCTACTTCTGTCAATTTGTCCATCTCATCCTCTGTCCAGTTCTGTACCCTTGCTGGACAGGCGTTGCAATCATTTAAAAGGGAAGAGACACCCTGGCCTTTTGGGTTTTTCAGTGTTTTTTCATTGATTCTTTCTCATCTGCATGAGTTTGTCTAGTTTTGATCTTTGAGGATGCTGACCTTTGGATGGGGTTTTTGTGGGGACTTTTTGTTGCTGATAATGTTGTTGCTTTCTCTTTGTTTGTTTTTCTCTCAATGATCAGATCCCTCTTCTACATGCTGCTGCTGTTTGCTGGGGGTTCACTTCAGACCTATTCATCTGGTTCGCTCCTATGCCTAGAAATATAACTCAAGGCTGGAGAACAGCAAAAATGGGTCTCTGCTCCTTCTTCTGGGACCTCTCACCTTGAGGGGCACCAACCTGATGCCAGTAGGATCACTCCTGTAAGGGCTCTCTGACAACCCCTGTTGGAGGGTCTCACCCAGTTGGTGGCACAGGGAACAGGACTGGTTTAACGAAGCATTTTGACTGTCCGTTGGTGGAGAAAGTATGCTTCGCTTTGGGGAAACCCATTCATCTGGGCTGTCCAGATTCCTCAGAACTCAGTAGAGGATAAATCTTCCTTTCCTCCTGGTAATGGAGGTGCGGCCACCCCTCTCATTAAGGGCTCAGGCCCAGGGAGATCTCGGTTCTGTCCCTGAGCCTCTGGCTGGAGTTGTTGCAGTTCCTGCAGGGAAGCCCTGCCCAGTGAGGAAGGATGTGTCAGGGTCAGGCCTGAAGAGGTGCTCTGGCCACAGTCTGCCACAGCTGGTGTGTTGGGCTGTGGGGAACACCTCTTGGGGACCAAGTCATGGAGCCTCCCTAACTCCAGTAGGGGAAAAGTGCAGCCTGGAGCTATAGAAATGGCTTCCGCCCTTCCACCGCTCAGGGAGCTTAGTGTGTTAGACAGTTATGAGTCCCAGTGCTGGCTGCTGCCCCTAGCCCAAGGAGCTCAAATGGCTTAGGCTGCAGGCAGCTGCAGCTGTGGTGTTGGTCACCCCTCCCTCACCAAGCTTGGCAGGGTTAAGCAGATTCCAGCTGAGGGCCTGTTGAGAATCTGCGCGGCTCCAAGTTTGGGACCCTAGGCCCCTGTGGCATGGGTTTGCCAGTGGGATCTTCCGATCCGCAGGTTGCACAGTTCTGTGTAAAAAGCACGGTTTCCCCCAGCTGGGTAGCACCCTCACTCACCGCCTCCCTTTGCTGGGAGTGGAAGCTCCCTTGCCCCGTGTGGCTCTTAGATGGGCGCCACACCCGACTGCTCTTCCTTCCTCTTCATGGATCACGTCAGGCACCTGGTCAGTTCTGATGAGAAAACCTAGATATACCTTGGTTGCCTATGAAGCATTCACATGCCAATTACGGTTCTTTTTCACGGGAGCCTTTGATTGCCGCTGTTTCTAGTCGGCCATCTTGGCTCCACCTAGAGCGTAGTCTTGAAAGTAACTCAGACAGGTTTGGTTAATGCTTGTCCACTCCACCTGATAAAATATATGCAATTAAATTATGTATACATTATATTGGTGCACTGTATGTCTTTTATTATAACCCATAATACAGTCAGATTTGTAGTGTTTACTATTTTTTCTTATAGGTCTTAATCTAATAGAAGAAAGGAATTACGTCTGTTTTCTTAATTAATAAATAATTGATTTTTTGAGATGGGATCTCACTATCTTGTCCAGGCTGGTCTTGAACTCCTGGGCTCAAGTGATTCTCCTGCCTTGGCCTCCCAGTTAGCTGGGTCTACAGGTATGAACTGCCATGCCTGGCTACATCTATTTATTGTTTCCGTTAGGTTCAATATATGGCATTGTATCTAAAGCTGCTTGGTGGTTCTGTGAAACCCCTGAAATGGTAAGCAAAATTTTATGTCTGTATGTGTTAATACAATTTTCTGGAAAAGAATTCCATCACTTTCTTTAGTTTCTTAGGGAATTTCAAGAAGTCATACAAAGGAATAACCATTGGCCTAAAGATCTCACAGTGAGTCTGTTTATTAAGTAAAAATCTGTTTGTAAGGCACATCAGTTGTAGTACTCGTGCACTAATTTGTAGGTTTTAAGATTTGGGTTTCTCTGTACTAGTTGCTCTTGAAATAGGGCTTACATACATAGCAATTCCCTGCAGTGGGAGGTTTCAGCTGCTTCTTTTGCTGACTGTCTGCCCATGAGTCTTTTCAATAGTTTCCACTTCTGCTGGGGGATGGAATGATACAAGGATGGGAGATAACACAAACCAGTCAGGGTAGCTGCATTATTAGCAGCTCCAATAAGAGCTTTCAGGGAGGGAGAGTTGAAATTACTGATCCAAATAAAGCTTGGGGATTATCAATGGCATCAATTTTCCATAACCTTCTGGTCTCCCATGACTATCAATGACTTAAAGTTGGCTGTAAGCTTCAATGATTTCTTTTAACTAAATGAAAAGGATCAAGTTCATAAAGACTGTGAGCCTTGAGAGTTGTGCTAAGACTCCATCACCTGGGCTAGGGTTTTGGCTCGGGGAAGAATTTGATTGGCAGGAAGTAGCAGAATTTCATTTTTAATGCTCTGGTCCATTAATAGCGTGAAAGCACCACAGGCTATCTTTGGGAGAACGTCCCTAAAAAGTACAGTGCTTCTCAAAGGGGGCGGCATGCTGAAATCTCTACAGAAGGGTGGGAAGGAGAAGCATGAGTGTGTGTTTGGGATTTGAAAAACTTCCAAGGGACTGTCACGTGCTGCCCTCCTTGTCCCCACCTTCAGCTGAGGATGCACTGGTCAGTGAAGAATGAAATAGTATCTGTGGGACACATTGTGCTTCTTGGCAAATTATGTATTTACCATACTGTTGTCCTGCTTGCTGGCATTCAGAAGCAAACTTGACTTAACACGGGATATCCAATATGCATATTCTAATGTTTCAGCGTCCCCCATTTATGTTTTTTATTCTACATACACCTGCCTTGACTTTGTCATATTCCTGGCACGTGGATTCAGATGGAGACAGTAAAACAGCAAAATTTAGTGTATTTATCTCAAATAATTGTGTCCCCCTGGAAAGCAGAAGTCATTTCTTTGGGAAGACTCCTCCATTTTCTTCATTTTTGTTGATGGCTGAGTAACAAAACCCAGCCCCCTCTTCTTCCCTTACACTGTGGAGCAGCAAGAGAAAAACATTTCTGGGAAGTTTTCCAAAAGGTGCCAGCATCTCAATGACCAAAGACAGGGATGTCGATGTCGTTCAGCTGGGCATGTACCTGGAACATTTGCCCCATTGGAAAAGGAGAAGGTTTGCCTCACAATAGAACTCTGTGTTTCCTGTTAACTTGCTGGAAAAACAGAAAATAATAGCAACATGGGCTCCTTGAGTGCAATGCCACCGTGCTATCCGTTTTGTGGCATTTGGTGTTATTTAGCACTTTGGGTGCTCTCTCTCTTGCTAGAGTAAGCAGGCACAGAAAAATAGAACAATCAAGGAATGTGCACACGCACACACACATGCACACAGATGTCTTACAACAGCGCCCTTGGGTCTCATGAGCAGCACAAAGCCCAGAGAAGTTAAACACCTGGCCCAAAGTCACACAGCTGTGGCAGCGATGGTCACACGTGTTTCTAAATGTGCTCCTTCAGTCCTACGCTTCAGCCCTGGGTGTTGCTGCTTTTGGCTCTCTTTACTTTTAATTTTGTTCTGTTCCTAAAAAAGAACCCAAGAAAAAGCATGCTTACGCTACAAGGAACAGAATAACAGAATTCTGTATTTTTTCATTTTGCTCACAGACCTCCAAACCCAGAAGAGAATTCTGAGTGAGTAACAGGGTCAGAGCTAAGCCCCAGGCCACGTGCACATGACCCCCACCTCCAGCCGAAAGCCATGGTCACATGTCACGCCTCCATGTGGCTGAAGGGCCAAGCATGTACTCAGAGCCCTGCCACGGGCAGTGCCAGGACGGGAGGAGACACACACTGAGGCCAACTGCTCTGGCCACAGGCCAGGAGGGGCGCATCTGACCTGAGGCACCTTCCTCCTCGGAGCCTTCTGCCTCTGCCTAATTACAGCTGGCTTCTCTGAAGTCAATCTGGTCAAGGTCAACTGGCCACTGTGGGAAACCAAGCTGAGGAAGGTAAATTGAGAGAGCTGAAGGGACACCCTCACTGCCTGCTCCGGCTATGACTCAGCAGAAATTCTGAAATGAAGAGCCAAATGCTTGTGGAATGCAGCGGCATAGAGGCGTGTGGATCGGCAGTGAATGAGTAAACGTCAGGACTGGCTGAATGAATGAGTGAATGAATGAAAGCATGAGCCCTTCGCCTCCGCTGAGCGGCTCTGGGGAAAGTAACTGGAGTTAAGGACTCTCTGCAACGGGTTAGTTGGAGGATGCTTACAGGCTGTGCGGAGTCCTTGGGGGAGACTGGAGGTGACACTTGCTCCCTCCACGTGACACCCATGCAGTTGGGCAAAACGTCTGACTTTGACCGAGGAGGAAATCCTAAGTGGATGGACTTGGAGAGGGCCCTCGGCTCCCAGTCACCCTAGGACATATAGGACATACAGAAACAGGGTCGGCGGGGTGGTGGGCGGCAGCTGGCAGGCACCTCTGGCTGGAGTCAGAGCAGCTACAAATAGACAGTGACCTTCTGTAGCTATCCTGCTCCCACAGAAGGAGATGCACTCTGGGAAGAGGCTGCTGGGTGTGTACCGGTGCTGAGGCCAGGGGGAGGGAACTCAGTCTTCCCATTGCAAGGAGCTCAGCTCCTTTGGCTGGCAGAGGGAGGGGGGACACCTGTCTCCATCTGGGGTGGAGATCCTGGTCTTCACATTCTGACAAAATGAGAGCCTGGAACACACTCAGTGGAGAATCCTGAAGAAGGAGATGTCAGACATAACCCCAGGCAGGGCTCCCGCAAAGGTAGGGCGGGACACTGTCTCCTGCAACGGCCATGAAGACTATTCCCTTCTGACCAGTTGGACCCAGTTTTTCTGATGTAGATTAAAGGTGGCAGGGTTGGGAGGCTGAGGTAGGAGAATGATGTGAACCCGGGAGGCGGAGCTTACAGTGAGCCGAGATCGCGCCACTGCACTCCAGCCTGGGCAACAGAGTGAGACTGCGTCTCAAAAAAAACAAAAAAAAGGTGACAGGAAAAAGACAGAGAGGGGTGCCAGGAAACGCCTTTGCCTTCTACTAATTCCAGATTCATTTATTATTTCTTTTAATCTTCATCTTTAATATTCATCTTTTAAAGGGGTAAATGTCCCTTTCAGAAAGTTATGCCAAAGTCTAAATTACTCAAGACGCTGCTTTGCTTTCCTTCAACACTCTGAGATGACACACTGCACTCTGCAAACATTTATTGAGAATTGTTTACGTACAAGGCACGGTGCCAGATCATAAGACCAAACAAAGATTAATATAAGATTCATAACATGGTCATTGCAAGAGCATCGGCTTTGGAGTCAGACTCAAGTTTAAATGTTAACCCTAGCCCTCTGCCTTTGCTTGGTGAAGCTCATCTGTAAAATGGGCATATCAACACCTGCCTAATGAAGTCAGCAATGAGGATTAAATGGAATTCTTATGCAAAACAACTGGCACCACACCTTCTATGCACCAGGCAATTTGTCAATGAAGATTCCCTCCCTGTGGGAGAGTGGCAAAGTTGTTCAGTGGGAGAGAGGGCCTTGGCAAACACTACTGAATCCCAAACCAGGATCGGGATTTATTCAGCAACATGCAAGTAACATGCTAGAGGACTGTAATGGGAGGAGCCCCAGGGGCATCAGAAAAGGGGCATTTACAGTGCCTTGAAGGGAAGGAGGGGTTTAATCATTAGAGGGTGGAGTGGGTGGCACCCCAGGCTAAAGGGCTAACACAGACCCAGGCACAGAAGTGTCAGGTTGGGTAGCCTGCTCTGATGATGGGGACTGCCCTGATGTGGCTGGGAATGGAGTGTGCCAAGGAGGCCATAGGGGTCAGCCGGGCTGGAGCCTTGGGTGACCATAGTATGATCTCCTTGAGTGCATCTCATGGCCCTTCAAGGCTCTCCCAGTAGCAGAGGCTGTGTGTGGGCCTCATTGGCTTCCTCTAGGCTGCTCCCCAAAGCTCTGTATCTAGAAGAAATTCCCCAGAGCTCCAGGAGCTGTGACTAGCTCCTTTTCTGGCGTGTTTGCTGCAGCTATAGAGGGTTTTAACTGGGCTCTCTGTTCATAGGTCGGCGGAATCCCAAGACATGGTAGAAGAAGCATATTGTGCCAAGCCATTGGTTGGAAGTCATCCTGTTCCTTTGGGCATTAATTAGACCCTATTTATGCACAATGTCCAGTTTTGAACATGATTAAACCCTAAAGATATCAAAGAGGAACAGGAAGGGCACAAGGAAGACCACAGGGATGGGGATCATGCTGTCCCAGACAGGCTGTGAACATAGGTTGTCTAGGCAGGAGGAGGCTGGGAGCAGTGTTGGGATTCTCTCTACATAGAGAATTTTCACAAGGACAAAAATCATTTTCCTTCCTGTCTTGGAGACTAGAGAGAAATACAGGCCAAGCAGCATCAACTGGGGTCACACACAGGGGTCTCTTCTTTCCCCCATCTGCCTTGAGCATCATGACAGATGAGATGAGGAGAAGAAGGTTTGTGCAAACCCATGATACTGTCCCCAAGTCTACTTATGAGACCAGGATGGAGCACACAGGCTGGATAGGGACAGCCTTGCGTTGGCTCTAGTGAATTCTTTAAAGACTAAGGCATTTGCAAGCTTCAAATGAGTTCTATCTTCAGCTCTTTGAGCAGCACATTCCTTGGTGTATCTCACCACGGATTGCAAAGCACAGGGTGCTGGGGCTGGGAAGACTGGGCGGCTATCCCTAACCCTGAGTGTGCCCCCATGGCACAGGTCCCTCGAGGAAGGGCAAGACAGGGTAATGTCTCAAACTGGCCTCTGTGCAACCAGAGACAGCACCAGGGCACTCACCTGGTGCCTGGAAGCTGGAGAAGAGAAGATCATAGGAAGGGAGGTGAGAAGGTGAAATTCAGGTTGAGTCCCCTTTCCTAACTTTAATTATTGTGAAACTTTGGCTTCCAGGGAGCAATATTCAGAAACACAGGGCAGCATTAACTGACCCGGGAGGACTTGTAGGTAGGCACCAAACAGAGGGTGAGCAGGAGGGAGCATCTCCTCTTGCTAGTGGATGAAAAGCTCAGCTGGATGGATTTATTAAAGAAGACCTGGACCCACCCTGAGAAATCAGATGCTGATACAGACTGGGAGAAGGGACAGGGCTGTGGTCCTGAAGAGCCCTGCAGAATCAAAACTGATAAGCAAACAAAGCGTGAGGCTGAGCCGCACTGTGCGGTTCTCGGGTGTTCCATCCTCGTGACAGCAGGGGAGACTGAGTATTGTTAGTCCTATTTTCTATGTGAAGAAACTGAGATGCAGAGGCTCAGGACTGGCAGACTATGACTTCAGTGCTCCTTCTTTCCTCTGCCACAGGCCACTCTGGAGAAAGCTAGTACTGGTGCTGGGACCAACGTTCCCCAAAGCAAGGTGTCTGAATTACCCACCTCACTATCACCTGGGAACTTGTTAAAAATATAGATTCTAGGCCCCTAGAGCAGCCTTGCTGAGTCAGAATGTCAGAAGCTAAGGCTAGGAGAGAATCCCTCCTAGATGTTTCTCTTGCTGAGATTGAGATGAGGGCAAAATGCTTCCCCGGATGCATGTGGCATGTGTTCTGCCTCCAACAGCTGTTAAGAATCATTTCCATTTTGTTTAAAGGGGCTTTAAAGGAGGGATAACAAGTTGAGAAATTTGATTCTTGAGCAGAAAAAGATCCAGGAACAGAAAATCATTCAAACAGTGACCAATCTAATCCAAGTTTATTAGTGTATGTGTTCTGTGGTCCCCTTTTAAACAGATGTGTTGCTTTCCAATGTGTCTGGCATTCATCCCCTCTGTTGGTGCTTGGTGCAAACAGGAAAGCTAATGGACCAGTGACTCAAACCAGATTTTATGGAACCTCAGTCTCCCTTCTTGGCTTGATTTCATTGAACAATTAATTACCAGGGATTTCTAATCTTGCTCGTAGAGTCTCTGTATCAGTTGAGATGCCTTGAGAAAACTCTGTCTCAAATAGGTTTATCTAACAGGAAATGGGTTCTCTCCCATCACAAGAGGCTTGGGTGGGTCTCTGGATTTGGTTAATTCAGTGGTTCGACTATATCAGAACGGATCAGGTTGTTCCTTTCCAGCCACCCCTGTGAGGGCTTTATACCAGGCTGGTGGTAAGTTGGGCTGCAGCAACCCAGGCTTCATGGAGCCACAAACAAGCTCTGTCTGAGACAGTTAACTTTCCCAGAAGCCCCCAGCAGCACTCCTCTCGGGCGTCAGGCTGGAGTTTGCTCATCATGGACCCATGCCTAGACCAGCCACTGGTAGAGGGAGAGGGGAATGCCACCATTGGCTTAGACCTCTCAGGATCAGCCCTCAGAGCTGGAGTCTTCCCTGACACACAGGCAGAGAGAAGGATAGATAGCTTCACAAAATCAGGATTCTGCTCCAAAGAAGGAGGATGGAGGAGTGTCAGCCACAGGTTCTTTCCCAGAAAAGAGCTGCTTTGGAGAAGTCACTCACGTACAGCGAATCCCAAGAGTGCCTGTTATCCTAAGTAAGAGGACAGGTTTTACGGCACCCACTGATCCAAGTGAGGGCTGAAATTAAGCCTCCTCTGCTCTCTGCTCCTCCTGCCTACTTCACATGCTGAAAGCAGACACAAGGCAGTGGTTAGGGAGGAGGATGGAACATCCAAGGGAAAGGTACAGAAGTCTATTTTTTGTGTGTGTCCTGTCAATTCCGTCCAGAGGATATCCTTATCTTATGTTGTCCTTCAAATTGAAGCTTTGACACCTCTAAAAATATAAGACAGTCTCCATGGAGGCTAGAGCTTTCTCTGGCAGAACCAAGGAGAGGGCCTCAAACATAAACTCAACAAATATTTGTTGGGTAAATAAATGCATGGATGAACGGATGGATGGGATGTTTGATGAGCACGATTACATGACAAACTTTAGACAAACTTCTTGCAAACAATGCTGAGTGCTCTAAAGAATGCTGCTGGTGAGGTCAGTAGCAGGGCTGGAACTGTGACCTTGTGGAGCCATCTGTGGTCTGGTCCAACCCCTTAGTGTGCTCTAGACATGATCTGTGGGGACAGCTGCTGAGGTCAGCCCTGGCTTCGGTTCCTATCATGTGGGTGAGGAAGACAAGAGCTGGCAAGGGCTTTGTCTCTGTAGGTACCCCCAGACCTGTGAACTTCATCCAGCTGAACTTCCCTCCAGGGACCTGTAGGGGCACAGAGGGAGGGAGAAGCTGAGATTTTAAGTCTACTTGCTTGATTTCACACTCTGGCAGAGTTGATCCAGTCATCGAGCTTGGTGAGCTCTGATGGACTGCCATATTTTTTCCTATTAGCACTGGAGTATGGAGGGAAACTCCTTTAAGTTTATTTTTTTTTTCAGTTAGAAAATACTTACTTTTGGTGGCAGATGTTGCATATGTAAGAAACTAAGTTGAGCCTAAAATAATACTGATTTGGGAACTCAATGGAAGTAAATATGGCTGCATCTCATGACCCTGGAGGCCAGAAGTCGAATCAAGGCATCAGCAAAGTCGGTTCATTCTTTTAAAAATGTTTTTTCTTTTTTTTTTTAATTTTGATAAAATACATGTAACATGCAATTGACCCTTTTAACAGTTTTAAGCAAAAGGTTAAAAAAAGTTTTAACCTTTTAACAGTTTAGTTCTATAGTGTTAAGAACATTCACATTGTTGTGCACTAATTTTAGATTTTTAATGGAGGTATATACTACTGTAGAAAAGGACACAAATACTGAACACACAGCTCAATGAATTTTCACAAAGCAAACACTCTTGTGTAATCCATCCCAGATTAGAAAAGAGAATATTATCAGTACCCCAGGAACCCTGCATGTGCCCCTCCAAGTCACCCCCAACCCATCCCCCAAAATGTCACTATGATCTTTATTTCTAGCACCATAGGAGTAAGTCTTAGAGTTTTTGAACTTTATATAAATGGAATTATGTAATGTGTATTATTCTGTGCCTGGTCTCTCTTGTCCAGTGTCATGTCTGAGAGATCCCTCCGCATCATAACAACAGTAGTTTCTTCCTTTCCATCACGGTGTAGTATTCCGTTACATGAATATCGCACAGTTTATTGATCCATTCTGTTGTTGATGAATGCATGCAGCTTGTTTTCATTTTGGGGCGATAATGAAAACAGTATAGTGTTTATGTTTATATTGTTTATATAATTATAGTGAATAGAATTATATTTATTATTTGCTCAATGAATGCTTCTCTGAGCATTCTTGGAGATACATTCTTTTGGTGCACGTTCGTAATGTAAATCCAGGAGTGGACTTGCTGAATCACAGGATATTCTTGTATTCAAGTTTAGTAGCTACTGTCAGAGGAGTTTCCAAAGCAATTGCTCTGGTTTCCATTCTCACCAGCAGGGTATTAGTGGCCCAATGACTTTACATCTTTACCAACAGTTTTTCTCAATTAGCCATTCTGGTGTGTGTTTGGTGGACTCTCATTGGAGTTCTTTTTTTCTCGTTGGAGTTTTAATTTGCATTTCCCTGCCATACATTTTTTTTCATATGTTTATCGGTCATGTTGACATCTTCTCTGATGATGCATCTGTTCAAGTCTTTTACCACTTTTTTAAAAATTAGTTTATCTGTCCTTTTTAATTGATTTGCAGGAGCTCCTTATATATTCTGGGCATTCTTTATATATTCAACAGGATATATAAGGAATATATATATATATGCATTCAACAGGAGTTCTTTATATATTCAACAGAACTTTTATTGGCTATATGTATCACAAATATCTTCTCCCATTCTGTGGCTTGCTTTTTCAATCTCTCCCCTAATGGTGCCTTTTGTTCATCAGAAGTTCTTAATTTTAACATAGTTCAAATTATCACTTTCCTTTACGGTCACTGTTCTTTTTGTGTCCTGCTAGAGAAATATTTGTCTGCCCCAAGAGCTATGAAGATATTTTCCTGTTATTCAACAGAAGCTTTATTCTTTTGCCTTTCACATTTAAATCTACAATCCGCTTGAAATTTTGCCTTGCTTTTTACAAACACATTCATTGTAATGCTTCAAGCTCAATAACTCAGATGTGCCAGAGAATCCTGGTCCCCGGGGAACAACGTCAATGTTTATTATTTTTGTCCCGATGAGAAAATACTCTTTTTACCCCAATCTGTAAAAAGATGATGGCAAGATAAGCTAAGCTTCCTTTTATTGAGAACTACAAGTGTGAGACAACTGTTAGTGTATGTAAGGTTTCTGGAGCTTCCTAGAACTTTATCTTTATGGGTGGGTTCTGACTCTCTATTTTGCACTCTTGTTGGTGTTTATTTCTCTAAAAGGAGACTAAACATAAGTATTTCCCTTTTGCTTGACACATGATGCCTGGATCTATAAACTTCTCTCTTGCTGGACTAAATTTAAAAGAGCTATGGGTCACCTACCTGACATTCATCTTTTGTAACTCACCTTTACCTGGCTGGAGTCAATGAATGGTCTGTGGTCAGACAGCCTTCTGGCTGCATTGCCTTTGATTAGGGGCATTTTCCTTCTGTTTGGATTATTTACACTCTAGGTCATAAAACTGTCTTCTTTACCAGATGGGAACCTCCTCAATATATCTCCGTAGTTGAAGTGGCTTGTGAAATCCTGTGAAGTGGAGAGCTGTTTGAAATGTTTTTCGTGCTTCCTTCTTTCTCCTTCAGTACCACCCGATGCGCCTCCTGCTGTCTTCCAGCTCCACCCTCTCTGTCAGCTTGATGGATTTGTCCATTTATAGTGTCTATTGAAAGTCACTTCTCCTTTGGCGTGTACTGCCACATTTTCCTCTGTCTCTTTTGACTTTTTATGCCCATTCTGTATTTTGTCAATGGCTTTATTGAGCTGCCATTTTGTATTGAAAGTGATCTTGGTCTTTCTAAAAAAGCAGATTTAGCTTTTTGCAAACACTTATCTTTTTAGAGTTTTAGGGCCCTTGTTGTTAGTTTGATCTAATGACAACTTTCTCCCAAAAACAAGGGCAAAAATTTTACAAAGGCTGCTTCTATAAAAGTAACTTTAATTTGATCTTGAGAGAAGAACAACAAGTTTGTAATCTCATTACTAGGGTGAGAAGGAGCAGAGTTGATTCTAGTCCCAGCTCTGCCATCAACTAACTATATGGCCTTGACCTTACTTTTCTAGGTCTCAGTTTCCTGGTCAGTTAAATGAAGGAATTGGCTCTCTAGGGCACTTTCAGCTCTACCCTTATGGAATTCTTTAACAAATGAATGTAGTCAAAATTAAAAGTCAGGACTGTGAGTCAGTCATATAGATTTAGCTTACCTTTCTTAAGATTTTGTTTTAAAATTTTGTATATGGAGACATTCTTATAACAGAAGTCAATCTTACTAAGTTTCATCACAAGCATACACACAAAATGTAACATAATGCAAAGTCCAAGTAATGGCTTACCTAACTTAGCAATATTCAACATAGCAATCAAAGCCAAGTACAAAAAAAGACATTGGACAGTTTTTTTGGCATTAAACTTCAAATTTGATCTGTTAATTTATTTTGTGTAGAATCATTTAAATGTTGATGCACATTTAAATTTTTAAAATATTTCACCAGGTTTGTTGAAATTAGATGTGTAGTATACACTGCTATTTCTTTCTTTTAATAGATAGTTTAAACATATTTATTTTTAAAAAGCGTCTGGTGACATAGATTTCCAGGGAGTGGTTGCTATGTCAACACACATTCACTAGGCATCATCTATGTGCCAGGCATTGTGGAGATGACAAAGACTTTTATTCCAACATATGATTATTGTCCTTAGGAAGCCTATAGTCTACTTGGACAAATAAGACTTAAGGAAATAAAAATGTAAATAATGATTAAAAATAATGGCTCCCAAGTATTTTTTAATATATTCATTTTTGCATTTATGACAATTATATCTCTTTTTTAAATTTTACTTTAAGTTCCAGGATACATGTGCAGAACGTGCAGTTTTGTTACATAGGTATACATGTGCCATGGTGGTTTGCTGCACCTAACAACCCGTTATCTAGGTTTTAAGCCCCACATGCATTAGGTATTTGTCCTAATGCTCTCCCTCCCCTTAGCCCTTACCCCCTGTCAGGCCCGGTATGTGATGTTCTCCTCCTTGTGTCCATGTGTTCTCATTGTTCAACTCCCACTTATGAGTGAGAACATGCGGTGTTTGGTTTTCTGTTCCTGTGATAGTTTGCTGAGAATGATGGCTTCCAACTTCATCCATGTGCCTGCAGAATGGGAGAAAAAAGTTCTAATCTACCCATCTGACAAAGGTCTAATCTCCAGAATCTATAAGGAACTTAAACAAATTTACCAGGGTTGTTTGTTTGTTTTTGTTTTTGAGATGGAGTTTTGTTCTTGTTGCCCGGGCTGGAGTGCAGTGGCGTGATCTTGGTTCACTACAACCCCCGCCTCTGAGGTTCAAGAAATTCTCCTGCCTCAGCCTCCTGAGTAGCTGAGATTACAGGCATGCACCACCACATCCAGCTAATTTTTTGTATTTTTAGTAGAGATGGGGTTTCATCCTTTTGGCCAGGCTGGTCTCAAACTCCTGACCTCAGGTGATCCACCCACCTCGGCCTCCCAAAGTACAGGGATTACAGGCATGTGCCACTACTCCCAGCTAATTTTTTGTATTTTTAGTAGAGATGGGGTTTCATCCTTTTGGCCAGGCTGGTCTCAAACTCCTGACCTCAGGTGATCCACCCACCTCGGCCTCCCAAAGTACAGGGATTACAGGCATGTGCCACTACTCCCAGCTAATTTTTTGTATTTTTAGTAGAGATGGGGTTTCATGATGTTGGCCAAGCTGGTCTTGAACTCCTGACCTCAGGTAATCCACCTGCCTGGACCTCCCAAAGTGCAGGGATTACAGGTGTGAACCACCACGCCCTGCCAGTATTTTTTAAAAGAACCTGATAAACTGATTCTACAGTCATTGGGAAGATAAATGAACAAGAACTGCCAGGAAAATATTGAAAAAAAAGAAAAAGCATTGGTTAGGGAGACAGTGTGCTTATACTACCAGTTATTCAGATATTGCAACGATAAAAGTCTGTAACAATGCAGGATCAGAAAAGATAACAGAAACAGATCCAAGTATTTTTGGGTGTGTGTCTGAGTGTGTGGTCAGTGGGGCAAGATAATGTGAGATAACTGGTAAACGCTTGTGAAATAATAACAATAGATGCTTCATAGTATATATTAAAATACATCCGAGATGCACTAAAAGTTCAATGTAAAAATGAACAGAAGAAAATATAGGGTGAATCTCTATGTACATTTGGTGTGGGAAAGGCAGTTTAACACAGTTAAAGAAAGTTTGTTCGGTTTAACAAAAGAAAGATTAAAATACATTTATTTATCAAAAAGCCTAGACATTAAGAGAGATGGGAGGAATAGGCACTAGTGTTCTACAGCACTGTAGGATGACTATAGTTAACAACAATACATCATGTAGTTTCAACAGCTAGAGGGAGGTATGGAGTATTCCCAAGACAAAAGTTGAGATGATTAAACATTGGTTGAGATGATGGATATCCTAATTACCCTGATCTGATCATTATGCACTATAGATAGCAAGACATCACTATATACCCTATGAATATATATAATTATTATATGTCAATTAAAAAATAAAACTTAAAAAAGATAGAAAAAGCACTAACCATAAAAATAAATGGATGTGCAAAGAAATGGAATATTTTTTAAAAGCTTATACAATTTTAATCTGTAATGATAGAAAAATGCACAACGATAGTGGCCTGGAGCCAGGGGTGGGGTGGAAATTGACTTGGAGAAGGCTTGCAAAAATTTGGCAAAATGGGCCAAACACAAACAGGAGAACAAAAGGATGGTAACCACGTGGAAACAAATTCAACACTACTATTAATTGCAGAGTGCAAAACTCAGACATGCAGATATCAGTCTAACTTATCACCCTGGCAAGGAGGAAAGAGAACAATCAACGTTTTGGGTCAGCATATGGGGAATATACACTCTCTGCAAATGACGTTTTGATGCAGCTTAATAAACAAATCAATACATGTTCAGATTTTGAAAATTATTAAGTAAATGCACATAGATATCCTCACTGATTCTGGAGCCTGTCATCTCCATCCTAAATTCTCTTCTCATCTAGGACTCTATCCCATTCCTGTCCTCTTCTTCTCCTTGAGCCTCCCCTGTTCTTCCTTCATCCCTGAACCTCATCCCGTTCTTAAACCTCACTCCATCTCTCATTCTCTATTGTAACTTCTACTCTTAAACTTGTATATTCATGATTATTCACTGCAGTATGTATTAGCTTTTGCTGTTAACCAACAACCCCAAATCTTAGAGCAGCCATGTAACTAGTTCACAGTTCTGTGGGTCAGCTGTACGTTTCTCCTCATCTGGGCAGCTTGTCCAATCCCTGCTGGGTGTGTGGGAGAGGATGGCGAATTGGGTGCTGGATGATGGAGGCTAACCTCCTCATAGGCGTGGTGGTTGGCAACCTGTTGGCAGGGCTGAAGGGGCAGCAGGCAAGCCTGGACTTCTTCATATGATGGCAATTGTGGGGTCTCAAGAGCAGCAAGAGAGCCAGTCCCAGTGTGCAGCTTGTGCCAAGTCTCTGCTGGGTACGCTTGCGGACACAAGCACTGTTGGCCAAAGTACACCACACAGCCAGTGCAGGTGTGAGGAATGGAGAAATAGGCTCCACCTCTTGATAATGGGGATAGTATGTGGGCAAGTTGTATAATCTGCCACACAACATTATTTATGATAATGAATATTGGAAACCACCTAAATGTACACAAGAAGAATGGTCAAACAAAAAAGTTCAACCACACACTGCAAAATGCATAATATTCTAGAAAAATATTGTGGTCTATGTAGATGCTGTGTGAAAATACAAAACAAAATGTGCTGCCTAAAACCACTTCAGTGGGGGACATTTAAAAAAATGACTAGAAGGACACAACCTAACATTATCTACCAGTCTTATGTCTGATTGGCAGGATTATGGGAGATATGTTACTTTATACTCTCCAGTTTTCTCTTTTTCTGATAGAGCACATGAGGCTGTATTATGTGTAATTAATGTACAGGTCAATCGGCTCTTACAGCCTGGCTCTCCCTCTTGTTACCTATTTGAATGCAGGTGAGTTACCAAAACTCTTCAAGCCTCAGCTTCTTTATCCATAAAATGAGGGTTATGATGATGCTACCTTGTAAAATTGTGATGAGGATTAATTGAGATATTTCATGTGAAGGGCTTCACATATTACCGGGCACATAATAATTGATCAGTGAATGTTAGATAAGAAGTCATTATTTTTGCAATTAAAGTAACAATCAATATCATTTAGTATGAAAGACATAAATTTATAATAGGATTTGGATTTAGCATCCACTGCTTGAGGAAATACATGAAAAAAAGTAGTCAATAACTTTTGTAATGCCTTCTATTGGATTTGTATGATTAATACCAATATGAAAAATAGTAATGTATATAATATGTTGGAAGTATTTACTAAATCCACAGATGATTTGTGCTGTGCAAAGGGATTTGAAGCCCAGCCAAAGATTTTTGTCTCACCAGTTGGGAGCCAATTATTTGAGGCAAGGAAAGGAAAGATAAAATGAAGCAGAGCCTGATGAATTGTCAATTTGACTCTCTAGGCAGTCAGTGGATAACGCTGGTAGTCTGGTTCTTCAACTATGCGAAAGACTTTTTCTCCATTACAATGACACCATAATTGTTTATGACCCTTTAAATATGACCACTCACAGTTTGGTCTTCTATATCTCCTTTTTTGTTTCAGATGCACTGTCTTAGGGGTTTCTGGGAAGCCCAGACTACATAGGGTTGCTACTTTCTGGGTACTATCTACTGCTTTTATTATTTTTAAATCTCACATGTGACTTGTTTGTATGGAGACCACAGCAAACATCTCCCCTTATTTTGTCATGAAAATTTCTTCAAATGCCCTTTACTCCCCAAATCACATTAAAACAAAACAAAAACAAAACACAGAAGTGGGAGCGATGTGATGTACACTGTTAGAAATAAGTGTTGGTGCCACGAAAGAAATAGCACTTGAAATTTTCTCAGCCAGGCAAATTTACTTCTGCAGAAGAGTGCAGCTTGTGCCAGTCACGATCATAAGAGAACACTGAGTAGGGTAGGGCAGGGGTTTTTATCCCTAATACAATTGGTTCCTACTGCTGTGTTCTTTCTCCATTGGCTGGGATTGGACTACACAGTCTAAACTGACCTGGTTGGCTAATGTTTGAAATTGAACACAGCTATCTAGGTAGGAAGGGAAAGGTTATCCCTTAGGGCACAAGGCATGTCTAGGCTTCTCAGGGCACGTCATGGCACGGCAAGGGCGGAAAGGGTTGTTTACAGCACGGGTAACCATAGAAACGGGAGAAACAAAGAACCGGAAGAACAGGGAATTAAAACCTTTGAAGAGGAATTTATCATCGCTGACAATGTCCCCCTCTTGATTTTATAGTTTTTCCTCTTCCAAACGCCTCAGCATGTCTCGGCTCTGCTGTTCTTCTTGGGCATCTGGAAGGGAGAGTTTATTTGAATAAGGTGAGGGTGAACTAGGGAGGTTTTGGTGGGCGCTTTTTCTGTAAGTCTTTGCGCTAAACCTGTATTCATATACCGGATATGATACCGCACCCTACAAGAATGAACATGCCTGTAACGATTGCAAGGGAGGTGAATATTGAGGTCATAATTCCTTTCCATTTCTTGAACCATTTTTCCATGAGGCTTGTAAAGGGGTTATTTACTCCAGAATGTTTAGCTAACTCATTTGATAAGGAGGTAAGGCCTTGTAAGGCTTTTGTTATTGTTCCATCAGGGGCAGTGTTATTAGGAATAAAAGTACAATATTGGACTTCAGTCATGACACAAATCCCACCTTTTTTTTTTTTTTTTTTAGCTAATATCATGTCAAGGGCTATTCTGTTTTCCCAGGCCATTTGCCTGGTAGGGCCTAATTGTTCAAGTATTCCTTTAATAGTATTTCTAGTATAATTAGCAGAGTGTTGTTGATTATAATAGACATAATTTATCTAAGCTACATTCTTGTTTGCAGTGGATCACCAGAACAATATAGACTCGAATCTTGCAGCTATTTGATTTCAGGCTTTGAATTCATCTGGTAACCCTTGTGGTACTCCAATAGCGTCTATATAAACACGAGGCTAAAAGGATCCTTGAGAGACATCTCTCTTTTTGTGATATTCTGTTTTCAACTTTCTTAGTTGATGAAATGCCAAGGTGAACGGGATAGCCAACTGAATTAGAGCCTAAGTGCTGCTCCAGTTACTTGGCAGAGTACCCAGCAATAGTCCCCCGCAATACCACCACACATTTGTTCAGGGATGAGCAAGGGCAGACTGATTGGTAAGCTGTTGAAAAGGCTTGCTTTCACTGCACCCTGTTAAGTTTCCAAGGAATGCCCACGTTTCCCCCTGTTGTAAAAGGCATGAGGTAAAGTTAATATCAGGGGCTGGAGGCCGATGGCCCTCGGAGGCTGACCCACAGGGCTTTTGACCTCAGGGAACAGCAGTGAAAGAGTCTTGCATGACTCATCGCCTTGGGCTGTGGGGCTGTGGAAGAGAGCTCCCATGCCCGGTCCGTGAGAGGACCACCCAAGTGGAAAGGGGACAATTTAGGTCTCTGGCCTGCCTGTCGCACAAGAGTAACAGTCGCTTTTATTTAGCATGTGAACAGAATATTTAATCCATTCCAGCCAAGCATTTGCGTCCTGATACCCTGTTTCAATTGCTATAATTTGTTTTAAATCTTTAACCTCCACAACAGCTACTTTGGTTTTATCATTGGGTATATAATGAGAAAAGGTTTGGTTAGCGGAGAACTTAGGAGAGGGAGGAGAGGGTGCAGGAGGTAGGGAAGCAATGAAGCATATTTCAAAGGATCCTATGGGGTCCTTCCCCGACACTTCTGCTCCCATACCATAGAAATGGCTTAACGAAGGGGAAGAACTCTGAGGAGCAGAGATGGTAATCTGTGCTGGATTACATTGGTTCAGTTGACAATTGGGAGGGGTAAAATTCCTTTAGTAAAATGAATATATGGTTTTAAGAAACCGTGAGTACTAGTTGGGGAGGTCCATCCTTGCTCTTTAGTATTTCATGGAACATTGCACCAACTTCGGCAGAGAAGCTCTGCTCTAAGAGGGCTAGATTCCCAGTTCATACTGGAATGTTTGTCAAACTCCTCCCAAACTAACTTGTCGCAGTTAACAAATGCCCAGTCTGAGGAGAGCCAGGAAGGACAGAGATACTTTTCTGAGGTGGAGAGTTGCTTTTGACTTGACAAATCTCTGCAGGGTATAACATGGCAAGCATCAAAGGTAATAGTTTGAGGTGAGCTTGACTTGGTTACATTAATGATAAGGGGACTAGTGATAGAAGGGGGAAGGAAAGAAATACAGAATAAGAGGGTTAAACCACTTTAGCCTTAGCTTGCTAGGAGTTGGTCCTGGAACAATGGTCCATGATTCTGGGAAGGATGGTGCCCACTTAACTAGAGTGTGACGAGTCCAGCCCTTCTTGGTGGTCCGAACTGCTGTCTTAGTTGTTAAGAGCACTAATTAAGGTCCTTCCCAAGTGGGCTTGAGCTTCCCTTCTTTCCAACTCCCGATGAGGACATGATCTCCAGGCTGGGGGTGGTGAACTGGAAATTCAAGAGTTGGAGTCTGGGCTAGAATGCCTTGAGTCCTGAGGGAAGAGAGGGCAGAAGATAGACCTAATATATAGTTTTTGAGAAATTGAGTCACGGTTTTCCCAATTAAAAGCAAAGAGGTCCCAACTGTCCTCTGCTAATGGACAAGTCCAGAAGGCATCTTTTAAATCTATTACTATAAACCACTGGTGGCTGTATGGGATCCTACTGATAATAGTATAAGGATTGGGAACAACAGGGTGTGTAGTTTGGACTATCTGAATAATAGCTCTAAGGTCTTACACTAACAGATATGATCCATCTGGCTTCTTTACAGGCAGTATTGGAGTGTCATAGGGAGACACACAGAGTTCAAGAAGCCCATCATGGAGAAGATCTTTAATTACAGGTTTTAAATTTACCCTGGATTCTAAAGGAATAGGGTATTCCTTTCTCTTTACTACTTCCCCAGGGATTTTTACTTTAACATGAATGATAGGAATCTGTAACTTTCCTCGATTCCTGTCTTTTGACCATACCTCAGGATGAACGTGTTCTTCGTCTGCAGCAGTGAGCAAGTTTAGGGCGGGGAGGAAGTTTCCATGATTGATTTGGAGGCCCAAGCCTAATTTTAGCATGAAGTCTCTTCCTAATAGATTTGTCCTTGCTTCCAGAATTCACAGAAATTTGCTACTAGCTGATCAGTTTTTATATTTCACTTCTGTCTCCTACTTACTGGTTCCTTCTCTAAATCCATATTTTCATTTCTGGGTGTTATGTCTTCCCCCATCTCTCTCAGTCCCTATGTCCCACCCAGGACAAAGCACTCTTAGTTGGCCTGGCAGAGAGGAGCTAAGCCGCTGGTGGGAGTGTGCTGATGGTGCTAGTAGGCCCTGACCACAGCCAGCCACACATTTGCAGGGACTCTGGTTGCTGTAAACATGTGACTGGGCTGAAGCCGGCAACGCCGGGCACAAGAGACCTCCAGAGTGGTCCCTCAGTCAACCTGTCCCAGCTACCCAGCTTGCACCCGAACTTGCCCTTCTTCCTCTTTCCTCGCCAGCTTCACAGTCATGCCAGGATGGGGTAAAATGACAAGCTTTTATCTACTTGAAACAGTCATGCCACACTGCCAACACAGTTTTCAAAGCATTATAGCCTTTAAAGAGATCCTTTCTTCCTTTCCTAATTTGAAGTTCCCAGACTTTGCTCTTTGGTGCTCTTTATATGGCCTGGAAAGTTGGGGCCTAGGCTCTTTATAGGTGCTGGCCCCCTGAGTACTTTGTTTTATGGTGAACAGCAGAATTCTTGCCTTCTGCTTTTGTTTTTCTTCAGCCCTTCTTACATACACTTTTTGAGCCTCCCTAAGAAGTTCACTTATGAGATGGTTTTCCAATTTTCTATCTTTTGTAATTTCTTTGAAATATCTGGCCAACTGTTAGTATAAAATTAAGTTTTAACATTCCCTGCCCAAGAGGATCCTTGAGACCTAAACGAGCATACTTTCTCATTTGTCCTTTAATCTGTCTAAAAATTCTATAGGTCCTTCATCTTTCCCTGGCTGTATATCAAATGCACTGGTAAGATTCTGGGTTCAAGGGACTGATTATTTGATCCCTTTTATTATCATTTCCCTAAGGTCTTGCATGTTTTCTTGACAGGGTGCATTGTTATGGTCCCACTGGGGGTCTTGTGGGCGGAATTTTCGATCTGCTGCAGGAACATTTTGGCCAGGAGGGTGTTCACATTCCCAGACTACCATAGCAGCTCTCTGGATTGTGCTTCTTTCTTCCCCTGAGAAGAGGATGTTTAAGATGAACATTAGCTCAGCCCGGGTATATAACTGTGGTCCTAGAAATTGGTCAATTTGGTTTGCTACCCCATAAGGGTCATCTAATAGTGGCTTAAGCTCTCTTTTTAGGTTTCATACTTCTGAGATGGTTAAAGGAACATTTACAAAGCCTCCTCCTACGGGCACCTCCCTCAAGGGGAAGAGAGCTGGAGCCGATTCCCCTGAGGTAGGTGGGGGTGGAAATTCTGAATATCTTTTTTTACATTGCTCTGTTTCACATTGAAGTCCCTTTAGGGAAGGGTACTTAGGCTGGTAGTGAGTGGGCTCTAGGGACAATTTCCAAGAGGCAGGGTTATAAGGAGGGGGAACAATGGTGGTAGGAGAAGGGTCTGGGACAGCAGTTCTTGAGGGGAGGAAAGATAGGGGTGTTTGGTGGGGGAAGGTGATCTAGCGGGTCCCAAGGCATAAATTGCTTGGAGTTCAGAGTTTCAGTTTCCTTAGGGGAAACATTCTCTGGTTTATGCTTCTCTTTTAGAGCATATAGAAGAACAGGTCCTTGTCACCAACACAAGGCATAATCTATCTCTTCTTGGGAAACTGGACTCTTGTTGTTAGCATGTTCTATTAGAAGCTGACAAATACAATCCTCATTTGATGCAAATTTTGGCCAGAAAACTGAGGGTTTGGGAATTGGTTCCTAGGTCCAGATAAAACAACAATATTTTAACATTTGTTGCTTTTTCTTATGCTTAGTCCTTTCATTATCTTTCCAATACTTTAACATGAGACCTAGGGGACTATCAAGGGGAATATCATTGCTGTTAGCTTTATCCTTTTTACTGCCTGTCTTACTTGGGGTATTTCCCATCTTGATGGTTTTGGGGTGAGGCTCAACTTCCCCTACTGGAAATTTTTTGCCTTCCCTACGACTGGAGGTTTGTGTGAGGCTCAATCCCCTCTACTGGAGATTTCTCGCCTTTCCTTTCTTCTAGAGGCTCAATCCTCCGTATTAGGGATTTCTTGCTTCCCTTTTCTCTAGAGCCTCAACACCCCGAAGCTTCTTGCACTCTTTTCCTTTTGTTTCCTCCTCTCTGGCTGCTTCCCTGAAGGGAATGTCATGTCTCTTTTAACATTGGTGGGTCAGTATAAACTCCTGACAGGACCCCCAAAAGGCTGCCATAAGTCATATGAGATGACCACAGAACCACAGATTGGACTCACTCACTCCACACACCAGTAGTGCTTATTCACACACTTTCAACTTTCAGCCTCTGAGATGTCCCAACCATCAGGGAAATACTTTGTCACCCCTGCAACGTTTCTTACCTTGGTCTGTGCACAGAGTTACCTGGATGCCATAGTATGTGATTACCTTTTCTTTTTTTTTTTTCTTTTTTCCAAGTTGTTGGTCTGTTTCTTCCTGTGTTGCTGAGAGTCCAGGTTTATTCATCACATTGAGTGAGTCTCGATTCCTTACCCTGAGGCCACCACAATGAGGCAGCAGGTGTGCCTCCTCATGAGAGAGGACCAGACCCTTTCCCAGAGGAGAAAGGGAATCCCAGACAGGCCCCCAAATTTGTTAGAGATAAGTTTTGGTGCTGCAAACGAAATAGCACTTCAACAGAAATTTTCTCAGCAAGGCAAATTTACTTCTGCAGAAGGATGTAGCTAGTGCCAGTCACGATTGCAAGAGAACACTGAGCAGGATGGTAGGGCAGGGGTTTTAATCCCTAATGCAATTGGTTCCTATTGCTGTGTTCTTTCTCCATTGGCTGGGATTGGACTGCACAGTCTAAACTGACCTGATTGGCTAATGTTTGAAATTGAACACAGTTATCTAGGCAGGAAGGGGAAGGCTATCCATTATGACGCAAGGCATGTCTAGACTTGTCAGGACATGTCAGGGCACGGCCAGGGCAGGAAGGGTTGTTTACAGCACAGGTAACTATAGAAACTAGAGAAACAAAGAACTGGAGGAAGAGGGAATTAAAACCTTTGAAGAGGAATTTATCATCTCTGACATACACCCCTGACTAACAATTCGTTTAAACAATGTCTTGTTGACAGCAGTGGCACTGTGGAACTTTTTGAGAACTAACTACTTGCACTACTGTCCTTAAAGTAGGTTATTGTGAAAATTGAACTTCAGAAATTCTTAACTTCAGGGCAAAACCTGTTACCACAATTTCATAAGTTTTCTTCTTGCTGCATTAAAACAGTATACTTTCTGTCTTTTCCTTCAGCTGAATCTTACAAACTTTATGACTTCCCCTCTCAGCCTGTATTATTTTGGACAGAAGAGGAATTTTTTTTTTTTTTTTCCTGAGACAGGGTCTCACTCTGTTGCCTAGGCTGGAATGCAGCAGTGTGATCATGGCTCACTGCAGTCTTGAACTCCTGACTCAAACAATCCTCCTACCTCAGCCTCCCTAGTAGCTGGGACTATAGGTCACACCACCATGCCTGGCTAATTTTTTTGGTTTTTGTTTTTGTAGAGACAGGGTTGCCCAGGCTGGTCTTGAATGCCTGGTCTCAAGCTATCCTCTTGCCTTGAGGCTATATTTTTGTTTAGCCTTTTCTCTTATAGAATGCTATCATTTTGGTGAATTTAGATACTTCTACTTGGACCTGCTCAAGAATCCTGGAAAACGTCAGCATACTCAGTGTGATAAATACCCTGTCGGCTGAGCCAGGTTTTCTGAGTGCAACATATCTTAACAGGTAGGTTTTACTTTCTTCCTGATTTTGGCCACACAACACACTGAGGAAGTAGCTTCAGAAAAGAACTCTGCAAGATCCCAAGTCCCCTTCTTAGACAGCAATGAATCCCACCCTGTGTCAAGAACCTCTGTGAAATGAAGACCTTGAGGTTTCTCTCGCTCTTCTCTACCGGACGCCAGTTGCTTCGTTCCTGCTGGTTCCATGACCCCATGTGATTGTCCGGTCATTGTCTTTCCACCCACTCTGGGAGGCACACACGGCTTGTGTGTCTGGGTGTAGAGCCTTTCCTCTGTGGCCTGCAGATGCGAGGGATACAAGATGAAGCATTTATTGACACCCTCCCTGTCTCTGCAGCGAAATGAACATATCTGTGTAGCCAGCAGGCATTAGCCTCGGATAGCCATTGAGTGTAAATGAGGCCATGTTCCATTGATCCCTAATGCTCAGCTCTGCCAAGCCCCTATCTTCCACAAACTCTCCCTTTCCCAAGTGTGTGTGAGGCTCCCAATCTGCTTCTGCAGATTTTCAAGCTAGTTTCAATTGGCACTCATGGACAGCCAAAGGGGAATTTCATCAGGTCCCTGTAACTTGAATGACCCCTGCCCCAGCTCCTTCACAGTCCTTGGAGATGTCACTCCATTGCATCATTCAAAACTGTGGCAGCCACAGCCCCCACCAGGGAAACCTGCTGACAACATTGGAGCTGCTCTCAGCTGTACCAAGGTTTGGTAGCCCACCTCCCTCTGTCCCTGGCTCCCGTTCATCCATCTGCTCCTGCTGACCTCCAGGTAAACCTTTCTTAGTTCCTTCTGACTCTGGAGAACTGAGAGTGAGAATGATATGTTTCATACAAACATTGCTTATATCCTAAATTGTAATAGCATTTGGTGCTATAGCACTTTAAGTTCAAACAAACCTGAAGCCATCTTCTTCCAAATATACCAGGGCACCTGAGTGGGCAGGTCAAGGTGGATTCCAGTATTTGCAATATGCTATACCTAGAATCTGTTCCCTTCTCTGACCTTTACAGTTTGGGGCTGTGTAAGGTTTGCTAGTGTGTAGACTGCCAGGGTTGTCACATATAATTTACATGTTGTGCACCATAAAAATCTAAAGAGCGATTAAGAAGTAAATGATGCCGCAATGTTGTTCAGTGCACGACCTGCACAACTGTTCACCATGATTCCAAGTGCTTTCCTAATTATGAGTTCCCTCTCTTGGGCTCTGTTGTTCTCACTGCAATATGGCCCAGTGCAGCAGAGCTGCCGTCCAATCCTTGACCCTCAAAAGGCTCAGAGATCCACTTTTTTCCCCACCCTACCCGCAAGATACTAATTAGCCATTATAAAAATTTGCAAAGGCAGAGAGATGCTATCAGAACTCCACTCACAACAGTAACTGAGCCCCAACCAGTGGCCAGGCAAAATATCCTCCTCCAGTTGCAAGAACCTCTCCTCTCTTCAGATGCTCAAATAATTATGAAGCATAGAGCCTATTAAGGTTTGACAATAAATGTTCTTCCTACCAGAATCCCTGCCAAGTAGCCCGGAACAGGAAATAGAGTCATCAGTAGAGTCACAGCCCCCGTCTTTTCTTGACGTCAGCATCTCTTCTGCTCCTTCCTGGATAGAGACCATCTGCTGCAACTCTCTCCTCCGTCTGTGTCTCCTTTTGTCACTGCTAATTGGACTTCCAGTGGGAATCTGGGAATAGCCTCTGCATCTCTGTTATTCTCTGCACTTCTTGTGGGTCTTGTGCCTCAGTGACATAGGCCATCTCTGATTACCACTTGGGCCGTGTGCCCACAATTCAGGTTGCAGCCATTAGGTACCTTTATTTGTTTGAACAGAGTCACAGTTGGGCTATCGGCAGACAGTGAGATACTCAATAGGTTTAATGATGCAGCATCCACAGATACTCACAGCACAGTTCCTGGCACCCATGGAGACAGCAGACCAAAAAGAGCCAAGGCTGCTCAGACAAGCTAGTTGAAATAGTTGGTGAACAATTACATCTATATATAGAACTGACCTCGCTGTGCCCCTGGCTGCTGGCTTTGATACCATTCTTTCGGGCATTTTGAGGTCCCAGACCTCCTTCAACACTTTGTTCTACTAAATGTTAGGGCTGCTTATGAAGCACTAAGCAGGTACCTCATTATAGTCTTGTTTGATTTCAGGGAAGTGACGATTAGACAATCACCCTGCCCAGACCCCCATGTTGTACTGGGTCAGATTTTGGTTTCAGCTCTCAGCTGAGCCAGCTGTGTGATCACGAAAGTCACTTAACCTCTTGGGTCTTTGTTTTCTCATATCTAATACACAACGACTAGATCAGCAGAGAGGAGAGAAAATTGCCTTTGCAAGCTAGTATAACTGGGTTTTAACCCCAAATCCCCCCAACTTTGTAGTTGGTCAAATTGTTTAAAACCGAACTTGCTTCCTCTTCAGAAGAATGGTCAAGTTCATGCTTACTGGGCAGGACTGCAAGAGGATGAAATGGGAGAAACGATGTGTGAGACACACAGTAGGTATTCAGTCAGTGCTAGGTCTTTCCCTGGCTCTCAGAAGACAGTGTGTCACTTTGGTAAAAACTCTGGATTTGGAGTCAGAAAACCTGGGTTTGGAGTTTGATAGTCTCAGAGCAAATCATGGGCCGACGTTAAGCCTCAGTTTTCTTGTCTGTGTAGGGGTATCATCACTGTTAGGATCAAGTAGGATAATACATGCAAGGGCTGCTTTTGGAAACATAAAAGACTGTACCCATCAGAATGTGGGGGTGCCTTCTCTAGTTTACACTCAGCTGCAATGAACTTTTGCCCCTGCACCCTCATACCGGCCCCTCCACTGCGCGTTGAAAACAGGCAGTGGATATGCATGGGATATGCCTTCTCAGATGGTTCACATCCGTATCTTTATTCCTCAGCCTGCACTTTGGCTAGGCTTTCTGGAAATCCTGGTCCAATCATCATCATACCAGGAGAGCCCCAGGAACCAGGCGTCAAATGAAGGAGTCTTTACTGATGTTCCCTTACCTCAGTTGTCAAACAAATGAGTCTTTACTGACGTTCCCTTACCGTCGGTGATGATGAAGAGGAAGGCTTTATGCCTCCAAAATAAACAGATGAGCCCCTGTTGAAATTCTAGCCGGTTGGGTGCTCAGGCTTCTGTGTAATGGATAACTTAGTATAAAAACAGAGCACTCTGCTCGCTGACTTTCAGAGAAGTGTGGGGAGGGAAAACAGCATTTCCCAAATTTCCCTCCTTGGTCTGCTGGAGCGTGGCATTCCAGCCCCAGGTGCCCGCTGTCCACCACGGGACACACTGCACAGCACACCTCGGGCTCGGCCTGGTGCTTCCCCCGCCTTCTCCTCTCAAGCATTTCTCGCGGCACCCAGCAACCCCTTTTAGCATTTGGTTAAGCTGCCAGGAGCTTACCACGATGGGTATCTGGATACATATTCCTTAAAATGGCTACTTTGGGGATAGAAGAACCAAGTGTATCCTCCTCACCAATACACCTGACCAGTGACCAGAAAGACATTTCAGTAGGTTGATTAGACGTAAGTGAAAATGACTTTTCAATGTTGGGATCTATATGGAGTAAGTACTAGCTGTCCACTAAAATGATGACATTGTGCAGCTGAACAACCCTTTGTGAAAGTGCCCGAAGAATCTCAGATGCCAAAAAAAAACAAAAAACAAAAAAGATATACAAAATGAAATGTCTCCTAGATGTTGATGAAAACCTGTATTAATAATGCCATCTAGTTTTCATGGGAATGGTTTCTTGTCTCAGATAAAGAATTGCTCACTCTCTCAGCCAAGGGAGCTCATTATTTTGGCTTTGCTGACAATCAAAGAAAATGTCTGAAGTCCAGTTTTAGCTACATGGTGACACGGTAACGTCCTCCTGTTGGGGGCACAGTACTTGGGGGACAGTGAGGACAAACAACGGACCCAGCAGTGGTTCCTCTTAAAAGGCTAAAGGCACCGCGTTGGAGAAGTAGTCCCGTGGGAGACAGAGGCCTCGTGGCCAGTTTGGGTGCTTCATTTTAAGGGACAGTAATGAACAGGAGCATGTACTGGGGATGCAGACGAAGATGGCAGAAGCTCTGGATCGCACTTCAGTGATGGGAATGGGGCTGTCCACACAAAGGCAAGGAGTCTTGGGTCATGGCGATCACCCACAAATCGGGGGCTTTTGGGGGGCTATTCTTTAAGTTGTAATGGTGACCAGTGGGTGGCCATTGATATTGGAGTAGATTTGGGGTAAAAAATATCTTCTGAAGAGAAGAACAGATGTGATGGCAACAGGCTGGTGTTTCATGATGGTCTTGCCTCAAGGGGGCTCTCCACTGAACCGACTGGCGCCTGTATGAGGGGTGGGACCACTATAGCCCCGCACTGCCACACCTCCTGCCCTGGGGCTCCTGGGATTCCTGAGACTTGGAAAGGGCTGTTGCCATGGGGTGAGTAGGAAGAGGACAAGCTTGGTCCCGGGGCACAGCAAAGCCTTCTGTTTCTGGATGCTTGCAGGCAGGTCTGGCTGCCCTCACAGGACATCCTTGGGGACAGACACTAGCAGAAAGGACAGCTGGCCTGGCCCCTCGGGGTGGCAGACAGTGGACACTGCGATTAGGTGAAAGTCAGGCAAAGACTCCACCCTCAGTGCGGCCTCTGGCCCTTTGCAGATCCCCAACTAGATCCTGGCTGATGGCGATGTGTACTCACTGGAAACTTCCAGCAGTCAGCCCCCACTAAGCTCAGCTCCCCCAGGCCCTTCAGTTCTCTGTGTGGAAGCAGCACCAGCCCACTCTCTCCAGATGGACTCCCCTAGCTCTGTGCTCATCCCTGTCCCCTCCATCTTCTCTGGCTCTGAGAGAAACTCTACTCCCCACAAATCCCTTTTTTTTTTTTTTTTTGAGTTGGTATTTCGCTCTTGTTGCCTAGGCTAGATTGCAATGGCGCAATCTCAGTTCACTGCAACCTCCACCTCCCAGGTTAAAGCGATTCTCCTGCCTCAGTCTCCCAAGTAGCCGGGATCACAGGCATATGCCACCACACTAGGCTAATTTTATATTTTTAATAGAAATAGGCTTTCACCATATTGGTCAGGCTGGTCTTGAACTCCTGACCTCACATGATCCACCTGCCTTGTCTCCCAAAGTGCTGGGATTACAGGCGTGAACCACTGTGCCCAACCTCCATTTCTTATCTTTTTTTTGTCCTTGCCCAGGGCAAGGTATTTTCCACAAGGGCTTTTGGAAACTAAAGCCAAAAAAAGACCCACATGCTATTTTTCACTTTATGCTCCATCTCATTCCTCCCCAGGGGCAACAAGCCCAGGAAGTGTGGCTGATGGATGCCAGAAAGGGCAAAGGGGTGGAGACTCTGGGGAACAATGTTGGTTACCATTCGAAGCCCATTATCCCTACACTTACACGGAATCTGCTGTGTGCAGGTGTCAGGCACCTCACGTGGCACTGCCTTCTCTCAGCTAATCATTCATTCTTCAATTATCTTTAAAGAAACCTTCGCCGTGTGTGCCTGACACTGTTCTAAGTGCAATGTGTGAAGCACATGAAACCTCAGAAGCTGCTTTCTGAAAGTGAACCTTAGAACCTGGATTTTTACAGATGAGGAATTTGGGATACAGAGAGAGAAAGCTCCACCAGATTCACACCTGGGTTGGTTCCAAAGACCCCACTCTTTGCCCGCCAGCGCGTTGCTTCCCAAGGCAGTCATCAGTGATCACGGTGGGAAGAGCTCCTTGGGAGGCAGTGGCCAGGAGCAGTGCCTGAGCAGGTGGAATCTCAAGGCACCATCGAGGACACTCTGCACCCACAGCTGGTAGGAGGTGAACAAGGTCATGTCTAAGGTAGGCTGGACTCTGAAAAAGTCGGGGGGCTCTGCTGACCTCAGGGAGCCAGACTGGGAGTCAGCTTGACGGGGTGGAGGAAGGAAGAAAACGGAGCTGATCCAAGGGCAGCCCCAGAGTGAAGGTGAATGATGTGGATATCATCCAGGCAACCTCCAAAGGGCTCCCTGAGGCTCCCATGATTCCTTGTTCCATCATCAAACATCTGTCTGGGTCAGGCCTTGCCTAGTGGGTAGAACTGGAGGCAACACATTCCCAGCCACTGAGTTGACCACACTCATGTTCAGAGGTTCTCTGCCTCAGGAGCTTTCAGAGATAGTGACACCTGTTCCCTATCCACCATGAATCTGATGAGATGGGTCAGGGGGCTAGGGATGGAGGTAAGTCCATAAACAAAAGATGTGGCCAGATGCCAGCATAAGGGTTGTGCTTGTGGCGTTGTGGGATGCACAGAGGAATACAAGATGGACTCAGCTTGGCAAAGTCAGAGAAAGGCCTGGCTCACGAGGCGGCAGAGAAGCAGTGTCTTACGGCACAGGTGGGCATCAGCCAAGGCCAGGTGGAAAAGGAAGGAAGGGCCTCCAGACCAGAGGCATGGTGTGTGCAGGCTCTGGGGAGTGGAACGTGGGAGGATTCATGAGTAGAGGCATCTCAGCCTGAGGATCTGCCTGCCTGGGCTGCAGCAAGCACACCCTCACAGCACCGTGAACTGCTGGCCCATCCCAGATCCCACCTCTCTCACACCTGAGTTACTCTGACTTCCACCTTCCTTGCTGGAATCCTTCTTCCTCACCCACACAAGCATGACCTCAGTGGCTCCCTGGAAGCACTTTTGGCTCTTACACCCCGGCTCCAGGTGCCTTTCCCCTCTCCATAGCTCCTTGACCCTTTGTAGACCACAGCCCCTGGAACTCAGGCCCGGAATCGACTTCTGAACTATGGGGTCAGCAAGGCCAGACTTCAGCCCTATGGAGCCCTGGAGTCCCAAGAAGGGGCCTCAAGCCCACAAAAGGAAAGGAGACATGAATGGACATGTCTTTGGGTCCTGCGTCCCCCTACCCCTCGCTTTCATCGGTTTTGTATACCGTTCCAGGATTCCACATGAGGCTTTGTGTGAAAATGAAAAGTGCCCTTATGCTATAGGAATAACAGCTTGAGAGACCGTGTAGCCCAGGGGTGAAGAACATGGACAGAGAATGAGCTCTGGCTCCATCACTTCCTAGCTCAGTGAAGACCTCTCTGTGGCTCAGTTTGTTCATCTCAAAAATGGGGATAATGGCTGGGTGTGGTGGCTCATGCCTGTAATCCCAGCACTTTGGGAGGCCAAGGCAAGTGGATCACCTGAGGTCAGGAGATAGAGACCAGCCTGGCCAACATGGTAAAACCCCATCTCTACTAAAAATACAAAAAAGTTAGTTGGGCGTGGTGGCACATGCCTGTAATCCCAGCTATTTGGGAGACTGAGGCAGGAGAATCACTTGAACCCAGAAGATGGAAGTTGCAGTGAGCCAAGATTGTACCACTGTACTCCAGCCTGGGCGACAGAGCAAGACTACATTTCAAAAACAGAAAAAAAAAAGGTTGCGGGGAGGATAATGACAGTACTTTCTTCTTAGGTTGTTGTGAGGATACGAGCACAACAGGCAAATTGCTTTGAAGGGGCTGGCACCCAGCAAGAGTGGACTGATTGCTGGTTATGAAGATCGCTACTGCTGCAGATGGGCCATTGTGGGGCTCTGAGCAGGGGATATCACAATTAAATCTGTGTTTCAGAAATCTGTGGTCTGGCAGTACATTGGGGAATGGACTGGGGCAAGGGTGCTGGGACTCAACACAGAGAGGTCCTTACAGAAAGTTATATTACAGCCTTCTCAATGGAAAAGGAAAGGACCTATGGCAGTGGGTGGCTGGGACAAAGAAGCGCAGGGATTCTAAGGAGACCCAGCAGGACATGAGGACCCTGTGGTTGTGGGGGAGCCTCAGAGGGGAAAGAGTTGGGGGATGCTGGCGTCCTGCCTTAGGTGAGAAAAGGTTAGATGTCGCAGAAGAGAAGAGCATCTCTGGGAATTGAGCCATAATCCCCAAAGGTTTAAGGTTTTACCGGGTTTATTCCTTAATCCAGTCAAGTTAATACCTAATATTAGGTCCCCAAGTCCACCCTTGTCAACTTGGCACCCATACACATCTCCTGAAAATGTATCGAATTTCCAAATAAGGACATCAACAAGGTGATAGTTTTGCAACTATCCTGCACACAACCGAAAACTCAACTATCTCCTTCTCCAGAATTCAGCTTTCAGGATTTCAACATTCAGAATTTTATTCCTTCAGGATTGTGACTTTTGGAATTTCAGACTTCAGAGATTTTGCTCTTTCAGACTTCAGAGATTTTGCTCTTTCAGACTTCAGAGATTTTGATATTTCAAGATTTTAATATTAGGGATTGTGTCTTTTAGGATATGGTTGGCCCTGCTCTAATGATAAGTCAGGATATGGTTGGCCCTGCTCTAATGATGATAAGGTATGTGAAATTACATGATGCAGGTGGCCAGTGAGGACACCCACAGGTAGAGCCAGGAGAGGGGTTGCAGATGTAGACTTAGGAACTGCCAGGCTGTGGTACTTAAAGATAAGAAGGTGAATGAGGTTGCCAAGAACAAGGATGAAGAATGAGATGAGATGAACAAGGACTGAACCTGGCAGAATGCAGGGAAGAACCTGGTGAGTTAGAAGGCTTTGGAGTCATCGGTGGAGGCCCCTGCTTGTCCCTGTAATTGTGTGGGCGCCTGAGGCCACAGGTCCCGGCTGGCCATGTTCACAGCAGCCCGGCAGCCCGAGGACACACACACAGTGACACTGGCAGGCTCTTGCTAGGGCAGCTCCTCAGGTGGTCTAACGAGTACAGGAGCCTGGCCAGAGCTCATGGAACGGGACTCAGTTCAGCCTCCCAGAGCACAACAGCTGGTGTGAAACAGAATCCCTCACCATGAGCCATCTGCAGTGCATTCCCCGAACAAAGCCCAAATAAAATCTGCAGGGAAGTTGGGAGGATGCTAAATTAAGTAGGTGGCAGACACCATTTGATGACACTTCATCTAAGTGACAGGTGAACATACAGCCGAGGTGGGATGAGCAGGTGGCCGATGGAAAATTCAGGGCAGTGAACTGGGTTTCTATCTCAGAGAGGGCAGGGGTTGAGGAGTGCACCCAAATCCATCCATGGGGCTACTAGCTGCGTGGAGGGGAGCTGCCTCCCACTTCGGTGATCCCACAGCCCCAAATGTGGCACTGGGGATTTACTGGGCGTGCAGTAAGTATTCATAGAATTGGACTGAATGAATACTGCAGGCAAAAATAAAATTATTCTTGCTTCAGTTCCCTGAGATTTGTCATGTGGAAGGTACTCTTTTTTTTGTTTTTGCCTGAGGTATTTGAGTGAACATTGCTTCAATTTTCTGAATTATTCCTCTTGTTAGTGCCACATTTTGGACTTGCTTTTTTACTTAATAAAAGGAGTTCATTGAAGGAAAACCTCTGAAAGTGTAATGACGGGACTGATCAAAGCCATTGTCAAGGTCCATTTCCCTGGAGGGCAAGGAAGAAATGCTGGGTAAGTGTTGCATTTCTCATGCTGGCTGGAGTGCCTCGGGAGGGGTGACTGACAGCCGCTCCTGGTTTCCCAGCAGCATGAGCAGGGCCCATCCAGATGCAGGGGCCACCTTTCCATCAACAGTGTCCATTGGCCTTGCCTTCTCGGGCCTTCTGGAGGAACTGCTTGTCATTTAATCTCCATGATGGACTCTGACCCTAGAGCCCCATGTTACTCCCTTTCCCTGCATGCCTTCAGAAGCAAAAACAATTGGGCCTGAGTTTCTAGATATACAACCACTTATAGTTCATCTGCAGAAGATGATTTTGCTTTACAAAATCTAACATTGCATGTTAGATGCAAGCAGTGTTGTGAATACATGAGTGTCTTCATTTGTTTGCTCATTAATCCATTAAAGGGGTATTGAACACCTTGAAAGGCTCAGGCACTGGAAATCAAGGTGAAGAAATTAAGGTGCCTGGAAGGACCAGGAAGCAGCTGGGTGAAATAGATACATGCATATGTTTAGTACAATGTGATAAGTGCAGGGTAGAGGTAATGCGCGTCTATGGACAGAATGTGAGCACCTTGAGGACAGGATTCTTTGAGTACTTACTGGGCACCAAACATTGCTCTAACACATTCATTTCATTTTCCCAACAATCCTGTGAGGTGTATACTATTATTTCCCCCCTTTACAGTTGAGGAAACTGATCTTCAGGAACTATGTGACCTGCCCCACATCACATGGATTGCAAGTGGGGGATCCAAGGATTTGATGCCCAAGCCAAACTCATCACTAATAATCCTCCCTACTCTTTTCTGTAGAAGCCTTTTGGAATATTTAGCCTTTGGAAGAAATACCTCACATGGATCGGGGTCTGTCTTCAAATACTTGAGGAGTTATCATAGAAGACATCATCCTCCTACCACCTTACTTTTGGGTTAGAGTTGGCTTATTTTTTTGTGTGTGTGCAGTCCCAGTGAGATTGCTAGGGAAGGTGCCTCCCTCCCCAAGTGAAGGGGCAGCGTACAAGCTGAACCAGCCACACAGAACAGAACCTGGTTGGCCCTGTCCCATGATGCCTGAGGGCCTGTGTAGTGGTTTTGAGTGTTGAGATCCTCAGAGCACCAGGTTTCCTGAGGGGTCAGCTTTCAGAGCTATGGCAGTTCTGTGATGTCTCCTCAGGCAGAGGAGGAATCAAACTTTTCTGTGAGGTTCCAGAAAGACTAATTAGGACCAATGAGCTCTGCACTGCTGGAAGGCTAATTCTGATTCGGAATTGGGGGATGGTGGGGAGGTGCACACATCAGAGAGGGCTGAAAGTGGACCAAGAAGCCTTGAGAAGTAATGAGATCCCTGTACTGCACGTATTCAAGCAGGCACAGATGCAGTGGAAGGGATTTGCCCTTCGGGCAAAGGGCAAGCTTGAACTAAGTGCTTGAACTAAGTGCTGTCAACACCCTTTTCCTGAGATGATAGTATCCTTCTACATGTTCTTTGCTGATTCTCTCTACACCTGTGAATGGCCCAAGTGCAAAGTTACCCCTGCCATACCTTCCCCATCTGTTAACAGATGCACCTTTGGCCTGCCAGCATGTAGTAATAATGCCATTTAACATTTATTAGGGGCTACTTATGCCCTCGATTGCTAGTAGGCACTATTTTAAGTGCTTGGCATCTTCTAAATAATTTAATCTTCATAACTACCTATAAGATTCATATTACCAGTGTACCCATTAGTTAGATGGGAAAATTAAGTCACAGAGAAGGTAGGTAAATGCCTGAGGTTACACAGCTAGTAAGTGTCAAAGAGAAGATGTGAACCCAGGCAGGGTCATGCCCTTAATCTCAAAACTGGGCAGCAGATGTTGTGATGGTACACTTAGTGCCTGTAAGGACGGGTCCTGTTTATTTCTAGGCATGACATTACACAACAAAGATAATATCCAAACCCATTTCATACACGAGGGCATCAGAATCTTACTTCACTGAGATAGGTATCACACATGATAAACTCTAGATGGAGAACTCTTGTTAGTATGATAGTCATAGTCCCTGCCTAAAGATGGGGGCATTGACAGGGGTGGGGTGAGTAAGGTGAGGGATGTGGTGGGCTGGAGACTGCTCAGACCTGCTCCCGAGCTGTTGTTGTGCACATCTCCCCCAGATTCGGTGTCCAGTGACCTGGTACCTTGCCACTGTTGGCACCTTGAAACAGGCCACAGCAAAAATGTTTACACCGAGAAAATTGGCAAATGCTACAGACAGTTATGCAATTGAAAAAGAGATTTTTCTCAACTTGTGGCAGATCAGGCTACAATATAGACACAACAATTGTGCCATGTCTTGATCTGAGCATGGGCCATTTAAGGTAAAAGGCTGCCTCCTCCGACTCTTTGGAGCATTCTTTTTCTTCCTCTCCCCACGAGAGTCACTCTTCCTATCAGGGGACTGGTGGCTCACTGCCCGGTTAAGGCACACACACAGGGCCAGCGTCTAGCTTATCTCAGCAAGCCTTGGAGGAGGTTCTCTCCAGAGATGGATCTTTTTATAGCCACAAAGAGCCACACAGTGCAATGGAGCTCGTCACTTGGCCATGACTCAGAAGATTTGGGTTCCAATTCCAGAACTCCTGCGAATGCGTTGGGTGACCTTGGACAAGCCAACAACTCACAGTGGGGTCAGTTTCCTCTCCACCAAAGCAGAGACATCAACACCCACTAAATATATCAGAGAGCTTAGAGAACAAGGCATGGTACATCAAGCAGTCTGCTTATGTAAAAGTCAGCTATCAGAGTTCCACTGTGTGGGTTTACCAGATGGGGATGGGGGTCCGGAGGTCTCTTGGTGTCTTCCTCCTGCCTGGGGAGAGGAGGTGGATGGGACATGCAGGAAGGGAAGGGGATGAGGTGGGATCTATAAGGAGGAGGGTGGTGGAGTGACACAGACTGATGGTTAACTGTAGGTGTCAACTTGACTGGGCTAAGGGATACCCAGATTGCTGGGAAAGCATTATTCCTGGGTTTGCCTGCGAGGGTGTTTTCAGAAGAGATTGGCCTTGGGGTCAATGGATTGAGTAAAGGAGATAACCCTTCCCTCGGTGGGCAGGCATCACATTGAGGACCAAGATAAAACAAAAAGGTAGGAGAAGGATAATTTCACTCCCTCTGCTTGAGCTGGGACACCCACCTATTCCTGCCTTCAGACACTGGCGCTCCTGGTTCTTAGGCTTTCAGCCTCAGACTGGGAGTTACAGCATCAGCTCTCCTTGTTCTCAGGTCTTGGGACTCAGACTGAATTCGTTTCCCTAATTCTCTGGCTTGCAGTCGGCAGATCGTGGGACTTCTTGGCCTCCATAATCATGTGAGCCAATTCCCGTAATAAACTCCCTCTTCTGGCCGGGTGCGGTGGCTCACGCCTGCAACGCCAGCACTTTGGGAGGCCAAGGTGGACAGATCACCTGAGGTCAGGAGTTCGAGAGCAGCCCAGCCAACATGGTGAAACCCCATCTCTACTAAAGACACACACACACAAAAGCCGGGTGTGGTAGTGCACACCTGAGTACTTTCAGCTACTCGGGAGGCTGAGGCAGGAGAATCACTCAAAACTGTGAGGTGGAGGCTGCAGTGAGCCGAGGTCATACCACTGCACTCCAGCATGGGTGACAGAGCCAGACTCCATCTCAAAATAAATAAATACATAAATTCCCTCTTCTATCACCTATCATTTATCTCTCTATCACCTATTAGTTTTCTCTCGAGAATCCTGACTAACACACCGCTGTAAAAGACCCATGACTCAAGTACCTAGAATTTAAGCTAATGGGGCTAGCTCTGACTACCCAATCCCTCTATGACTAATTTGCTTCCCTGGACTCCCAAATCAAAGAAAGTGATCTGCTAGCTTGAGACCTCCAATGCGCAAATGCATCACAAGGTCGAGAGCCTGCTTGGACTCCATCTGTCTCCCCTCCGCCTGCTCTGTGCAGACAGAACTGCATTTCGCAGCATCTGCATAGGTGAAGCCAATTAGAACAAGTAGGAGATTAGAGGGTGGGAGAAGGGACACCCAGAATATTCCCCTTTACTTTCTAGTTCTCATGGCATTTCTGTCAGCAGCCATATCATTTTTGTGCAGCAACCTCCACTAAACTTCCAGACCCTGGCAACTCCACCTCTTCCCATTGTTTTCCCAGCTCTAGGGGTGGTGGCAGCTTCTGCTGCTGCTAACCTGTCCCTCTGTGCTCCCCAGCTCGCCCATCCCTCTGTCACCAATCCCCTCAATCAGATTGCTTCCGTTAGAAAGACCTAGAGCAGTTTCTATTTCCTGGCAGAACTGACTGGCAAAGGACCACTGGGAAAGAGAGTGTAGAGGAGGAGTCCTGGCAAACTCACTGCTTCCTCTGGGGAGTAACAGGTGTCAGCTCTTGCACAGTGTCCTGCACACAGTAGGAACCCAGTGAATACTTAGAAAATGAGCCAGGACTATGTTAAGGTTTCTAACCCACATGAGGTTCAATAAATGCCTCTGGACTCTCCACAACCAGATCGTCTCTACTTATTCCCCAATTCATGTGATGAAATAAAGAAAAAAGCCCAGGGGATGCAAGTCTTCAGGTGGGCTGTCCTCTTGCTTTTCAAATTTCAGCCTATGCCAAATTTATCTCCCTGGCAGTGTCACTTGGTTCATGTAGGCAGCACACAGGCATTTCACGCCACAATCCAGAAGAGGCTGAGGTGGGCACATGGGGGTCCGTGAGAGCCAGGGAGCCTGGAGGAAAAGGCTGAATGGCTTCTCCCAGGGCACTTTTTCGAAGCTCTTCTCCTCCTCCTCCTCTTGTCGATGGTCTCCCATCCTGGTCAACTGACAGGCTGTCCATGAATCTGTCAGTGGACTCCCTTCACTGCTGGCTTCCAGCTGGGTGTGGTCAGTGGGGAAGTCCGCAGGAGACTGGGGTGAAGGGGGATGAATGAGGTGGGGGCAGTGCTGGACTACAGCCTGCTCACAGTGGCTCACAAGAGGTGACCGTGCACATCTACTGCCAATTCTGCATCTGGCGACCTCACATTGGTAGCTTGAAATAAGCCATGGGGACAGTATTTAATACCCAGAAAATGGGTAAATGCTACAAATATTTTTTCTCCAGAGGGCCAGTGATTAAACACTGGCCGGCATACCATGGTGCTGGGATATTTATTCTGCTGGCTTCCTCCTTGTGGGGTAGCTTCACGCCAACATTAACCAAAGGCCACTGTTCCTCTCAAAATGGTCACCTCTGTTGCTTTCTCTCCTTCTGGGTATTGCACTATTTCTTGTGGTTCACCCCCAGCTTTGCAGGTAGCACCCTTATTGGACAATCTTCAGTTGTCTTACTTAGAGTGGACCATTTCTTCCCTGCAGTAACCATGGTTGGTACACTGGGGAAAAAGAGGAGTCATACCACCGGTCAGCTTATACCCGGGTGCAGGGTAGGATGGCCACTCATGCCCCTAAGTGTGATTGTTCTAGAAACTGGGTCTAATGCTTCCAGAGGGCCAAAAGAAGTCAGTAGCCTGGAATGACATTCAAATTCGGTTTTAAAAACAACTTTTTCTCAATGTCTTTGCCTGCTAGGCTTCCTATCCTCATAACTCTTCTAATACCAGAATACGGAAAAAAAAAAAATCTCTTCAAAAAGATGACTTTGGAAACCCTCACATTCCACTGCAAATGGTGGGGAAGCGTCCTCACACTATGGGGTCAACAGTCTCTTGTTCTGGCAGCTGGTTCAGAGTGTGGACGTCTCAGATCAGTGACTTCCAGCCCACACTGCGTATTACCATCACCTGGAAGCTATAGAAAACCTGATCCCGGGACCCCAGCTCAATTAAATCCACTCTGACAGACACTGAAGTGTGTGAACTTGAGAAATAACCTCTCTAAGCCAGTTTGCTCATCAGAAAGATGGGAAAAATCAGACCTATTTTACAGGACTGCCTGGAGGATTACATGAGTAGTGAACAGTAATTTGCATTAGCACACTCATTCATCATTCTCCCACCCCTCTCGCTTCACCAGCCCCTGAGGACAGAAAGGACAGAGCAGGTCACTGCAAGGCATAGAGACCAATGAGAGGGGTCTGTGGGCCAGCACATGAGCTTCACCTGAGAGCTTTCTAGAAACCCAGACCCTCCAGCCTCATCACAGTCCCACAAATTCACAAACTCTGGGGCTAGCACCCAGCAGCTGGTGTTTTGACTTATCTTCCAGATGATTCTGATACATGCTGAGCCTGAGACCCAGTGGTCTAGATGTCTCTCCCTTTATCTGCTGTTGACTTCTGGAAAGACTAGCTGCACTGTTCTGCCTGTTTTGGCCCAGATTAGTTACTTTGGTAAACTGGACTCTCTCACCCACCTGGGCACTTCAGGCCCATTCTTGCCATGCAGTTCAAGACCACCTCTGCTCCCAGCACCTTCAGCCAGCTCTCAAAGGTTATTTGACTTGCCTGAGCATGGAAATACAGGGTTAATTGCTCATGAAACTAGGGATGGGGGAAACACAGAGACAGACTCTCCTCTTCCCAGATACCTAGGGCCATTATTTTGGGAAATTACTTTGCTGTTTTACTGTAAAATGGCTATTGTGTTTAAAATTATGACTATTGTTGATTGTCTTTCCTCATCAGATGAAGACTCTTGGGATAAAGCTATCTGCCCTGGGAGACAGAGGAATGGAAGGTGTTTTTCCTCTCTAAAATTCCGTGGGTAGACGTGTGAGTGTGGTTGTCAGGGTGTACACTTGTGTGTTTGGATGGGGTGGGCAGGTAGTAGGATCTGAGGAGAAAGAAAAAGGGAAAGAGTGTGTCTTTGTAATACATACATCTCCCTACCTCACGGTTCTTTGAAAAGGTCTGATTTGGAAGTTTGGGACCAAGAGGGTTAGAGCCAGAATGTGTTGCTATGGAGATTTTCCAGCCTAGGATGCTGGATTTCATCTGTGTGCTCATTTTTCAAGCATTGGAGGGAAGGATCTCTCCTTGCTGCTACCCATTGTCCCTGCAGACAATTCCCCACCAGAGAAAGGCTTTCCTTGCCTTGGCAGCTGCCAGACAGGACTGCTATTGTACTTTCATGAACCCCAACAGGAGAATTAACCTCCTGTTTGGTTAGGTGCGGGCATTCAGCAAGTGTGAATGTTGGCTCTGAAGAGAGACTGATAGAGTCCCAATAGGAATCCAGCCTCCTTGGCTGGCTGGCAGGCTCTCATCTTTATAAAACGCCTCCAGTTTTCCCCAAGCTATGTTCATCATCCATCACTGTGAATTTTACTGATGAGCCCATAAGCACATGAAAAGGATTCCAGGATTTGGAGGCCCATCCCTTACACAGTGGATGCACATTAGCTGACACTCTCACTTACTGAACATGAAATCACCCTCTTGGCCCCTCTTCATTTCACGGCCTCTCTCACGGGCAAATTTGGCAGCAGTAACTGCAGGGCATCTAAGTGAATGAGGTGCTCCACAAAATGAGGGGCTGAGAGGGAAGAAGCTTCTCTCTGCTGGGCAGCCTGGCTTCTCTCAGTGGTTGCCAATAGCTGAGTCATAAGCCATCTTTGATTGGTACATTTTAAGCTACCATGTGAGAGAAGGGGATGATGTCCAGGTGGAATTTGCAAAAGGCCCTACAGCGGCAGAACAGATGATGGAGACTCACTAGCTGACGAGAAGTGCGCTGCGTTTCAAGAGTAGCTAAAAAATATTGCAGCCACACTTTCATGCTGTGTGGGACTCACACCATAGCACAAGTGGGAAACAGAGAAACACGCTACAAATTTATCATTCAGGTCTTGACACGCCAATTCACCTTTCAAATCTGTATCCATGAAGATTCTTCACGCGGCATTATTTTCTCTAAATGTTTTTACATCTTAAACATGTAAATCTTCACACAGACCTCTGCATCATTCATCATATCGTTAGGCTGATGATGATGATTACGGGATAAATTAAGGACAATAATCATAAACCGCATCGAGATATTTACGAATCACTGTGGTGAAACTGCTTTATAGCTTTGAATAAAATCCTTGTCAAACTCTAATTAAATGTGTTTTAAAAAGTAATGTTCTGATACAGAGCAAGCTTTTTGGAACAGCCGTTAACTCAAAGCGCTTGGTGTCAGAGGAGAGGCTGCTAGGCTGCTTGTTGCTATGGGGACTGTCAAAGGCAAACTTTGGTTCCTCCAAGGGCCTTACTAGTTTGGTCAGAGGGAAGAGGCCAAGGAGAATGATTTTCTCCACTAAATTAGAATTAAAAAGATACAGATGAGGATGTATTGGGCGTGGAGGAACCTTCCTCTGATGGATGAAGACAGCCGAGATGGATTTCACCCTGGGTGGAGAAGCCTGATGAGACTAAAGTACTTCTTTCACTGCATTTACAGGAAAAGCTGCAGCCTGGTTGAGTGACAAAGATCCCAAACACCACGGGAGAAGGGGCAAGACGAGGCCAATCTGGTTTACCTATTAGGGCAGTTCAAATTGGCCGTTATCAAAATGGTAGTGAGGCCTCCAGATACTTGAAGCCATGAATTTGGATTATGTATTGAGATAAGTCACGTAATTATGCTCTCATACATATTTATGAATAGGAATAAGATAAAAACAAAACATATTACAGTGAGAGGTTAGTAAGAAAGGTATCTAGGTACACTTGCTGTAGGTATTATTTTTTGCTCTATACATGGATCTTTCATAATACAGAGTTCTTTAGAAAAACTTGACCGTAGAAAGAAAGATGATAACTTCAGTGCATGTTTCTGGTTGACCCTATGTTGATCCCCTTCACTGCGTTGGTGCACTCATGCCCCTTCCACATTCTCCCTTCCCCCACTACCGCGGGCGCTATGAGTTTAGTTACTAATTGTCCTTGGCTCATAGGTGATCCCTCAGTGGGGAGGCTATGTCCCCACCTGCAGGAGTCATCAGGCCACACCCATGGCTGCCTGACTGATGGGCAGGGGGTATGGAAGGTGACACCCTTGTCTAAATGGGAGAGAAGACTGGGGTGAGGTTTGTGTTCCAGAGCCCCGTACTAGGGGTAAGAGTAACATCCCTACTCAGCTCCTCTCCTTCTCTGTCCTGCATCCCCCCACTGGCTTCTAGTTCTTCCTAGAGACAGCACATCTGCAATAAGCACTGTGCACAAAATCCCTGTCTCAGGCTCTGGCTTCCACGGACCCTGACCTGAGGTAAGAACCACAGAGCAAACCAAATGTTCCCCAGGCTCAAAAGAAGGTAAATTGCAGGTCCATATACCTATCACAGAAAATACATGACCTCTGAGCCTTAACTTTGCAATCAGAGTCCTACAAAATGACAGTACTGTGTCATTGACATTTCAAAAACCTGACATATTAGGTCACCAATGAAAAAATGAGGAAAGGAGTAAAATGTGATCATTGCCTGAAAATTTAAAAAATAAACTATTTTTACATGGCACAGCAATCGACAGTTTGAATGCTTTGTAGTTAAAACTCCGTCATGTTTTGGGGTGACATATTCAGCTACTTCTTCTGTTTTGTGGACACTGATATAAATACCACTTAGAATTCATTTTGGTTTTTTGAAATGATTGAGACCAAATTTAGGTCATAACATTAGTGCATTGTAGACAAATTGTCATATTTACTATGTAAAAGCTGAAATCTAAAAAATTATGACCACAGAAGCAGCCCAGAGATACCACTCACATAATTGCCCAATTGCAAAACAGGAAGTATGGTGGTTAATTTTATGTGTCAACTTGACTGGGATAAGGGATGTGCAGGTAGCTGGTAAAATATTACTTCCGGTGAGAGTGTTTTCAGATGAGATTAGCATTTGAGTCAGTAGACTGAGTAAAGAAGATCATCTTCACTAATGTAGGTAGGAAACTTCCAATCCACTGAGGGACTGAATAGAACAAAAGGACAGAGGAAGGGTAAATTCATTCTCTCTGCTTGAGCTGGGACATTCATCTTCTCCTGCCTTCAGACATTAGCACTCCTGGTTCTCAGACTTTTGGGCTCAGACCGAATTATACCCCTGACTTTCTGCTTGCAGATGGTAGATTATGGAACTTCTTGACCTCCATAATTGCATAAGCCAATTCCCATAGCAAATCTCATACACACGCATGCACACACAAATGCACACACATATCCTGTCGGCTCTGTTTCTCTGGAGAGCCCTGACTAATACAGGGAGTTAGTTAGTTAGTGATTCAGATTGGGAACTCCATGTAGCTTTTTGATGAAATTGGCTATGGTGTGAGATCACCAAATCTGGTCACACAGCATGTCCCATGCACTCCGGAGCAGGCACAGAGGAGTTGGTGAACATTTGGCCCCAGCACTTGCTGGCTTTGTGACTTTGGTCAATTACTTAATCACAAAGCTTCAGGCTTTTCATCTGTAAAACAGGCACAACAGTGCCTATCTCATTGGGTGATTTAGGGTGTAATGTAATGATGTCCAAAAAGCACTCAGTTCCATGTTTGGCTGAGTAGAAAATCTCAACAAATGGTACGTATGACTCTGAAAGAAGGGCTAGACTCCTGATTTTTGAAACTTCAAGTGGATGTTTATGTAAAACACCTTAAAGTTAAAATGTAACTAACAAAGATTACAACTGAATATAAATTCTGTGTTATTTCAAACTCTTCTGATCTTGTCTGTGTACATTCTTTTATATTGGACACAGATGTACTAGTATGCACATGGCATTTTACATTCTGCTTTTTTTCATTCAGTATTATTTTGCATACAGATATCTATGGTTGCTTGGCATAGTCTATATATGCCATTTTTATATTTCATCTATGAATCCAACACATAAGTATCACAGAAGTTGGAGGTAGAACTAACACATTACATGAACATTTGCCTCCAAAAAACCCCAGGGCTCCAGGATGCACAAAATCATTAGGCCAAAGCTGTTAGTTAGCAAGTCACTCAGTATCTCCATCAGTCAGCGCAACCTGGTCTTGCAGAAGTCTGCACACTGGTTCCCCTAAGGAGGTCCCACGTTCTCCTCTGTTTGCCACTCCCCTTGCTGGGACCACTTAATTCCTGACTCTTCTCAGAGCAGGTTTCTCAATCTCTGCATCATTGACGTTTGGGCCACACAAGTCTTTGTTCTGGGTGCCGTCCTGTGTATGGCGTGCAGCTGCATGCCTGACCTCCACCCCGTCAATACCAGGACCACCTAACCCCAAGTCACGACAACCAAGAATGTCTTCAGACATTGCCAAATGTCTCCTGGGGGGCTGAATCGCCCTCGGTTGAGGGCCACTGTGAGGATCTTCACCATCGCGGGTTCTGGGCTCTGGCAGTTTCCTCCCTACAGCCCTGGAATATCCTGGCTTTACTTCTGCATTGTTCTAAGAGCTGTACTAGCTCTTTCCTAGGAAGTCTAGTTGCCTTTAAAGAAATCAAGCTATAGGATCAATGTCTAACACAGGGCATGACGTCTGGGGGCCAGAGAGAGCAGGATGATTTCTGCTTCATATAATTACCAGCGGGATGAGAAAGGCAATTGATACGATGGAAAGTCCCTTTACGTTTCCAAGTCTGAGTTCTTCACTTGCGAAATGGAAGTAGGAATGGGAAGCTTGCCTAACTCAGGGCTGTCATGATGGTCAGCACGTTAAGTGATTGACTCATTTGTTCATTCAACACTCATCAAGAGAATGACATGCCAGGCACTGTGTTTGGCACGTGGGATACAGAGAAGTATTAGACAAAGGGTCGGACCTCAGAGTAGAGACAGACACAAACACCTCTCTAACACAGCGGTTTCATTGGTGAATGTGTGGATCAACAAAATGCGGTGTGTGCAGACAGCGGAATATCATTCAGCCTTAAACAGGAAGGAAATTCCAATATGCTACAACACAGAAGAACCTTGAGGACATGATGCTGAGTGAAATAAGCCAGTCACAAAAGGACAAACACTGTGTGATTGTGATTCCACCTATCCAAGCTACCTACGGTAGTGAAATTCATAGAAACGGAAAGCAAAATGGTGGTTGCCAGGGTCTGGGGGAGAGGGGGAGTTATTCCTTAATGATGTTTGAGACTGAATTGTGCCCCCTAAATTCATATGTTGAAACCCTAATCCCAGTGTGCCTGTATTTGAAGACTGCACCTTAGGGAGGTAATTAGAGTTAAATGAAGGCCGAGCCCCAGTCCAGTGGGACTGGTGTCTCTATAAGAAAAGGAATAGACGCCAGAGCCCCCTCTCTCCACGAGCACACAGAAGAAAGGTCACATGAGGACATGGGGAGAAGCTGGCCAGCCACAGCCAGGAGGAGAGGTCTCACCAGACACCAACCCTGCCAACACCTGGATCTTGCACTTCCAGCCTCCAGTCTGTGAGAAAATAAATGTCCATTGTTTAAGTCGTACAGTCTGGTACTTTGCCATGGAAGCCCAAGCAAACGGATATAAATGGGTAGAGAGTTTCAGTTTGGGAAGATGAAAATTTCTGGAGATGGGTGGTGATGGTTACACAACAAGGTGAATGTGCTTAATGCTACTGAACTGTGTACTTAAATATGGTTACAATGGCACATTTTATGTTTGGTATGTTCTATTCAAATAAGACAGTCACACACCCACAGAGGCCATCAGAGAGATACGCACAGGACATTACGAGCCTTGAGAAGGGGGCCTGGCACAGCTGGGGAGGGGCATGGCAGGGGGGTGGGGGTGGAAGAAAGAGCAGGGCAGATGGGGAAGCCACATAGGCTGAAGGCAGACAAAGCCGAGATACAGAAGGTGAGAGGAGGGAGATGTGTGTGTTGAGAGCCACAGGCAGTTTGAAGTTCCGGGAGCTTGCAGTGGGAGGTGGGATGGGGAGGCAGCAGAGAGGTGAGAACTGGCCTGCACAGCGAGGAGATGGGGGCCGTGAACACCCTGGGCCGTGAACAGACTGGACTTCCAGCCGCTGAAGCCTGTTGGGCAGGGCAGCACGATGGGTGGTCATGGTTGAGTGAGGTGATGTATGTGAAAGCCCTTTGTAGGCTGTAAACTCCTGCGGAAACGTACAGTTCCATCACTGTGGTTATTGCTAGTGATGACGGCTGCAAGTGGCATAGAGCATCTGGTGGAACAATGGAACCTAGGGTTGCAGGGAGTGTTATCTCAGCTGCAGGGCCCCTCAAGGCAAGTTCAGGAAGCTTGGACAGCTCCTCAGAAGACGTAAGAAACAAGGGGCCATAAATATGGACCAAAGATTGTGAGAGGCACCAGGAGACACCTGGAATACAGTCACAAATCCAGACCCACAAATTCTGCCCAACAGAGACTCGGTTACTTAACAGAGCTGGCAGTGCAGGGTGGCTTAGTGATGAGGCTGTTCCATTTCAAGGAAGCTCTGCAAGAATCTACACAGAAAAGAAAGCATGAGTGGCTCCAGTGGCGCAATCGGTTAGCGCGCGGTACTTATAAGAAAGCATGGGACTCTGTTGAGGGAGCAGTAACAAATGTGAGACCTGAGGAGGAAGGAGGGAAGAAGGGTGTTGTTTTGACTATGGGAACTCATGCAGAAAGCAGTTAGACGTTTTGAAGACTAGAAATGTGTTATGCTCTGACATTTGTTCAGAAATGGTGGGTTGAATAGTTCCTATACTCATTAGGGGAGTGGTTCCACCCTGCGACGGCGTAAGCCCCCACTTGCACAACAAGGCTGGAGTATTGGAAGGTAATCCTGACTTTAGGTGTGAGATTTGTGACTTACATTTTGCATATAATTCAAATATTTGTAGATTGAATCTTATCTCTTCACTGACATACATTAGAATCTCGGAGTTGTAGTCAATTTGTTTCTGATTGACTTTTCCCTTCAAGGGAGTTGTTAAAGGTTTCCCTGTAGCCCTTGCTTCTCTTGGTAGCCCTCAGAACACATGCACACACGTGCGTACACACCCGGAGCCCTGTGAGGCTGATGGCTTTTAAAGAAAGCCCTTGACAAATGCTTCTAGGTCATGGGCAATCATTTCCTAGCATTTCAGTTTTGAAGGTTCAGACTTTTCAATTTGGTCACAACTGAAATATGTTAAGCTCAGAAATAAAATAATATGAAGGCATTTCACACTTTTCATCTAAAACTCCAAAGCTAAGAACTCAACAAATATTTATTTGGCATCTGTTGTACTTATTACTATGTGGAAAATATTTTGTTTCTTTTCACTCTACCTGTCTCTAAAGAATATTTATGGTGACTTTACGAAGAAGTGTAAGACCAGGCTTTCTGTTGGGAGCAGTATCTTTTTCCCTGTGACTCCCTAGTGTCTGGCACAAGCTGTGGAATACAATACACTCTCCATAAAAAATTCTATTAAAAAATGAATGAAAATACACAATCAATTCAATTAGGGAATCAGTATACACACATAAGAAAATAACTTTAAATATATGTAAGCATATGTGGATATAATGGATGCTAAAGAAGTCATAAAAAAAGTAGGAGGGGGTGAGAGCAAAAGAGGCGGGGCCAGCATTGATTGAGTCCTTACCGTGTGCCCAACACTCAGACACTAAGTTGCATTTCCCTCACGAACCTGTGATCATTTGTGGCAGAAGAAGAAATCTAAGGGCAAAGAGGTTTTGTGCCTTGCACTAGATCACACCACAAGTCAGAGAAGGATCTGGAATTTGAGCTCAGATTTGTAAGTCTCATCATCCCTGTTTTCTCCCCTGGCTCTGCCGTGAAGTGCCACCAAAGGCTTCAAGAATGGAAAGGGGCCACTGTGGGGCTGGCTCTCTGGGAAGGCTCAGGGAAAGGAGGGATGTGAGCCACATTTGAGCCTGGGACTTGGGAAGAGGCGGGAGGGAGAGCGCTGGCTGGCTGGAGGAGGCAGCTGGCTAGGAGAGCAGTGGAGGATTGTCTTGGGAAAGAAGAACCAAATCTGACAGCCTCATGAGGCCTCCTCTCCAGAGCTGTTCCCAGGACATGATGGTTGGACCTCCAGATTGTAGGCCCTTAAATGCCAGGCTAAGAACTGAAACTTTATCCTGTAGCAACGAGAGACCGTGAAGATTCAAGCCCGTAACTCCAAAGTCATCTTAAGGGGAGACTGAAAACTTAAAGAATATATAGAAAGGGCATGGAAAACCTGAAGTCCCCTTTGCTAAGGAAAGCTGAGATCTGAAACACAAGCCTGCTCCTGCCCTTCTCTCTCCCCAGCCTGCCACCTTTCCCAGCCCTTTACGTGCCTCCCTGTCATGACACACATAATCTAGTGACCTTGGTGACTAACGCACAGAACTGGGTAGAATGCATCACACCCACTCATTCCTGTCAATGGCAAAGGGCTGCCCAGTTCAGATGTTCCCAGCAGGCAGCCACTGCATCCTCTCACCCTGCATCGAGGGTGACTCAGCATTTGCAGTGACATGAATGTGATGCAAAGTGACTCAACTTCCCCATCCCACAGGACTATCCCAGGCTGTGGGCTCTGTCCCAGGATCAACAGGACAGGTGCCAAGAGGGCAGGCCTTCTCCAGGCCCTGCACTCGAAGAGGCTGGGGAGACCAGCCTGGCTGCAGGCTCCCCTATGCCAGCCAGGTGTGCCCATCCCTGAACTCTCCTGCCATTGGCCTGTGCCAGAGCTGGGACCCCATTCAGATGAAGCCCTGATTTGGGCATTAGGAAAAGGATCTCATTTTTAGTAACAGCACTGAAGATAACATGACGGTGTAGCCATGTGGATTCAGACTTAGAGATGGTCACAGGTGAGCAGCACTCAGCCAGAGCCTAAGATGCTGGGGGTGGTTTTTGGAGCACACCTCAAAAGAGTAAACATTCTAAGGAGATGCAAAGTATTTATTGATGTGCTGACTTTTCATCTTAAGACCTCAATACTTCATTTGTGAAATTCACCTCTCTGATCTGGGGCATCTAAACCATGACAAATAAAATCTCTCACCCCAAGGGCTTCTCCACCTCTCCCATGCCCTCCTTCTCACTAAACCAGTTCTTCAACTCCAGGCTCATTCCTTGCAGATGGTTTCATTCTGACACAACACTCCTGGCTTTCCTTCTTTCCTTCCTTTCTCCCTCCCTCCCTTCCTTCCTCCCTCCCTTCCTTCCTCCCTCCCTCCCTCCCTGTCTCCCTCCCTTCCTTTCTTCCTTCCTTCTGCATCTGGGTTCTTTGGCCTTTTCAGCACAACACTGCAACTTCCCTCCCTCCCTGGTCCAGCTGTGCTTGTCCAGTCAACCTCCAGTGCTGGAGCCATCTGCCTTTCTCACATTTGCTCCCATGCAGCAAGTGGGGTGGAAGAACACCATGAACTAATTGCTGGCACTGGAGGTTTATTGCTTCTGGTCACAACTGTCCCTAGTCTGGCAATCCTCTTTTATGTCCCTAGCCAGATCCCTTTCTAACACTCTACTGTGCTGATTACAGACCTGTAATGCTCCCAGAGTGGGGAGCATACTGAGGTGGGGGTGGTGGTCAGCATGCTGATGTCTACAGGTGCCTCCATAGCTGAGCCCAGCACTGCAGTGTTGGCAGTACCTGACACACCACAGAGTGCTTCCCAACAGGAACTGAGGACAACAGTGGATGAGGACAGGGCTGCCAGGCACATAACAGGCTCCCCACGGGGACTTGCCAGGTCCACTGAAAGCATCTGAAGTCCCTGGGTGTCCCCGATGCAGATAGAAGTAGAACAAAGGAAGTACTGTTGCGTGTCTATCCTTGGGAAACTGCTCTTGTTCCCTAGATATGCGGCCAGGAAACTCAGAAGACAGTTTAAATACAATGCTCTCCATAAACTTGAAAAAAGAAAAATGACCTCTTTCTTTCTGGGAAAAAAAAATCCCTTGTTCCATTTAATATGTTTTAAGAGGAACAAACTAATGATCTCATCTCTAAGTTGAAAGTCAGAGGGTGATTGGCCATCTCTATAAACTTAACGTCCTTAATGGGAGAAAATATTTGCAAACTTTCATCTGACAAAGACCTAATTTCCAGAATCTATTAGGAATTTAAACAAAGTTATAAGCAGAAAAAAAACAACCCAATTAAAAAGTGGGCAAAGGACATGAACAGACACTTTTCAAAAGAAGACACACATTCAGCCAACAAACATATGAAAAATGCTCAAAATCACTAAGCATTAGAGAAATGCAAACTGAAACCACAATGAGATACCATCTCACACCAGTCAGAAATTGTATCATTAAAAAGTAAAAAAATAATAAAATAATAGATGCCAGCGAGGCTGTGGAGAAAAGGGAATCTTATACACTGCTGGTGGGAGTGTAAATTAATTCAACCAGTGTGAAAAGCAGTGTGGCGATTCCTCAAAGAACTTAAAATAGAATTACCATTCAACCCAGTAATCCCACTACTGGATATAAACCCAAAGGAGTATAAATCTTTCTACCATAAAGACACATGCACAAGTATGTTCATCGAAGCTCTATTCACAAGAGCAAAGACATGGAATCAACCTAAATGCCCATCAATGGTAGACTGGATTTAAAAAATGTTATATATATACACACACACACACACATACACACACGCATATACATATATGTATACATATATATACACACACATAATGGAATACTATGCAGCCATAAAAAAGAGTGACATCATGTCCTTTGCAGCAAGATGGATGAAGCTGGAGGCCATTATCCCAAGCAAACTAACACAAGAACAGAAAGCCAAATACCACATGTTCTCACTTAAAAATGGGACCTAAACGTTGAGTACAAGTGGACACAAAGAAGGAAACAACAGATGGGGGCCCATATCTATTGTTGGAGGAGGGAGAGGATTAAAAAACTACCTATCAGGTACTATGCTTATTACCTGGGTGACAAAATAACCTGTACACCAAACCCCTTTGACACACAGTTTACCTATATAACAAAACTGCACATGTACCTTTGAATCTAAAATAAAAGTTTAAAAAAATGCAACAGCAATAAATAAATAAACAAGGAAACATGTCTTTGAGTGAATACTGGTGAGGTATGCGAAAAAACAACAATTGATGCTTTTCTATTTAATAAAGCAGTAATGTTTCCATAACTGAAATGCAAAATATGGCTACCCTCCAGAACTTTAGAGGGCTCCACAGTAACAAACTCCAGGGCAAAGTTTGGGTTCTCAAGGGCGGTGTTTAAGGGCCTAGAAAGCCTAGGGCTAAGCTGCTTCACTGCCCATGGCTGGCCATGCTCCTAAGCCTCTCACTTTCCAGCACATTCTGGGAAGGCTGTGATTTCCTGGCCTCTCTGCACTTGTAAAGCCCTCCTCTCTTCTTCTTGGACATCCTCCCCCTACATTCTGTTGTCAACTGGCAAACACCTACTCAGCCTGCAAGAGCCAGTTCAATTACTAATCTTCTCCAGAGTGTTCCTGAGAATTTCAAGATAAAGTTAGTCACCCTCTTTGCTGTGCCGTCAGAACCCCCAGGTCCCCAGAATCTGTAGCTCTCATCCTATTGTATAAGACCTATTGATTCACGCCTGTCCCTCCCATCAGGCCACATGAGTGCACAACAGGGGTTGTGTCTGGCTCATCTTTGTGTCATCATTTCCCCTGCAAAGCTCATCACCATGCCTGGTATGTCATCATGACTTGATAAATTCATCCTTTGAAAAAACAATTTCTTTTTATATCTCTGAATTCCTTGCTCATCTTAGCTCTCATATCAAGAGGAATAGCAATTGGAAAATAACCATCCTCAAGCAGTATTGATATAGTGCCCTTGCGCATGAAACTACAAAAGAGTTGGAGGTCTAAAATAAAATTTGAGGCTAGGCACAGTGGCTCACACCTGTAATCCCAGCACTCTGTGAGGCCAAGGTGGGCAAATCACTTAAGGCCAGGAGTTCAAGACCAGCCTGACCAACATGATGAAACACTGTCTCTGCTGAAAATACAAAAATGAGCGGGACGTCACCACGTCCTCTCATAGCTGGGTGACGTTCACCCAGCTACTTGGGAAGCTGAGGCAGGAAAATCGCTTGAACTCAGTGGAGGTTGCAATGAGCCAAGATCATGCCACTGCACTCTAGCCTGGGTGACAGAGTAAGACTCCGTCTCAAAAAAATAAATAAAAATAAAAAATAAAATTTGGACAATTATGTAACTACCAATGGCCAACCAGTATATCCTGGATTTCTATGATGTCCCTAGAAATGGATGAAAACGCAGAAAATATGATCCTTGATATAAGGAGCTTACAGTCTGGTCAGGGAGGCAAGACCTATACTGAATAAAAACATGGTATTTTGAAGTTGGAGGGGTGTCATTAGAGAAAATAAAACAGCAACCACCAAACAAGCAAGCAGTCAGTTGGTTCTGATGTCACAGGTGCAGCTCCAATGCTGTTCCACACACATCCCTCCTGCAGGCAGCTGCTCTGCCCACCAAGGCTGCTGCAGGCCTGGGAGGGAGCCCCCACTGGAAACACCTGGAGATCTTAGGGATTCCAAGCTGGACTCATGTCCAAATTGGAGAGAACGCCTCTGCTTTGGGTTACACTGTGGTGGAGGGGCACCCCCTAGGGTGTCACAAAGTTTGATGAACATTTTTGTCACATCCTCTGACTTCAAAACCCAAACAGGAGTCCAGGGAGCTGGGCCAACGCTGGCTTCAAACACAAGATGGCATGCTACACCCTGATCCCTGCCTCTCTCTAGTAAAGCCTGTTCCTGAGTCAAGATCCTCAGGCCATCTCTTGTTTTTTTAAGTTGAGTTCTTTCCAGGGAATGTCTTCCTTCTCCCTTGTCAGTTCAGGTACTCTGAGAAGCAGATGCTAGGACTAGAGTAGACATGCCAGAGGTTTATTGGAAGAGACATTTGGTGACAAAGGGGAGGGAGCATAGGAAGGCAGGGAGGATCCTCAGACTGCAGTGCAGGTCTGACCCCTGTGAGGGGAGAGAGGGAAGCAGGATGGTCAGCAGGAACCTCAGATGTCACAGAAGCCCTGAGAGTCCCAACTGGGCCATTGGGAGTCCCTGGGCCAAAGCTGCCAGGAAGAGAAATCCTCCGGAGTCCTGGCTCTGGCACCGTCTCTGGGAAGCCTGGGGAGGTGGGACTTGGCTTGGCTGCCATGATGGATCCAAGGCTTAGCAGCTGGAGGCTGTAGTCAGCAGTGTTCTCCACAGAAGCTTCTCTTGCAGGTAGGATTTTGCTGGACAGCTGGAGAGCTTACTGAGCTGTGTCTGTGGGCCTTGTCCTGGTACCCTATTCTGTTCGCCCCCCGCCCTCACCCCCCATTGCAATGAAAAGCAGGAAAGAATTGATCAAACTGCAAACACTGTGGAGCAGGAATGAAGTTCAGATTGTTCGCAAGCCTCAGGTGTGCAAAAATAAATTTAGCAATTTCTGAGGCAATTAAGTAATTTCTCTTTCAGTTCAAGGCTTCTCTGTCAGTTTGGGGTTACTTTAGTGAATTCAAGTGTTCCTGATCCTGGCTCCCTGTGGGGCTGCACACACGTTTCAGGTCTCACCTGCTGTCATGACAGTGGAGGAGGATGGTGCCTGGCCATCACCCTGCCCTGGCTTCACTGGAGGTGTTTGCAGACCAGGGGCCTGGGGTGCTGGCCTCTGTCACCACCGCCTCTCCTGCTGCTGTCCACAGCGCCGCTCAGGTCTGTGGCTTATACCACCCACCTCACAGCCACTACTGGTATTTGTCAGCTGTGAACCCTAGTCCATTTCTGGTCTGAATTCCTTCTCTCTCCACTTGCAAGTTAATTTCTGCATCATGGCGGGGGTCCAGTCTGCATCAGGAAGGGCCGTGCAGCTTAGTCAGACCTGCTGTCTTCAGCGAGGGTGTTTCCAGAAGAGAGCTGTCCGCTGAAGACTGTCCACTGGTGATATTTGCTGCAGCGAGGGGAAGAAACCCTTCATTCCAGAAGTGGGAGCTGGGGGGAAAAGCTTCAGTATGAGGGCACCTGTGGGCAGAAGATGTCTCAAGAGCATTGACCTTATGGTCCTCGTCACATCCGGTGAAGACATAAAGGGAATTGACAGTGATGTGAATTTAGACCCACAGTCCCACTCCTCTCTCTCAAGGGAGTATGTTTATGTTGAAGGGACAGTTCATGCATCTGAGGACTATGTGTCCCATGAGAGAACCTTCTCAGCCTTTCCTGTCTGCCTTTGCGTTCTCTTCCGTCTCCTCACTCCCCACTGGCATTTCTACCGCAGACTGTCAGGGAAATCAAAAGCAGGGAAATGCAAACCAGTCCGTAGCCAGCTCTGGCCAGAGGCTCACCTGGAGGGGACATGGCAGCTGCAGCTTTAGCTAAATGGGTTTGGAGGAATTGCCAATGGCTTTCGCTCCCGCAGTTGTCACATGGACAGTCGCAGTGTCTTCTCAGGGCATCTTCCCAGCACGGCCACTACAGAATCATAAAAAGCCTCTAGAGGCCCATGACCGCGCCCCTGTGCATAACCAGCCCAAAGGAGAATCCTCACATTCAGACAACATAAAATCTGCTTGAGTGGACACAGATTCCTCACTAATTCTCCATGAAATCCATGTCACACTGCCACCTACTTCTTTCTCTATTACAGTAACACATGAATGAGTCATCGTCTGGACGATCTTCTAGAACCCCCGAGAGCTGCAGGAGCTGGGAAACCAGCCCAGGCAGCGCTGCCGGGCCTCTCGATATAACACTGCTTTTGTGCCAGACCCACCGGGGGCTGTGCCTCTGCGACATTTCAGCTCTAGAAATGCTTCCTCTCCGTTTCCAGCCGCCATCGCGCACACGCAGATGCCTGAAATCCCCATGGCTAGTGACTCACGCCTCCTGGCTCAGCAGCAAGAGTCCTGCGTTCGCTTCGTCTTTGTTTAAAATGAAGAAGCCACTGGGAGGGTGTTGCTTTCAGTCAGAGAGTGTCAGAGCTGGACAGGATCTTAACGGCAACCCTGTTCTGGGTACTGGTCCAACTGGGCATTGCCATCGCAGCCCAGCCTGGGGAAGCCGCAGGAGAAGCAGGGCTTTTTGGACTCTGCAGAGCAAAATGTTCCTTACACTGGAATGTAGTGTAAGGCATCACTTTTATAAACAAACGAGTATATGACATGATGCAGAATGCTGAATCTGGGTGAATTTATAAAACAGAGCTTGATATGTTGACCACTACTGGACAGTTACTGGTTCCTGGACTCATTTACAGCAGCTCTGTTGGGAGGTTTGGGAAGGCGCTGCATAAACAACAGCAAGCTACCATATGACCCAGCAACCCCACTTCTGGGTATACACCCCAAAGAATCAAAAGCAGGAGCTGGAAGAGATATTTATAGCTCCATGTTTATGACAGCATTATTCCCAGTAGCCAAATGATGGAAGAAACCCAAGTGTCTGTTAATGATGAATGGATAAAGAAAATATGGTCATCTACACAATGAAATATTATTGAGTCTCAAAAAGTGAGGACATTCTGACATGCTGCAACGTGGAGGAACATTATGCTCAGTGAAATCAGCCAGACACAAAAGGACAAATACTGTATGATTCCATGTACATGCAGTACTAGAGTAGTCAAAAATCACAAAAACAGAAAGCAGCATGAGAAGGGCCAGGAGCTGCTGAGGAAGGAGGGGAAATGGGGAGCTGGTGTTTCATGCGGACAGAGTTTTCATTTGGGTAAATGAAAAAATCCTGAAGATGGATGTTGGTGATGGTTGCATAATATCCATCTAGTGGATACTGCGGCATCCAATACCACTTACTATTCTATGTCTTGTATGTTCAGCATACACAGACTTTACCTCCTTCTCTGGACAGCTCCTGGGAGTTGGGTGATGCCTCATTCACTCTGGCAGTATAATTTTCCTAATGCCACTAAACTGTACCCCAAAAATGACCGAGATGGCAAACGTTGTGTTATGTTAAAAGTGGGGCTGCGTATGAGAACAGGCGTGAATTGCCTCATCCCACCCCTCCCTGTCCATTTCCAGGTGGTGGACGCAGAGTTCAGAGAGCTGCTGTCATTTCCTGGGGTGCACGGCTGGTTAGTGCTGGAGCTGAGCCCAGGCTTCCTGACCTCCACGTCAGTGTTCTTTCCTTGAAAAAAACCCTCTGTTTATCATTTTTTTCCACACTGATCGGAGAGACGGCAGTCAGATGAGGCAGATGTGGCTACATCACTTGTGGCCACTCCTCTTTTCCAGTCCCACTGCCACCACCCTTGTCCAGGTCTGCACAGCCTGAATTACAGCAGTAACCCTAATTTGCCTTCCTGACTCTGGTCAAATGCATTTTGCTCGCACTACTGATGGACAGACTAAGCATTTCACCCCCCTGCCTCCCAAACGTCCATGGTTTCCCATTTTCAAGAACAGAAATAGAAAATTTTTTAGACTTAAATGTGACACAGTTAATTGGTAATGGGCATGTGTCCTCCAAGAAGCAGATACCAAAATAAAATTCAAGGTGCAAGAGATTCTAGGGGATAGACACCTGTGAAGGGTAAGGAGGTGGGAGCAGGAGAAGCTGAGAGGGAAGGAGCATTGGACAGGAAGAGCCCCAGATCTCATGGCGGTCCTGAGCGAGTGCCAATCAGACAGATGGCAAGTCTTTGAGCCAAAGCTGCCTCTAAAGGGAATCACCCAGAGGGCAGGAATGGCCCACTTCTAGCACCACTGCCAGGCTCAGTGTTGGCTGGAGGCAGCTGGCAGAAGTGCAGCCAGGTGCGAACACCCTGATGGATCCAGAGGTGCAGCTTCCAGGAGGTTTCGATCAGCTGTGATCTCTGCAAAAGGTTTGCTTGCAGGCAGGTTCCTCTGTGGCTACTGCAAGATACTTGGTCCTTTTGCTTTTATATACTGAGACACGTCTGGATTCTGAGGCCATAGTCAGGCCAGGAAAAAGTGCCACAAAGGATCACTGGTGTTTCTTGGCTTTGTCTGGGATAGGATAGTTGTGACACATGAACAGTGCATTTGGCATCCCTTCTCTTGCTCTGTTAGATAGAGTCAAATTCCATCGTCTGGTGTTCAAGGTCATCCATAACCCGTCCCTCTGGCCATCGAATGCTGTGGAGCTCTCAAAGGAAAAAACCGCCTCCTACTTAAATCCTTCCCTTTGTCCTCCGCCTTTGCTCTAAGCCCCCGCAGCCCTCTGAGCCTTACTATGGCATCTACTATTGTGTAGCTTGTATCTTCCCCATGCACAAGCTTTATCTCCTTGTCTGGACAACTCCTGGGGGTTGGCACGATGCCTCATTCCCTCCTGCCGTGTGGTCTTCCTAATGGCATATTCTGTCACATCAATGGCATTGATGTACAGTCCAGTCAAGTTAAATTAACTTTCTCCTCTCAATGGACTCATCACATGGGAACATTGCATTCAATACCAACACGGGGGCTGATGCCGGGGCCTCCTCCCTCCAAGAACGCAGAGGGTTTGATCATGTGTTCCTGCTACCATGCAGTAAAAGGTCAGGCTTTCCTTCACCCCCGCCTGTCGACCTGTCCTTCCACTCAAATAGGAGCTATCTACAGCAAAGAGCCCCATGTTTCTGTAAGAACAGACCTCGACAGAGGCATTTTATAACTTATCACAATATAAGGACCAGCACCTTATTTTTAAAAAATATTTTTTAGACCGGGCACGGTGGCTCACACCTGTAATCCCAGCACTCTGGGAGGCTGAGGCGGGTGGATCACGAGGTCAGGAGATCGAGATCATCCTGGCTAACATGGTGAAACCCCATCTCTACTAAAAATACAAAAAAATTAGCCGGGCATGGTGGTGGGCACCTGTAGTCACAGCTACTCGGGAGGGTGAGGCAGGAGAAGGGCATGAACCTGGGAGGTGGAGCCTGCAGTGAGCCAAGATTATGCCACTGCGCTCCAGCCGGGGCGACAGAGCAAGCCTCTGTCTCAAAAAACAACAACAACAACTTTGTAAAGCCCTAACAATATATAAATGGTAGGTATTCAATATCTCTTCAGGAATAAAGCAAGCAAGGAATGCCAAAATTGGAGGCTGTGGTGCGGAAGGCGCCTGGCAAGACTCAGAACAAAATGTGCTGCTCCACTGTTTTGGCCTGAGCCAGCTTTGGCCCCATGATGGATCCCAGGCCACTGAGTTTGAAAGTAATGTTCGGCTAGTTCTATCTCGTCTTCTACAGATCACTTCCTCCTCTGCCGAGATTTCTCACAGCACTTCATCTCTCTCTGCTCTCTGGTCAATCCCAGCATCAGTCATCACCACGAAATGCATCACTCTAAAGTTAAATGAAAGTGCAGTGGGCCCTTCCTCATTGTGCAGAAATAGGGATAATGAGCTAGCTAGTTGCTCTCCCTTTTAAAAGGGAGAGGAAGAGAGAGATGAAAAAGAGCCAGAGTCACTTCAGGAAGAAATGAGCTATCTTTATAAAAGCAGGGGACAAATTCTAGAAATAACCTCCAGAGTGGAAATTTGATGACTGCCTTATTCAAAATACTTGCTGTAACTTAAAATACACTGTCAGGGTATTATAGAAAAGACAGTTGTACTTTGAGGGAAAAAATAAGGCTTCACGAATAGGAAAAATATTTTTAAATGATCTATTTTTTCATAAAACTGTAGTGCTCATGATTTGTCCTTGAGGCGTGGGCACTGGTTTGATCTATAGCTGCTCGTATTTGCTCCTGTGATACTCCTGTGCTTTCCGAGGACACCTGGGGGCTGCACCCCTCCATAAGCAATGTTCAAGAGGAGCACGGGGCAAGTGCCCTCCAGCGCCCCGTGGCTACAGAGCCCTGGGCGGTGGCACTGGCCGCCTGAGACATGCCCCTGGGACACCTGGGTTTCCCTTGCCCATTTCTCCATGCAGTAAACAAAGAGTGGTCGCTGGGTGGCCACCTACCCACAACCATGGCCATCCATGCCACCAAGCAGTGGTGTTAGTGAAGCCGTGTCCCATTCTGTAGGGCAACCAAGACTGCTAGAAAATCAGAGCCAGTACTTATGGTTTTCTGCAAAACAGGTAAGACAGCAGGTGAGTTCCTCCTGCCTTTCAGAATCACGCTCACGTCCCTTCTCTCTGCTCCAGACGACCCTAAGTGTCAGCCCAGCAATGGCACACAAATCCAAGGATGTCACCCAATTCTATTGATGGCTGAAGTGGGTCTGCCCCCTGCAACAACTCTGGGCGGTTTTCTGTCACTCCTGTGAACCTGTTGGTGGTCCCTGATGCCAGGCAATGAGTCAGGGACCCAGAGGGAGAGGAAGCCTAGTCCCCAACCTCAAAGGAAAACCTAGACAAGAGGGACGGAGACACAGGAGAAACAGCAAAAGAGACAGAGCCACACAGAGAGACATACAGGGGACTGCAAGATGGCAAGACAGAGAGCCAGAGGAAGAAAGGTAGAAAGACAGAGGCAAAGAGAGGAAGACAGGTAAAATAAGGAGAGGGAGGAAAAAGAGCAGATTGAAAAGCATTTTCTTTCTTTTTTCTCTCTGGTGGCTTGAAAGTTCTTTGAAATGATTCATTCTCTGTCCTCTTCAGAGAACAGCAACCAGCCCATGCTCATGTGCAACCTGGAGGAAGCCTTCCTGGCTCAGCGGAGGAATGTGCTCTTTGTCGCTCTCTGGGCCATGGGCTGGCCCCTGAGGGCTCCGGGGCGCCCCTGATAACTACATTTAGACAGGCCTGGGGACTGCAGGCACAGTGAGGAAGGTAGGGAAGGGTGTCTCCAAGGCAGGCCCACCAGGAGCCCCCATGGGAGTAATGCAGCCCCTCTCAGGGGATGGAGCATCTGGAATTCCATGGCTGAGGTGCAACAGGTGACTGAAGGTCTGAGGAGGCAGTGCTCCCACTCACAGTCAGAAGCAGAGGGGATGAGACGGCCAGATGTGATTGCAATCAGACACAGTGAGGTTGGAATCCTCACTCTGTCCTTTTTGTTGTGTGACAAAAAGGACACACAACAAAAAGGTCACACACAATCTGTGTGACAGGTCCCAGAGCCTCTCCAGCCTCTGTGGAAGAAGGATCATCTGATGCCTCTGTAATAAAGTTGCTGAAGGAGTGGAGGCAGCTTTGATGTTATCATAGAACCCACCAGTGCAGGCTGCTTCATCCAAGGGCACCGGAAGCAGCAGATCTGGGGATGAGGGACGTCAGGAGCTGAAGCCTGACTGGAGAGGTGGTGCTCACAAGGCACCCCTACATTCCCCAACAGGAGCCTGAAAAAGGTAAGCGGCAGTCAACAGAGGTTTCCCAGCCAAAAGTGGAGGATTTTATGCAGCAGGCCAGTTCTCTGAAAGCCCACTTGTGAAAGAATACGTTCTTGGATACTCACTCTACCTACTTATGAAAAGCCTGTTTGAAGGAAGAGGCTTTCTGGCCATACGCGGTGAATTTAAATATATTTGCCAGACCGGGCGCAGAGGCTCAAGCCTTTAATCCCAGCACTTTGGGAGGCCGAGGTGGGCAGATCACAAGGTCATGAGATTGAAACCATCCTGGCTAACACGATGAAACCCTGTCTCTACTAAAAATACAAAAAATTAGCCAGGCATGGTGGTGCATGCCTATAGTCCCAGCTACTCAGGAGGCTGAGCAGGAGAATCGCTTGAACCCAGGAGGCAGAGGTTGCAGTGAGCTGAGATCGCTGTACTGCACTCCAGCCTGGGTGACAGAGCAAGACTCAGTCTCAAAACATAAATAAAATATAAATAAATATATATATCCACCTTGTGCAATATTTCAATGCTTGGCATGGGAAGTTTTTAATTTTTAACTGATTTCTTTCTAGTCCTTGGTAAAACCATTTTCTGTCTTGCCTACATTTTAGCTTTTTAAAACCCTTTACTCCAGTTTTTCTCCAGTTTGACTGATTTAACCCCCAAAAACGTTTTTCATTTTTTATAAAATTCCTAGCAATAGATTTGGAATGGCCGAGGGAAGGGAAGACTAAGAGACAGAGGAGGAGGAGCCTGAGGGTCAAAGAGGGGCAGTTTGGTCACCAGCCTCCAATGAGTTCTACCTTTGGAGCTCGCCTTCCTTGTGTCATCCTCTTCCATGCTGGATAGGAATGACTTGTGTAACCAAGAGGCCAGGGCAGAAATAACACAGCCATTTCCCCCTTGCTCTCTCTTGGACCACTTGCACTGGGCTAGCAAGACGCCATGTTGGGAGCACACTCAAGCAGTCCTAGGGAGAGGAGCACACGGCAAGGGGCCGAGGCCTCCTGCCCACAGCCGATGAGTAGCCATATGGGGGGTAGACATTCCAGCTCCAGTCTCAAATGACAAATCACCTTAACTGTGACCTTATAAGAGACTTCAAGCCAGAACCATCCAGCTAATCTGCCCCTGAACTCCTGACCCACAGAAATCATGGGAGATAATAAATATGTATTGTTCTTTTAAGCCATTAAATCTGGGGATAATTGGTTCTGTAGGCAGACAGAGGAGGACTCTGAAAAGCAAAGCAGGATTTGAGAGACCCAGATCCCTGTAGTCCTGACTTTCCATGGCTCTCTTGGGCCCTGCCTATGCATCTGAGTGAATTGCTGTAAGTTTTATAAGCAGCTGGAAGGAATACATATTTTATAAGTTGGAAAATTTGATGAATTGGTCATTATGGAAATAGATCCTTAGATGAATTGACTTTCAGTGAATTAGTTTTCTGTGAGTAACCTAGAGCTGGAATATCTAGAGTGTTTTTATATTTTTGAATCATAGAGCCAGGGTTTTAGAAAGCATTTCAATTGAGAGAGGTTAAGGTCAGGTTGATGTGAATAAGTATCAAAGTAGTAGTAGCTGAGACAGAGGTTTGGGAGACATAATATCATCTGTCCCCTCTCTCTCATTCTCATTACATTTATCTGGATCATTGTGAGGCAAATGTAATAAATTCCCTATCCATGGATGACAATACTTATACTTTTTTATTTTTGGTAACCTGTGATTATGTTTGGGAATAAATTTGCCTCTACAGGATGATGATAAGAATGTAATTTGCAGATAGAATAAAAAGGGAAATTGGATTCATAAATAATGTCTCCACAGATGCTTAAAAGATGAAAATTATACTACTTTCACCAACATGTGGAAGCCTGTTTTCTTTTGCAGACACCCTGTGATTTCCAGCAAGCAAACCAGCTGCAATTGTGGTTTCCATGAAGCACAGCTGGAAAATTGCTGCCCCCATGGAGGAAGAGGAAGATGGGAAGACGGTGGTTACTGCACACCAGGCACCAACCTCGGGGCTATGAGCTGTACAAACACTACCCACTTGATCCTCATGACCATCTTCTGAGGAGGCTGTCAATGATCTCACTTTAGACATGAGGAAATTCATGCAGACAGAGGCTGACTAAATTGCCATGGTCACACAGCTAGTAGGAACTGGAGCTATAACTTGAACCCGGGTCTCTTGTTTCTGTGGCTTCTGGCAGCGCATGCTGGGCTTGAAGTGAGATCCGGAGTATGTCGGAAACAACACTCTCCCTATCCTGAAAGTCCTTATGATACCTGTGCAGAGTTGGCAGCCAGGAGCAGGGGCTTCCAGAAGCATGGCTGACCCTTGTTGGGATCTTGTGCCTGTGAGCCTTGGAATGTCGAAGGAGAAAGAGCAGCCAAATGTAGAGCTGCAGGAGCTTTGAGATACAATAGCTCAGGCATCATCTCTGGGAAGTCTTTCCTGGAACCACAGCCTGGGCCCTGTACCTGATTCCCAGCCCCCGTGGCTCTTTTTGCATTTGCTGCCTCCTTTCACAGTTCTGTCTCCTTATGTCTTCCACTCTACACCCAAGCGCCTTGAGGGAAGGGCCGTGACTCAGTCATCCTGTATCCTGGCCCCCAGCCTGGGTCTGCACCTGGAAGGAGCTCACTAAGTGATTATTGAGCCAAACTGAACTGTAGCAGGAGTGAGCAAAGCTAAATCATGGGTGCAGAATGGGAGCACAGAGCTGCCAGAAGCCAGAGACAGCTGTAACTGTCCCAGCACAGGGGGCTTCAGGCCACGGTGAGAGCCACTGAAGGCAAGAGCCAGGTGGTGACTCAGTTCACACCGAGTCCTGCTGAAGAAATAGGCACACCATATGTGTTAAAATCAGCACCCCACGCACCTGTAGGAAGAGACTGAGGCACCCTGGAGGCCCCTCCCAATAATTAAAAGGCCCCCTGGGGCCTGTGGGAGCCCCAGCTGATGAAATCATGCAGGCCTCAGCCTTTAAAGTGTTTCCAGTAAAATGCTACCAGGATTTTTCTCCCTTGAATCTGGATGAAAGGGCTGTCTGTGCTACAAAATGCACACCTGGCGTCGATATGCAGTCTCTTGCTGCCTGTTAACCAACCCACTAGCCAACAAGTGCTGCCCACTGCCAGGTGCAAGGACTTATAAAAAATAGTGCCTCCCTCCCAAGGGCTTATGACCTGGTTAAGTGGAAAGGACAAACAGACTGAAAGAAAAGGCAATCGCGGGATAGTATTCAGTTAATTCTTCTCTCTCTCTTGTTCCCTCTCTCTCTCTCTCTTATTCCCTCACTCTCTCTCTCTCTTCCTCCCTCCTTTCTATGACTTGTCCTCTCCACACAACTCTTTTTCCATTTTCCCTCCCCTGCCTCCCCACCTTCTTTCTTGACTTCCCATCTCGCTCCCTTTCTTCCTGCCTGCCCATCTGCTTTCCTTTCTCATCTCTGGTGCAAATTCTGCATATAGTCGCTCTCCTCATTTCATGACATGCTGTCTTCATCAGTTTCTGAGTTCTTTTGCTATTTGATAATATATTTTACATGCCGTCCTCATATAATCCCTTCCCCCAGAAAAGGCCCATTCAAAAGCACTTACTATACATCCTTGGATAGGCAATGATCTCTGAAATACATATAGGCTTGTTCTATATGTAAGTGTTTTTGTAAGTACACTTTTCTTTCCTTAAATATACAGATCTTAATTGTACAGTTTGAGGTGTTTTGACCAAGGTATATACTAGTATAACCACCACTCCAACCAAGGTACAGAACACTTTCATCTCTCCGGAAAGTCCCCTTGTGCCACCTTCCAGTCAACTCTCAGCCTCCAGAGGCACCCACTGTTCAGATTTCTACATGCATTTTGCCTGATGCTGAACTGGAACTTTACAGCCTTTTACATCTCGCTTCTTTCACTTAAGATAATGTTTTTAAGTCATCCATATAGCTCATTCTTTTTCGTTGCAGAGCAGTATTCCACTGTGTGAATGAACGTACTTTACCCATCAACAGTTGATGAAGTTGGGTTGGCGGTACTTTTTGGCTATCATGGGTAATGCTGCTCTGGATGTTTCTGCACCAGTCTTTATTGTGGACATGCATTTCCATTTCTTTTGGGTAAATGCCCAGGAATGGAATTGCTGATTCATTAGGAAGTTATATGTTTAACTTCATAAGAAACTGGAAAACTGCACTCCACAGTGTTCATGCTATTTCACATTGCCCCCAGTGCCATGTGAATGTTTCATTCTCGGGGTCTAGAATATCTTACTGCAGTTTTAATTGGAAGTTCTCTGATGACTTTTGATATTGAGTATCTTTTCATATGTTTATCGGTTATTATTTCTTCTTTAAAGAAGAGTCTAGATCCTTTTCCCATTTAAAATTGCATTGCTTCTGCGTTTACTATTGATTCTTAGAAGTTCTTTACATATTTTAGATTTATGTACAGTAAATATTTTCTCCCAGTCCATGTCTTGCCTTTGCCTTTTCTTAACGGTGTCTTTTGATAAGCCAGACATTTTAAATTTTCACAAAGCCTATTGTATCGGGGGTTGTTTTTGTTTGTTCATTTATGGTTAGTACTTTTTTTGGTACTAGTCAGGAAATCTTTGCCTACGTTCTCCTAAGCTCATGAATATTTTTTTTTATATTTGTTTCTAGGAGATTTATAATTCAAACTTTTATGTTTAAGCCTATCACCCATGTATAATTATGTATAGTACAAATAACGATTGAAGTTCATTTTTCTTTACATATACTTATCCAGTTATTCCAGTACCATTTGTTGAAAACACTTTCCTTCCCTCATTGAATTTCCTTGAAGCTTGTGCTCATAACTTACATAACGAGTATTGTGTTACAATTTCCATTATATTTCTTAATTTTTCACTTAACACAATGTTTATATGATCTATCTGCAATGCTATATTCAGTCATTTGAATTCACTCATTCATTGTATCATTCCATAAATCTGCAGTGGTGAAGAAAACAGAACACGGCTTTATTCTCATGAAATTTATAATCTAGTGAGAGATATTGGCCAAAAAAATCATATACACACACCCAGGTAATGATAAGAGCTATACAGAGAAATAAAGCAAGACAAATAGGAAGAGATTTAACGGGAGGTGCTATTTAAATAGGGCAATGGGTCAGGAAGCCTTGCTCCTGGTCCTGACATTGGAGCAGAGAGCCATGGGCTATTCAGTCTTGAGTTGAGCAATTGCTTCCAGAAGAGTTAAAAGGGCAGAGAGCCCAAAGGATGGCAGATGAAGGGGTGAAGGGCAAGAAATGAGGTCAAGGACCACATCATGTACAACCCGAGAGGCCAAGGTGAGGACGCTGGATTTTGTTTTAAGAATGCTGGGAATCCACTAGAGAGTTTTGAGCGGGAGAGTGATATGATATCATTTGTGTACTTAAAGTATTTGGAAACAGAGAAGAAGGGGGTGAGGAGAATGGACATGGGATTGCCATGAGCGGGGTGATATGGCGTGGCCTGGGCCAGGGTGAGAGTAGTGGATACATACAGAAGTGGTCATATCCTGACAGACTTTGAAATTAGAGCTGATGGATTAAATATGAAGTGGAAGGGGAAGATGAGGACTCAAGGGTAACAATAATAAAATGTGGCACATTCAGGAAGGGACAGGTTTGAAGGAGGAATAAAAAGTTTGATTTTAAAGAGTTTGAGTTTGGGAGGCCTGCTGGTGATAGAAATGGAGATGTTTAAGAGGCGATTGTATATAGAAGCCTGGAATCCAGCGGGGAGGCTGTGATCAGAATCAGAAGTTTGGGAGTCACTAGTGTGCAGATCATATTTGTGAAATCACAGAACTAAGACATCACTTACAAAGTGAGTGACCCTGGAGGAAGAGTCTGAGGACGCTGCACTGGGGGGGCTTCACTATTCTGAGGTTCGAAGTATGGGAGGAGGACCCAGCCAAGGAAGTTGAGGATGTAAAGGAAAAGCCAAGAGGTGGTGGGATTCCATGAGCCAGGTGGAGGGACTGTCTGCATAGAAGCGCCTGCCCCATCGTGCTGGAAGCTCTTACCAGGTGGAGGTAAATCAGGGCAGAGAATTGCCCTTGAGATTTGTCCCTGTGGGAACATCACTGACCTTCAAGATGTCAGGCTTGAGGAAGTGGCAGGACAGGAGATTATTTAGAGTGTGTACTGGAAAGAAAACAAATGATGAGGAAAGACTGACGGTAAGTAGGTTGAGCATCTCTAGTCCAAAAATCTGAAATCTGAAATGATCCAAACTCTGAAACTTTTTGAGCACCAACATGATACCATAAGCGAAAAATTCTACACCCGACCTCATGTGATGGGTCACGGTTGAAACACAGGCACACGACACCCAGTTTATTCCGTGTCGCCAAGGGAAAAAAGATCTTCCAGGCCCCTTCAGCTGCCATCTATCTTTTTGGCAGACACCCGGATTCCCCACGCAAGCACACTCGCAAACAGTAATAAAATAGCACTGATCCAGGCCAAACACACTGAATGCAGGTTCCCCTCAATGCTCCACAGGAGGCCAAGACTTCTGTGCATTACTTTGTGTGTGTGTGTGTGTGTGTGTGTGTATTCTCTACTCTGTGGGATAAAGATACTGTTGAAAATGTCAAAAAAGGCCTGCAGATAACCCTATGGGTAATAGTGATAAGAAAAAGAGAAAGTATTTATGTTTATAGCACAGGAAGTCAAGCTGTTGGAGAAACTGGACAATGGTGCATGAAACATCTTACAGAGGAGTATGGTGTTGGAATGACCACAATATGTGATCTGAAGAAACAGAAGGATAAAGTTAGTGCCATTCTATGCTAAAAGTGATAAGCAGAAGTTAATGAAAAGTAGAAAAACACTGGGTAAAGCTGAACATGAAGGTCTTGATCACGTATTGAAAGAGTTGATCTGTCAGCATCCCAGTGAACAAATGCCACTTAATGGTATGCTGATTATGAAACAAGCCAAGATCTATCACAATAAACTGAAAATTGAAGGGAAGTGTGAATATTCAACAGGCTGGCTACAGAAATTTAAGAAAAGATGTGGCATTATATGTTTAAAGATTTGTGGTGATAAAGCATCTGCTGATCACAAAGTAGTAGAGAAATTCATTGACAAGTTTGCCAGAATCATCACTGATGAAGATCTGATGCCAGAAACAGTCTATAACACTGACGAAACATCCTTGTGATGGTGTTACTGCTCCAGAAAGACATTGACTCCAGCTGATAAGATAGGAATGAATGATGCCAAGGACAGAATAACAGGTCTGGGATGTGCTAATGCGGCAGGCGTGCATAAGTGTAAACTTGCTGTGATGGGCAGACGTGCATTCATGCTGTTTTCAAGAAGTGAATTTCTTACGAGTCCAATTGTTATGCTAACAAAAATACATGGATCACCTGGGGCATAGTTTTTGATTCATTTCACAAACATTTTGTACCAGTGGCTTGTGCTCACTGCAGGGAAGCTGGACTGGATGATTGACTGCAAGATTTTGTTTTTCCTTCAACAACTGTTCTGCTCATCCTCCAGCTGAAATTCTCAACAAAACCACACTTCTGCTGTGTCATTTCCTCCAAATGTGACATCATTAATTCAGCCATGTGACCAGAGAATCCTTAGATCAATCAAAAGTGACTACAGAAACACTTTCTTGAACAGCATGCTACCAGCAGTGAATGGAGGCATGGTTGTGGAGGGTTTTCGAGAGGAGTGTAACATGAAGAATGCCATATATGCCATTGCCAGTGTGTGAAACACAGTGACCGAGACACAGTCGTGCATGCCTGGCACCATCTCTGATCTGTAACTATGTTTAATGATAAGGATGAACAAGGTGGTGTCTTTGAAAGATTCTGTATGTCAAGCGAGAAAAAAAAGATGTCTGACTTCCTTACATATGGTAAAAATATTCCTTCAGAGTCCATTAGTAAGCTGGAAGAAGTGGATATCGAAGAAGATTTTAACATTGATAATGAAGCTCCAGTTATTCTTTCACTGACCAATGATGAAGTAGTAAAAATGGTTCTGAATCAAGATGATTGTGGTAATAGGGACAGTGAGGACGATGTTAATGCTGCAGAAAAAGTGCCTAGAGACAACATGGTGAAGTGGTGTGAGGGGCTTATTGAAGGACTAGGGCAGTATGCATTCATAATAGAACGTGAAGTCATGTCAGTTTATAGAATCGAAAAGAGATTTCTAAGACAAAACCCACAGATAACAAGGCAGATGACTCTGGAGGAAACATGTAGAAAGGCCACCCAACAGAATGCCTCCTCATCCCTAGAGAACACTTCCTGGTCCCTCAATGCCTCTACTGTTTCCCTCATCTAAAAAAAAAAAAATACAGTTACAGTAAACTTTTAATCCAAGCAAGGCATCATGGGTGGAGACTGAAAAGCTGCTTGCTGTTGCTGTTGTTTAACAGTTGTTCCAGGTGTCTGGCGATGCTACTGTGCTGCTTACACTTTATTCTCTCACTGTAATAATGGTATGTCAATAAGTGTAAGAGAATGATTGCTTATAGGCATTATATAAATTCAGAGTCAGGAATGATGGTGATGCCAAACAACTACAGACTGTCCACAGAGATGGCCAAGATAGTCACGCCTTTGCTTTCTGATAGGTCAATGTAGACACACTTTGTTTTATGCACAAAATTATTTAAAATCATGCATAAAATTACTTTCAGGCTATGGGTATAATAAATATGCAAAATATAGATGAATTTCATGTTTAAACTTGGATCCCATTCCCAATATATCATTATAAACAAATATTACAGAATTCAAAAAAAATTCAAAACCTGAAACTCATCTGGTCCCAAGCATTTTGGATAAGGCTACTCAACCTGTGTAAGTCTTCGAAGGAGTTTTGTGTCAAAGCTACTCATTTTCCCCCTTAACACTGGTACTTTTTAGACCTTATTTAAGAAATTTATACTTGCCCCAAAGTGACACAAGTTTTGTCTTACATTTTCTTGCACTAGCTGTGAGAATGGTTTTCACAGCTGAACGTTTAATCCAGTTCATTTGTGTGTATGATATGAGGTAAGACACTTTTCCACTCATCTAGAAGATGTTTATACCTTCTGCTCTCTCCTCAAAACTTCCTCCCCCATTTCTTCCTCATGCTGTGATTTCTACCTCACAGAGAAAAGGGAAGCAATATTGTGAGAATGTCCACAAACTGCAACCCTGCATCCGCCCGCCTACCTGCATCTGCGTCTATGTCCTTGAACTCTCTCCTATTCATACAAGTGAGTTTTCCATGTTCCCACCAAGGGCAACCTCTCCAGCTGAGCCCTCAATCCCACCTTCCTTGTCTACCCAATGCTCCCCCTCTCCTCCATTATCAGCCTTTCCCTCTGCTAAATTTAACTCATTACCACAAGAACATTATCAGTTCTTCTTTAAAATTAGCAACAACCCATGTTGACCCTCTTTCTCCCTCCTGGTACTTCACTTCTCTTCTTTTTCTGCATCAAAAGTTCTCCAAGCATTGTCTATAGTCACCGTATCCAACTTCTATCCTTTCATTCTCCCTTGAATCATGGTTTTGCCCCAACCAAGTACACTTTGAAAGTAAAGCGGACAGAATTTGCTAATGTACATTGTTCCTTTTCAGTTCATCAGTGACCTCCACATTCTTATAACCAGTGGTCAATGTTCAGTCTTTATTTTCCTTAACCTGTCATTTAAAATGATTGTTCTCCCTCTCTTCCATGAAACACATTCATTCAATGTTTCACTCTCTCATTTTTCTCCTCGCTCTCTGGCCATGTTGTAGAGTTCAAGGCACAAGCCTTAGTCGCCTTTTCTGTCTGTATTCACTCCCTTTGGAAGGCCAGCCAGTCTCATGGGTCTAACACCATTTATTCACTCATGATTTTCTGGTATGCATCTCTAGCTTGTGCCTCTCTCCTGAATTCTAGGCTCATATATTACACTGCATTTTCACCTCATTTTGATGTTCAACAGATATCTCAAACGTAACATGTCCACGAGAAAACTTCCAATGTTTCCTTTCAAACCGGCTCTGCACAGTCTTCCCCCTAAAAGACAAGTGCATTCTTTCTGTTGTTCAAAATAAAAATCTTGGCTCCTTTCTTAACTCTTTTGTTGTTGTTGTTGTTCTCTCAAGCTTTGCATCCTATCCATCAGGAAATTCTATAGACTCTACTGTCAAAATGTGTCCAGAATTGAACTACTTTTCAGTACCACCCAAGTCACAGCCATCATAATCTATCGCCTAGATTTGCTGAAACTCTCTCTCTCTCAGTTTATAGGTCTTATAGCGTGTTCTTTAATAAAGTTTAAAATCTATTTTGCATGAAGTTTTTGTTTTACCTTCTTCGAGATTAATTCCTGGATATTTTATCATCTTGTTGCTATTGTAAATGTGTCTTGTTTCCTAGTAAATATTTTAGGTGATTGTTTCTGATAAAGTGTACGTGTAAATTGACCTTGTATTCAGCTACCTTGTTGAACTCTCTAAATATGCTGATAGTTTGTTTATCGAGCCTGGTAGATTTTCTATAAAGATCATCTGGAAATAGTGATAGTTTTATCTCTTCCATTTTAATCCTCACATTCCTTTTCGGTTTTATCCTATTACATTTTCTAGTAGCAGCATTTGTTTTACATTAAAATGTAAAGCAGACAAGAAAACAAGAATTTCAGGTAAAATTAATTCTAATAATACATTTGATTTAATCCAATATATCCAAAACAATATGATTTTTCTAAGTTATTTACTCACCCTTTCTTTCTATATCTCATTGCTTCCTCATAGATTTATTTCTTTACTTTGCTGCATTTCTTGTTTACAGAATACTTTCATTGTTATGTTACAAATTATGAAGACTTGTGTAATTGAGAATATCTATTTCATCCTTATAGTAAAATTGTTTAGCTGCATATAAAATACTAAATTTGAAGTTCTTTGCCTTCATGTTTAGAATCTTTATTTGCTTCTTTCTCAAATCTATCTAACTATATGTAACTTTTTTCTTGTTCATTTTTGATCTGATCTTTTATTTTTAATTAAATTATTCATAGTTATTTTCTACTTCATTTCAGATAATCCCAGGATCTGAAGCTTTTGGAGTCTAAATCTACTTTGGACTGTTCCCTCTGACTCTTACTCAGGGAAACCTGCTTCCTCATGATTTTTGTATATCTATATATTTTTAAATTTTGAGCTGTTATTTGGCTGAATTTAATCTGTAGGAGACCTGAAGGACCTGACTCTAGGAAGGTTTCCACCAAAGAGGATCTGTATTTGATTCTACTGGATGTCTTAGACTGGAATAATTTTAATTTAATTTTAGATTAATGTTTCTCTGACCATTCAGGAAGTATAAATTCAACACCAGATGCAAGAGGAAAGGCCCGTGGTTGCAAATTCTCCGGGGATTATGACTTGGTTTTATCCCTTCTGGCTTCATGCTGGAGACAAATATGTTTCCTAAATGACTCTTTTGTCTCAGACAAGTGGATTCTTTTATTTTTTTTAAAGGCAACAATTCACTAAGAACATGGACACTTTGAGAGATGGCTTCATAAGAAGAGGTGCAGTGGGCAGCTCCTACAACATTTCCAAGTTCCCAGGCCTAGTTTCTACTCCCTGTTTGACAAGCTATTCAAACTCAAAGTTCTAAGATCTTGAATAACCATTTGCTCCAGGACATTCCTTCATTCACTCATCCATTCATTCAACATATAGGTACTCAGCACTTACTCTGTCCCAGGCTTTGCTCCAGGGGCTGTGCTTTATCAAGAAATAAAATAATCAGAAATCCCTGCCTCACAGAGCTTACATTCTAATGGGGGCAGCCTTCATTTCCAGCTTCATTGACTATACTTGTTTCAACTCTCTATTTGTTGAGGGAGGCAGAAAGTACGGGCTAGACTGACTTACTTATGGATTCAGTATTGTATTTTAAAACATTTAAAAATATATCAAGCATCTAGATGCTTTCCATGGGGAGTTTTTCAGCATATCTGGTCTGAAATACTTTCAGAAACCGCCAAATTCTTTTTCTCAAACCCAATAACTTCAGTTGGTTCTTCTCAAATTATCATTCTACCTTCATGATTTGAATATCCTTTCTTGGCTTCTTGAAGCTATGTAAAAGCTTATTTGATTGTTTTATCTTTTTGGTCAATTAATTCTTATTTGCCTGGTATAATTTGTTCAGTGTGTCATGTTTCTTTATGGTATTTGCACTCTTCAAATGTGTCATTATCTTTTCCTCTGAGCTCATGTTTTCTTGGTTCTTTCAAAGCTGGTAATTGCCCTCCTACCATAAATAATTAGAAAATTGGAAAACAAAATCTATTAAACAACTGTTTTCAGATATTGAACCACAGGCATCACAAGACTATGACTCCAGTGAGAACAAAGACAAATGAAGTGAGCCCTGCAATTGTACCAGCTTACTGCCTGGCAGCAGTTTCTGGACTACACTGCAGGGAGGAAAACCCAATAAATCCCAGCAGTCTTACCTAGTGAGGAGATAGAGATCAGAGCCTGAGAAAGCAGAAGCACCTAGAATTGGCTGGGTGGATACCTGGAGCAGAGGCAGCTACGTGGAGTGAGGGTTTAAGAGAACAGAGGAGTCCCCTGGGGTCTTTGGCCAAATTGTGATCTGAGAATGCATGGAAGGAAAATCCACAACACCAGGGAAAGAATCACTGAGAAGCAATAGGTTGAAAAATTCCTGGAGTTCTCAAGGGGCTGGGAAGAATTTGCAATCCCACCAATTATGAGAGACCTCATAATACAGAGGGCATTTGATAGAGAGAGTCCTTAGAAGGGCCACACCTTAGTAGTGAGACTATTAGCCTTAGAGTAAGGGCTGCTCTGGATTTACCCTTATAAGTCTGAAAAGCAAGCCTCAAAGAGATCAATCTGATCTGCAAGTAATGTAACTGCAGGAAGAACACAGTCCAACACTCTTTAAAGGAATACAACAAAATCCAGCATTCACTGACCTAAAATTCTTACTGCTCAACATTTAAAATTTGTTTATAATTTGTATTAACGAATCTTTTCTGGAGTCATGTGGTCTTAGGTCTTATTTAAATCTATTTATTAAGCCTGAATGTGATCAATATATAAGAAATTCAGAGAGATTAAGTGCCCAAGTATGCAAAGTACTTGTATTCTTTTAGTATCATATATACCAAGAGCTATGAACAACACTCAGACCAGCGTTTCCCCATGGTTTTTAAATTATTGCTCCCCTAAGGAGTATTACAAACAATTTTTTAATAATTACTCCATTGCATAAGATTTTAATATGGCAGCTATAATGTATACACTTTTATGTATTGGCTCATGTAAATGTATATCTATGCTTTAGACATTAAAAGAGTAAGATTTTTCCATCCCCTTGGGAACAATATTATTCCCATTGAAAATGCGTGCTCTAGACCCTCTGCAGTCAGTTATTTCAAACATTAAAAATGTCAGTCCTTTATGCTTATCTGCCTGCATGTCCTATCTTCTAGCAACAAAAAAATTAGAAGTCAAAATTTTAGTCAAAGCGATTTTGAAAAAGAACAAAGTTGGGAGACTTACGCTGCCTAATTTTAAGACTTAATACAAAGCTACAATAATCAAGACAATTTGGTCATTGTGTAAGGATAAACATATGGACTAGTGGAACAAAATAGAAAGTCTAGAAAATAGACCATACACAAAACTGCCAAGGTATTTCAATAGGGAAACAACAGGATTTTTTTTTCAACAAACAGTGCTGTAATAACTAGCTATTCATATAGAAAAATATGAGCTTCGACACATCTCACACCATATAAAAATATTAATTCAAAATAGGTCAAATACCTAAATCGCTAAATGTAAAATCTAAAACTATAAACTTTCTAGAAAAAAAATATAGGGGAAAATCTTTGTAAACTGAAGTTAGGCAGATACTTCTTAGATATGGCCCAAAAAAGTATAAACATAAAAGAAAAAACAGAAATTGAACTTCATCAAAATAAAAAACTTGAAAACTTTGAAAGATATTGTTAAGAAAATAAAAATGCATGCCACAGACTAGGAGAAAATATTTGAATAACATATACATTATGAGGTATTTATGTTTAGAATATAGAAATAATTCTTGGAACTCAGAATAAGAAGACAAAGAACCCAATTAAAAATATTAAAAAAAATTTGAACAGGAATTTACCAAATAAAATATGTGATGTCAAAAAAATACACAAAAAGATCCACAATATCGTTAGTTATTAAAAAGAATGCAAGTTGAAACCATATGTTACTAATACATACTACCAAAATGTCTAAAGTTAAAAAATAAAATAAAACTGACCATACCAAGTGTTGACTAGGATATGGAGCAACTGAAACTCTCAAACATTGCTGTTGGGACTGCAAAGTGGTACAGTCACTTTAGAAAAACAGTTTAGCACTTTCTAATACAATTAAACCTACATTTTCCATATGACCCAGCAATCCTACTTCTAGGCATTTACCCAAGAAAAAGAAAATACTGTACATGAGTGTGTATAGCAGCTTTATTTGTAATAGCCAAAAACTATAAGCAGCTCCAGTGTCCATCAACCAGTGAATGACTAAGCAATTTTTGGGATATTCATGGAACGTAATACCCCTCAGCAATGTGAAGGAACAAACGACTGAGACATTCAATGCAATGATGAATCTCAAATGCATCATACTTAGTGAAAGAAGCTAGACTACTTCTTTCACTACCATATGATTCTATTTATATAAAATTGTAGTAAAGGCAAAACGATGGTGATAGAGAACAGATCTATCTTTCTGAGGAAAGGTACTAGGGTGGGGTATTGGTAGGGGAATTCTGTAGAGTCATTAGTGAACTTTTTGAACTGAAAAAATTGTTGTGTCTTGATTGTGATGGTAGTTATACTAATACACCCACTTGTCAAAACTCAACTGAACACTGAAAACAAGTAGATTTTATACACCTTATAGCTCAATAAATCTGACTTTTTTTTTTTTTTTTTTT
>NW_012119598.1:4746318-4769920 GCF_000951035.1 Colobus angolensis palliatus | reverse complement strand
GTGGCGTTCAGGACGAAGAAAAAAAGAATTCTCAGGATCCTCCTGATCCTGTCACTGTTGTTACTCTTTCACTCCTTACTCAGCCAGTCTCTGGGCCTTCCCTAATTTTCGCCTCCTGCCTTTGACTGGCTCTAAGCTGCAGCTGCTGCTGTTTTCCTTACCATCCATTTCCCCATAAAAGTATGAGTAGTAATGTGGGTGAGGGGGAGGGCCCGAGGTGGAGAGATATAACTAGAAAGTTTTCTCAAAATCCATTCCTCAATACCAGGCTCTCTCTCACTCTGTGTTTTCCACTGCACCTGGAACCACTCTATTTCACCTTCCCAAAGGCTTCTCACGATTTTTGCACTAGATTCTGGGAACCATCAATATCTTCTGGCTTCTTAGGTAGAGATTCTGGGAAAGAGCCAACAGCTGGTGCTTGTCCATAATCATTATATTTACTAAATTCCAAACTAACTTTTGTCTTGAATCTTTTCGCTTGAATAAAAGTTGGAATTGGGTTATAAATAAATGCAAGAGTCAACAGCAGCTCTACTGAAGCCAAGGTGGGGCTGGGTCCCGCAGTGCTACCCTACCGGGTCCGGAAAGGAAGATTCCAGGATCAGAGATTACTGAAACCAAAGAGGCAGAGACAGCGATGTTGTAATGTGCTTAGGGCAACAAGAGCAGGCCAGTCTGGAGGAAGAAGAATAAAGATAAGGTTGGAAAGCTGGGGATGGGGTGTCAGTTCATGGGACTTTACATGACAATGGAGGAAATTTGTTTTCTGCAGGCAGTAAGGAGCCATGGATAATTCGGATGATCCAGCAGCATTACCATCTGGTATGTTGTTTCAGGCTTAAAAGCCAAAGCTTCCCAATGGAAAGGCAAAGAAGCTGCTGGGGATAGGGGAGCCAGAGCACTGGGCTTTTGTCAAGAATTCTTGGCTGGTGTAAGAGAAGGTAGGAAATGCTGGAAGCACAGAGCAAGAGCAGAATTTTCTAGTCCAGCCTCTGAATTTTACAGCTGAGGAAACGAGGCCAAAGAAAATCAGACTGGCCAAGTGTCAAGGTGAGTTAGTGGCACACCTGGTTGTGCAGCTGGAAGTAGCCAGTGATTTTTGAAAATTCCTATTCATGGAGGAAGGCATATAAAATGGTCAGATCATGGAAAATGACATTCCAGTTGGGTCTTTCCAACCCACTGTACAAGAACAGCTTCTCAGACAAAGTGTATTTGCCCATAGTCTTTCCAATAAATTCTCAAATAGACATCAAGATTGAGCAGTCAACTTGGTCACTTCCTCAAGCAGGCTGCTTTTGGACTCAACGGAAAGTGCACAACCAGCCACCTAAGCACTTGAGCCCAAACCCTGGCTCGACATCTGGTCCCTGTTTCTCAATGTCAGGTTGAGTGGATTGTGCAAAGCACACATGCCTCCTACCAAGTTAGCAATTGATAAATTGCTCTGGGGAAGCACTTTCAAGGAGTCCTCTTGCTCTTTGCCTTTATTCTCTGGCTATTGGGTTTTTTTTTTTTTTTTTTTTTTTTTTGAGGCGGAGTCTGGCTCTGTCGCCCGGGCTGGAGTGCAGTGGCCGGATCTCAGCTCACTGCAAGCTCCGCCTCCCGGGTTTACAGCCATTCTCCTGCCTCAGCCTCCGGAGTAGCTCGGACTACAGGCGCCCACCACCTCGCCCGGCTAGTTTTTTGTATTTTTTAGTAGAGACGAGGTTTCACCGTGTTAGCCAGGATGGTCTCAATCTCCTGACCTCGTGATCCGCCCATCTCGGCCTCCCAAAGTGCTGGGATTACAGGCTTGAGCCACCGCGCCCGGCCCATTGGGGGTTTTTTAGGTCACAAAGAGGGAATGGGACAGAGAAAAAACATAAAAAATTATTTCTCAATCTCAAACTGGGAGCCAAGTAATTTAACCTACTAATTGTTCTGAAAGATTTCCTTTGCTCTTTCTCTTTCAGCACAACAACCTCTTGTCAGAAATCATTCATTGTGGCCTGCAGAAATTACACACCAAATTCTAAGGTTGGCCACTAGTATCAAATAATAGATCATTAGTAGACTTCTATGAATTAAACATTTATAAAATAGTCCAAGAACACCATCTGGGGTGCTGCAGGTCTGCTGGGGAAACAGGTAGGGAGATGGAAGGGTCTGTGTCTTGATTCTGAGCCAGACATTTGATTGATGACTATATCGGACAGTTGACGTCTCATCTTCATTAGCAAATGTCTTCCTATGATCTACTCAATGACCTAAGATCCATGTTAAAAAAATGATAACCAAAACCTCTCCTGAGCTCAAAACTTTCATGGTTTTTTTTTTTTTCAAATGTTTCGACTGATTGGAAGAATTAAAATGAAATTTAATTCAAAAACAGCAAACACGAGTGGTGCTGTGTGCACATGAACTGGATTTATTAGGTTAAAAAAAAAAAGCCCAAATAAACCATCTTAAAATATGCTAATACATGTCCACACCACCCACAACACACTTTTCCCCAATGTTAAATATGAAAATACAGTGCAAATCACCCTGGAAATGTGTGGTGGAAAAAGAAGGTAATCTGTGGCTGAGATAATCAACACACACTGATTACTGTTTTTCTAAGTGCTTATGAGCCTTTTGCATTTCTTCTATATAATTCAGTATCACAGTTAATGACGTATCATAGTTTTCTCTGATTCAGAAGCACCTCAATTCCTGAAGGTTTTTGCTCCCTTCAAGACAACTTATCTGCAGCAAAATTACCAATAAATCTCTCAGCATGAGAAATAACAGGGCTGAATGACTTTGTGATGAATAAAGAGGGTGGTTGGCTCCTCTCCATTCATCTTGATAATCTTCATTGCTACGTAAACAGTAAGATACATTATCATGATTCATGTTCAAGTCAGTTCTCAGCTCAACACTGATTCCAGAGAAATGCTACCTAGTAAACTGTTTTATTACGATTGCAAAGCAACAGTAAGAAAATGACAAAAAAAAAAAAAAGACAGCCTGAACTTGTAAGTGAATGTGTGCGTGAGAAAGAGAAATACTAAGAAAGAATAATTAATCTCTGTGAGATTAGACACATTTAGCAGCATGTCTAATAAATGAATACTCTTCTAAACATGGTTAAACTATTCACTTTTAATTATTCTCATCAGAATCCATGTTAACCCAAGTTAGGAGATACCAGGAATAAACAGTAAATTCTACAATAAGGGTTTCAAGTCATTCCTGTTTCAATATCCCCAAACTTAGAAGTATGAAATCAATATGATTATTATAGGGGTGCTAAAAGGCTGGGGTTGGGTAGATACTTTAAAAATGTCTGAGAACTGACAGGATCATATTTCCAAACAAGTCCAGACTTCTGTCATCTGTGCCCACTTGGAAGAAAATTCTCAAAGTAAGAAAATGATTCTCAGGCAGGCACCTGGAAGATTCTGTGATTGCCAAAACATTTCCAGTGAACCACTTTCTCTCTCAGGATACATGGCCCCGATCCATTTGCATAATGTCCTAATGCTAGAAAACCAACCAGAGTAGACAAGATCTGCCTGTCTGTTTCAAGCCAAGAGGAAGCCAGACACTCCTCCAAAGCTCTCTTTTCCCTTAGGATTGCATCAATTCTCACTGTATGGGATTATTTTTAAACGTTGGTTTAAAATATTCCATAGCCCAGCTGTTCAATATCATAACATAAGGTCAACTTTATATAGTTGTACTTCCTTGAAGAGCTAAAGTAAGGTGACCCAAAAGGCCAATTTTCCCCACCAATAAAAGTATTCATTCTTGGAAAGCTGCCATTGTGTTATGACACTTACATTTCCTTGTTTTACTAATGTAAAATTTGAACTTTGAAATACATTTGTGGATTTAATGTTTGTAGTTCTCAGGCTTGGATCACAAGATCTCAGTGTGTCTCAATTATGTTTGCTAACAATGAACTGAGCCTAGATAAGTCAAATCCAGTGATACTTCCCAATTGCATAGAGCCCAATTTAGCCAACCAAAGTTCTTTTGAATTGTCAGAATTAGCATCTCACCTGTGAAATAGTCAAAAGAGGAGCTACTTTGGGAGGCTGAGGCAGGTGGATCACTTGAGGTCAGGAGTTCAAGACCAGCCTGGCCAACATGGTGAAACCCCATCTCTACTAAAAATACAAAAATTAGCCGGGCATGGTGGCCTGCACCTGTAATCCCAGCTACCCAGGAGACTGAGGCAGGAGAATCAATTGAACCCTGGAGGTGGAGTTGCAGCGAGTCTACATGGCATCACTGCACTCCAGCCTGGGTGACAGAGCAAGACTCGGTCTCAAAAAGCAAAAAAAAAAAAAAAGAAAGAAAGAAAAAGAAGAAGAAGAAGAAGAAAAGAAAGAGGAGCTACTGCAACATAGGATGGTGAGGAAGGGAGGGACTTAACACAGACTGAGGAGCAAGAGTAACTAGCAAGGTTCAAATCCAAGCATGCCACCTGTTGGTTTAGCTGAGGGGCTATGCCTCAGTCTTCTCTTTCAAATGAGGAAGGAACTTCCTTCACAGTTCTGTTTTGAAGACTAGATGAGATCATACACGTGAAGCTCTTAGAAAAGGTTTTAGGTTGTGGTGAGTGTGCATGGTGTTTGGCATTAGCATCATCACGAATCAGCAGAGCTTTTTTGTTTGTTGATCCGCACAAAATTCCTGTAAAGAGAGACTCATTTTACAGATGAGGAAACTGGGACTCCGAGTGGTTAAATAACGTACTGAAGGTGATACACTGAGAAAGAAACATCCAGGAATATTTGCTTGTTTTCTCTTTTGTGCTGTTGCTCTCTAGATACTGCTTTTTACTTCTTTTTTGAGCTAACCAAAATTTTTATTTCAACTACTTTGAATTATCCCTTTTTCTCTTTTTCCTTTTATCACATCTTCCCTTTCCCCCTTTTCCTTTCTTCCTACAAGTATATTTTTAGCATCCCCCATGGACAAAATGCCCTTTTAATCCTCATGAAATAGATATGCATTGTTATAAAAGCAAGGAAGGCCTTCGGTGCTCTTGTCTCCCAGAGGGAAGAAGGCTCTGTGTCCTTCCCGCTTCTTTGATGTGGCCTAAGATCTCTCAACTTCACTTATCCTTGAGGTTCATTCAGTAGCCCCTGGCAAGGAGCTGTTCCTGCTCAACCAGAGATCTGAAAGTCAAGTTCATGTGCCCACAAATGGCTCCAAAACAAAGTCTCCCCTAAGACCCTCATCTAAAAGTAGGTTGTTCCCTCCCTAAAGAGTGCCTCATTTTAATGATACACAAGATCCTGACTCAGAAGCACTTTATGTTCCAGACTTTCCCAGACAGTGCTGACTTCAATATCATTTTCAAGAAAGGTAATTCCTTAAATGTAAGCCTGTAAGAAAAACTCCTGTTTCCTTCCTTATACTCACACTTAACACAGAACACTTCTGTAACCAATTGTGTGTGGGGTTTTCCCACACCAACTAGTTCCCCAATTCTCTTCAGACACCAACTGGGTGTTCAATAATTCAATTCAATTCTGACAGCATCTACCTGGGATTAGCACATGGGCATTTTGTCCCACAGGTTAAGTGTTCAGTTCCTCCTGACTCCTCACCCCACTTCAGATGCCAATCACAAGTGATGATCTCTAGGTTACCCACAACTCCTGTCTGACTTGGTTACAGATAGGAGGTTCCCATAACCTCCTGATCAGTTTTGACCATTTACTAGAACAGCTTGCAGAAGTCAGGGAAATACTCACTTATATTCACCTACCAGTTTATTATAAAGAATATTACAAAGGATACACATACACAGCCAGATAAACAGATGCAGAGGGCAAGGTCTGAAAGGGTCCCAAGCACAGGCACTTCTGTCTCCATGGAGTTGAGATGCACCACCCCCAGCACATAGATGCATTCATCAATCTGGAAGCTCTCAACCCTCTACTTTAGGGATTTTTATAGACATAGAAAAATCTATGATGTAGATCTTTCATGACATAGGCATGATCAATTTTTGGCTAAATTTCCAGCCCCACTCCTCTACCCAGAGGATGGAGAGTGAGGCTGAATGTTCCAAGCTTCTCATCATGGCTTGTTCTTTCTGGTGACAAACTCCATACAGGAGTCCACCAAGAGTCACCTTGTTAGAATGAAAAATGCTCCTGTCACCCAGGAAAGTCCAAGGGATTTAAGAGCTCTGTGATGGGAACTGAGTCAGAGACCAAATATTAGGACAAAATATTCTCCTAGCACCCCTATCACTCAGGAAATTACAAGGGTTTTAGTGACTCTGTGTCAGGAATCAGGAGCAGTGACCATTATCTATGTATTTCTTATTATGCCACAAAGCCCAAATGTAATTTTTAAAATGTGTGTAATGGCTGCATTTTCTGTAGGAAAAGAAAAAAGAACAAGACGGGTATTCCCCCACCAGAAAATAGAATAACTTCCTCGCGTCATTGACATGCCACCTCCAGGGTCAGCATTGGCCCAGAAATACAACCGTTTCATATTTTCAGAAGCTTGACTTCAGTCTGGCCAAAATGACTTAAGCTCACCTGGTTTTACTATGCAGGTGAATGCACGTGTACACAACATGTGATCATGTGAGTTGTCCTTCCAGCAGCAGTGAGCTGCAGAGACTGGTCTTCTAAAACAAAAGGCATGGGCAGCAGGGCTGTGGAAACGGGCTGCCTAGAAGTGCTGTGCTCACACGTGTGACTTTGAATCCCAGATGACAGCTTTCCAAGCTAATGTGATTAATGTGGCCTTGTAGGTGATGTTGCCTGCTATTTCAGGTTCTCCAGTAAAAGCTGACCACACCCTGCCTTCCAGCCTCCAGCAGGGTGGGGGAGCTGAAACAGTAACTCCTGCATCTCAGGGGCTGTGTAGAGGAGGGGTCGGTTCCTCAAAAAGGAATGCCACCCGTAGGGGATTTAGAGCTGTTGGTCATCCTGGTTTTCTGTCATCACTCTCCCTCCCTGCCCACTACCCCAGCCCTGTGGACATCCAGCAGGAAATAGTGGCCATGAGGCGAGCAGCTGTGGCTGGAGATCAGCCAGAAGCATGTGGGCAGAGGCGGCTCAGAACAGCCTCAGAAAAATGGAGACAGTTGTAGAGGACTAAATTCTAAAACTAAAGAGATGAAGGGAACTTAAAGATGGCCTATTCTAACTTTTCCTGCTTCCCTGAAAAAGAACTGAGGCCTCGCATCCAACTGACTAGTGGCAGAGCAGGCTGGACTTGCTACAGACTGTCCAGTATAGGACTAAATAATTTTTTAAAATGTAATGGATGTCAAAACGGAAATGAATGAAAATGCTTTTGCCAAATAGGGAGAGGAATAATGAGTGGCTTTTAAAAATAAATCTCCAAAAGATCTAGCACTAGGTGAGTGGAGCTTCATCTACCACTCTAACCAGTTACGGTAAAAGGTTAAGGCCACCCAGGCTCCATCCAGAAACCTTCCGGCAAACCCAAATCGTCTAAGACACCGACTCTCAAACCTTCCACAAAGTGCCATCACCTTGGAGATTTAAAAGAATTCAGGCCCCTGGTCCCACCTCAGAGACTTTGATTTGATAGGGTTGGGTGGGCTTGGGTATGGGGATTTCTCAGAGTTCCCCAGGTGATTCTGATGTACAGCCAAGTTTGAGAACCGTTGTTAAAACGTGAGCATTTCTCCACTTTTCTCCTCCCGGAGCTTATCCTCCTCCAACCCCCTTTATGACATTTCTTACCACCTGGCTCCTGGGGCTCCCTGGTGCATTCACAGATGTGGCCCACATCACTGTGGCTCACTTTTCTGAGCCTGATCCCTGAGTAGATCGATAGATCTGTCTCAGGAAGAGTGATCCTTGGAGAGACACATAATGACTCCCTGCAAATTATTCTCCTATTTGAAACACAGCTCAAGCCAACTATTATTGCTCTACAGGGGAGAATAAAAAGAAAGGCACGCTCACTTAGCATGTGAAATTGTCCTCTATCCTTTGGCCTCCTCTGCCTGGCTGTGATATTATAAGTTGGTAGAATACCACCGCATTCCCCTTGGCCACAGAAAATAAAGGAAGGGGCTTCATCAAGAATAGCTTCAAGTGAGGGAGGGCATGACCAGGTTTGCTTACAGGAAAACGGCTGCAGTGTGTTGGTGTGGAAGATGGATGCCACTCAGGAGACTAGAGTTAGGAAGCCCACTTTGGAGGCTAGTGGCACAGAAGGTGAGAGAAGATAGAGCCTGAGCTAAGGCCACCCATGGGGGACTGATGTAAAACACTTGCCTGTAATAAATCCAGCGCATTGGTAACAGATTTGGGGGAGGGAATGGATTCGTTGATGTAAGAATTTAGGGAAATTTGAGTGTCTACATAAAATGACTGAGAATATTATGATCCAGGAAAGGTTAAGAACCACTCATCTAAGAAAACTGACACAGAAAAGAACCACTAACTGGCAGAGAGAATAGCCTTAGATTCTGTGTGATGTTCTGCACCTTCTTTTTAAATTCCCCAGCTAGTGATCTGGAACTTTGTGTATAACTCTAGCACCTGCCAACAAACTCTAAGGTTAGCCTATGCAAGGAAATGGGGAGAAAGAGTGAAATAACTGTGTTTAATGTTTTCTGGTTTGACGCTCCACATGGGGCTTGTGACCTTAGCTAAATTAAAGACTTGGATGACTGTGAAGAGGACAAACATGAAGTTGACCCTGACCCCTGCTTATAGTTCCTTAAAGTCTTTATAGTGATGATTTTATTAAATAAATAGTTTTGCAAAGCCTGTACAATTATTGTTGTCATAATCATTAATGTAAATTTATCAAATGGCAGAAACTACTGCAGCTTGCTTGGTTACTTAAAAGGCATAGGAAATTTGTGGGAAATGCCAAAATCCTGAAATGGTTTTTCATTACAACTCAAGAGAACAATGAGGATATTGTTGTCAGATATCTCAATGAGGCAAATAAAGTATAGAAAGAAGAATCCCTCTTCTTTTAAAAAATAACACTTTTTCTGATTGTAAAAATAACCCATAGCCATTGTAACAGCTGTAAAAATGTAAAAACAGCAAAAACAAGGAAATAAATGCCAACTGTATCCCAACAACCATACATAATTATTATAAACATTTTGATGTGTTTTTCGTCATGGTCATTTGTTCATGACCATGCTGAATCCCTATAGTCCAGTAGTCTACTGGGACACACTGACATACTTTTGCTCCTCCTATTCGATTTATATGCTTACCAAGAGTTGATTGGGTTTGTTCCCAACCTGTTTCTGCCACCTGTACATATTATAATGATTACACAATTTAATTATATGCTTCACCAACCCATAAAATCTCAGGGTGAAAAGAGTGTAATTTCCATGAACATAAAGTAGAATCCTTCGGAAAGTCTATAAAGAAAAGTCACTTAAGATATTTTTATTTAAAAATAATTGTGCACAAAAATCAATCATTTCTATACACTAGCAATTATAATTTGAAACTGAATGTTAAAAAATAGCCCTTATGATTGTTCACAGGATCTATAAGCTGAAAACTATGAAACACAGATGAAAGAAATCAAAGATCTAGATAAAAGCAGAGATACACAATGTTCCTTGATTGGAAAACTCAACATAATAAGGATGAAAATTTTCCCCAAATACATCTATAAATTTACTGCAATTCCAATAAAAAGTTCAGCCATATATGTACACAAGATGATTCTAAATTTCAGGTGAAAAGGAAAATGAATTAGGATAGGTAAAACAATTTTTGAAAAAAAGGAATAAAGTTGGATTAATAACACTACTAAAGTAATCAAGATAGTATAACAGGACTTTTGATTTCAAAATGACAGAGTAAAAGCAAGCTGGTTTCACTCTCTCCTCAAAAAACAAAAACAAATACACAGTACTGAGATAATCGCCAGCAATATCCCAGAACTCAAATATCAGAATGAGACAGTTCCCAGGGCAACAGAGCAGTGAAATCACTCGGAGCAGATAGTAAAAGGACTTCCGTATCCATGACACCCCTCCCTCCAAGTCTGCCTGGCACAGCACCAAGCATGAGAAAAATTTCTCCCTGACTCACAGTTTCTACAATGGAAAAAGTGAGACCGAGGTGGACAACCAGCTTCTTTATCAACTTGGGCTCCCTAGGACAACAGTCCCTGTCTTAACCCATGGGAAGCATCAGGAGTGCCTGAAAGGAGAAATAACCCTGATTATAGCCAGTGACAAAGGTGGGGGTATTACCATTCCGAGGCCTGGAAGCTCTACTATGTAACTAGGCCAAAGGAGATGCCAAATTAGAGTGGCTGTCCAGCAGCACTACACTGTGGAAGGTTTGCTCCCCAGGTTCCTTGGGCATAAACTCCTAGCCAACCTTCCCACACTACCAGGATGTCCCCTTTGAGATTTCTCCCATTTGGAATGGGCAGCACTCTGGTTGTTTACTACAACTGAGGCAACCCTGGGCTTAAGGCACCATCTAGTGCCAAAAAAGAGGCAACAACATAATTGGGGGGAAAAAAGACAATCTACAATTAAATTACAAAGAATTTCTAGGAAAACTTATCCAATAAAACCCAAAATAACCCAGGCAGAGAAGACTGAAATAAACAATCCTTCAATGCAAAGATGTAAATGTGTATCTATAAAAAGCAACAGCAAATGGGGAACCATGGCCTCCCCAAATGAACAAAACAATAAACCAGTAATTGATCCTAATGAAACTGCAATATGTATGCTCTCAGACCAAAAAATGAAAATAGCAGTTTTAAGAATACTCAGAAATGTCTAAGATAACACAGAAAAGCAATTGAGAAATTTATGAGAGAAATCTATCAAAAAGATTGAAAAAATTAAAGAATCAAACAGAAATCATGGAACTGAGAAATACATTTGCTGAACTAAAAAATGCAACAGAGGTTCTCAATAGCAGAATGGATCAAGCAGAGGAAAGAATCAGTGAGTTTGAAGATAGGCTATTTGAAAATACAGAGAAAACAAAAAAAATGAAAAGAAACAAAGATCATCTACAAGATATAAAAAATTACCTTAAAAAAAAAACAAATCTAAGAATTACTGGTGATCAAAAGAGAACTGAGTAAGAAAAAGGTATAGGTTTATTCAAAGGCATAATAACAGAAAACTTTTAACACTTGAGGAAAAAATAAATATCCAGGTACAGAAAAGTCAGAAAACACCAAACAGATTCAACTCAAATGAGACTAACCCTAGAATAAAGTAATCAAATGTTCACGAATAAAAGATAAGTAGAGACTCTTAAAAAGCAACAAGAGAAAAGAAGCAAATAACATATAAAGGAGCTCCAATTGATCAGCCAACAGACCTTTCAAAGGAAATCCTACAGGCCAGGAAGGAGTAGAATGACATTTTCAAACTTCTAAAAGAAAAAAAAGACTGTCATCCAAGAATACTATATCCAGCAGAACTATCCTTCTAATATGAAGGAGAGAAGTCTTTCCCAAACAACAAAAGCTGTGAGAATTTGTCACCAGACCCATCTGACAAAAAATGCTAAAGAGAGCTCTTCAAACTGAAAGAAAAAAATGCTAACACGCAAAAACAAAACAAAAACAAAAACAAAACATGTAAAGGTATAAAATCCACTGGTAAAATTAAGTATATAACAAACCCAGGATACTCTAATACTATAATTGTGTTGTGCAATCTACTCATAACTTCAGTAAGAAATCTATTAAAAACACTAATACCTACATCAACCCACTAAAAGATACGCAATACAAAAATATGTAAATAGGACAGTATACAATTAAATGTGGAGAAGATGGAGTTAAAGTATAGAATATTTTTAAAATTTGTTCTTTCTTTTCTTCCCCTTGTGATCTAAAATAAGTTGTTATCTCTTCAAAATAATTTGTTATATCTATAAAATATTTCTTTGTAAGCCTCCTGGTAACTACAAAGCAAAAACTTGTAACTGATTCACTAAAATAAAAAACAAATTAAAGTATACAACCAGAGAAATCCACTTAACCACAAAGGAAGATGGTAAGACAGAAAGAAAGGAAGGGAAGAGTTACAAAACAATAGCAACAAAATGGCAGTAGTAAGCTTAGTTATCAGTAAGAATTCTGGATATAAATAGACTCAAGCCTCAAATTAGAAGGCATATAGTGACTGAATGAATAAAGAAACTAGACCCAGCCGGGCGCGGTGGCTCAAGCCTGTAATCCCAGCACTTTGGGAGGCCAAGACGGGCGGATCACGAGGTCAGGAGATCGAGACCATCCTGGCTAACACGGTGAAACCCCGTCTCTACTAAAAAAACTACAAAAATCTAGCCGGACGAGGTGGCGGCACCTGTAGTCCCAGCTACTCGGGAGGCTGAGGCAGGAGAATGGCGTGAACCCGGCAGGCGGAGCTTGCAGTGAGCTGAGATCCGGCCACTGCACTCCAGCCTGGGCGACAGAGCAAGACTCCGTCTCAACAACAACAACAAAAAAGAAACAAGACCCAAATATATGCCACCTGCAAGAAACCCACTTCACCTATAAACACAAGCATATGCTGAAAGTGAAAGGGTGGGAAAATATATCTCACGTAAATGGAAACCAAAAAAGAGCAGGAATAGCTATCCTTACAGCAAATAAAATAGATTACAAATCAAAGACTGTAAAAAAAAAAAAAAAGGACAAAAAAAGGCGCTATATAATAACAAAGGAGTCAATTAAGCAAGAGGACTTAACAATTCTAAGTATTTATGCATCCAACACTGGAGCTTTCAAAAATATAAAACAAATATTATTAGATCTAAAGGGAGGGATAGACTGTAATACAATAAAGGGAGGAAACTTCAACATCAAACTCCCAGCATTGGACAGATGATCTAGACAGAAAATCAATAAAGAAATATTGAATTTAAACTACATACTAAACCAAATAGGCCTAGCTGACATTTACAGAACATTTTGCCCAACTTCTGCCGAATGCACATTCTTTTCATTAGCATATGTAACATTCTCCAGAATTAACCATATCTTCAGTCACAAAAGAAGTCTCAACAATTTTTTTTTAATTCAAATCATATCAAGTATTTTTTCTGACCAAAAGGAATAAGACTAGAAATCTATAACAAAAGGAAATTTGGAAACTACACAAACGTGGAAATTAAACAATAGGCTCCTGAATGAACAATGGGTCAATGAAAAAGTTAAGAAGAAAATTTTAAAATTTCTTTAAACAAATGAAAATCGAAACACAACATGCCAAAACCTATGGGGCCCAGACAAAGCAGTATTAACAGGGAAGTTTATAGTAATAAATGCCTACTTTGAGAGGCGGAGGTTGTGGTGAAGCAAGATTACGCCATTGCACTCCAGCCTGGGCAACAAGAGTGAAACTCCAATAAATAAATAAATGCCTACCTCAAAAAAGTAGAAAAATTTCAAATAAACAACCTAACAATGCACTCAAGGAACTAGAAAGGCAAGAGCAAACCAAACACAAAATTAGTAGAAGAAAAGAAATAGTGGCTGGGCACAGTGGCTTATGCCTGTTTGGGAGTCCGAGGTGGCTGGATCACCTAAAGTCAGGAGTTTGAGACCATCCTGGCCAACATGGTGAAACCCTGTCTCTACTAAAATTACGAAAATTAGCTGGGTGGTGGTGTGTGCCTGTAGTCCCAGCTGCTTGGGAGGCTGAGGCAGGAAAACTGTTTGAACCCAGGAGGTGGAGGTTGCAATGAGCTGAGATCACGGCACTGCACTCCAGCCTGGGTGACAGAGTGAGACTCCATCTCGGGGGTAAGAAAAAAGAAGAGAAAAGAAGTAGTAAAGATCAGGGAAGACATAAAATTGGGACAAAAAACACAAAAGATAAAACAAAAAGTTGGTTTTTTGAAAAGGTAAACAGAATTAACAAAGCATTAGCTAGACTAACTGAGAAACAGGAGAAAATGTCCATATCAAATCAGAAATTAAAACTGATACCACAATTGATACCACAGATCCAACTGATACCACAGAAACACAAAGCATCTTCCAAACTTTTAAAGAAGAACTAATTCCAATTCTTCCCAAACTATTCCAAAAAGTTGAAGAGGAGGGTTTTTTTCAAAACTCATTTTATAAAATCAGCATTACCTTGATACCAAAACTAGACAAGGACACAATGAAAAAGAAAACTATTATCCAATATCACTGATAAGCATAGATGCAAAGATTCTTAACAAAATACTAGAAAAACAAATCCAACAACACATTAAAGAGGTCATTCACCATAATCAAGCAGGAATTCATCCCAGGAATGCAAGGATGGCCCAACATATGCAAATCAATTATTGAAATAGATCACATTAATGGAACCAAGAAAAATCATATGCCAATTTTAATAGGTGCTGAAAAAGCATTGGATAAAGTTCATCATTCTTTTATAATAAAAACTCTCAACAAACTGGTTATAGAAGAAACATATCTCCCAAAATAATAAAGGTTGTAGATGACAAGCCTGTAGCCAACATTTTACTGAATGGAGAAAACATCAAAAACTTTTCTTAAAGATCTGGAAAAAGATAAGAAAGCCCACTTTCACCACTTTTATTAAACACAATACTAAAAGTCTTGACCAGTGCAATTACGCAAGAGGAAAAAAGTAAAGTGCATTCAAGTTGGAGAAAAAAGAAGTCAAATCATCCCATTCACAGATAATATGATCTTATACTTAGATAAACCAAAAGACTACCAAACAGTGGTTTTGCATTTATTTCTGGGTCCTCTATTCTTTACCATTGGTCTACATGTCTGTTTTTATTTCATTACTGTGCTGTTTCAGTATAACTTTGTAGTGTATTTTGAAGTCAGGTAGTGTGATACCTCCAGCTTTGCTCTTTTTGCTCAGACTGCTTTGGTTACCTGGAGTATTTTGTGGTTCCAAACACATTTTAGGATTGTTTTTTCTGTTTCTGTGATGAATGTCATTGGCATTTTGATAGGGATTGAATTGAATCTGTACATTGTTTTGGGTAGCCTGGTCATTATAGCAATATTAATTATTTCAATCCATGAACATGGAATGTCCTTCTATTTTGTTTTATTGTCTTCAATTTTGCTCATCAATATTTTATTGTTTCTCTTATGGAGATCTTTCACTACTGTGATTACATTTATTTCTCAGTATTTTTTTCTTTGCTATTGTAAATTGGATTGCTTTCTTGATTTCTTTTTCAGCTAGTTCACTGTTGATGTATAGAATCACTACTGATTTGCAGCAGAGAGGTGGGTCTCGATTTTCTAAAAATTTCTTTAGCCAGTCTATATATTTTAATTGAAGAATGTGTTCTATTTAGATTAAAGGCTATTACTGATAGGTGAGAACTTACTCTGTTTGTTATTTGTATTTTGATGCCTTTGCATATTTTTTGTTTCTTTCTTCCTGTTATTGTTTATTTTTGCGGTTTGGTGGTTTTCTGTAGTGATGCATTTTAACTACTTTTTCTTTCTTCTTTATGTGTCTGTTCTGCTAGTGAGTTTTACACACTCGTGTGTTTTCATGATGGTAGATATTCTTTTGCTTCCAGATACAGGTCTCCCTAGTGTTTCTTGTAAGGCCAGTATAGTGGTAATGAATTCCATTTTTGTTTTCTGCAAAAGACTTTATTTCTCCCTTCATTTTTGAAGGATAGTTTTTCTGGGTGTGGAATTATTGGTTGTAAGTCTTTTTCTCTTTCAGCACTTCAACTATATCATGGCATTCTCTCTCTGCCTGTAACGTTTCTGCTGAGAAATCTGTTAGTCTAATGGGTATTTCTTTATATGTGACTTGATGCATTTCTCTTTCTGCTTTTAGAATTTTTCTTTGTCTTTAACTTTTGACAATTTTACTATAATGTGCCCCCGGGGTGAAAGTTTTTGAATTGAATATATTTAGAAACTTTTAAACTTCATGAACCTGGATGCTCATTTAATTCCCAAGATTTGAGATTCTTTTCAGATATTGTTTTATCAAATAGGCTTTCTATGTCCTTTCTTATCTCTTCTCCTTCTTAAACTATCATAATGTGAATATCTGTTTGCTTTATGGTGTCCCATAAGTCCTGTAGACTTTCTTTTCTTCTTTGTCTGCCTTGGTTACTTCAAAAGACCTGTCTTCACATTTAGAAATTCTTTTTTTCTGCTTTATCTAGTCTTAGCTCTTAATTTCATTGTTTATTTCCCTCATGAAATTCTTCAGCTCCAAGATTTCTGTTTGGTATTTTATATCTACCTTTGTTGAATTTCTTATTTCATTAATTTTCCTGATTTCCTTGACTTGTCTATCTGTATTTTCGTGTATCTCACTGAGTTCCCTTAAGATTATTATTTTCAATTATTAATACTTCTCTGGCATTTTGTACATTTTCATTTCTTTAGGCCTCTGTTCCTAAATAATAATTATGCTTCTTTGAGGTATCCTGTTTCCTGTTTCCTTGCTTTTTCATGTTTATTATATCCCTATGTTGATATTCGTTCATCTAATGGAATAGTTACCTCTTTCAGTTTTATAAAATAGCTTTCATAAAGACTTATTCCTGTAGATGCATCCTAGGGTATTGGCTGGGTAAGGTACACTGGTTTTGGTTCTGGAAAGACAGGATAGTGCAATGTTCATGCAGTTTCTTCAGCTATAATCTACGTTAGTGATGCTTGCGAGTGCCTCAGTGACCTAGGCTATAGGAGTTTGTGGTGGCAGTGTTGTGGCTTAGCCAGCGGTGGTCTTACCAAATTGGTTCATAGGCAAGGGGCATGCAAGTGCACATGGTAGTGGGACTGCTGGGTTGTTTTTCTGGCTAGGGGTGCAGTGCATGGTGTGTTGGCTGACTTGAGAACTGGCTCACTGGTGGCAGGGCCACCAGGCTATGTCTCCAGCTGCAGGGATGGACATGTGGTGGCTCCATGACTTGGGGACATTTTCTCAAGGGGCGGGTCAATTTGGCTGTTTCTCTAGCCAGGGGCACAGTGGTCAACTGATTTTGACAAAGGTCCAAAGACAAAGAAATGGAGGAAGGATAGTTTCTCCACAAATGTGTTTGAAACAATTGGACATCCACTTTTTTTGGAAATCCCTTTTTTTCTTACCACACCTCTCCCTCAAGCCTCTTTGCAGGTCCCACATAAATTATTTTTTGCTTATAAACAGCATGTCCCTAGAGAGGAGCAATGGTAGCAACCTGCCTCATATACAACCAATAAGGGAGTACCTTGTCTGCAGAATTTAAAAATAATAATGACATTAAGAGATAATATGCTTTTTAAATCACTGTTACAGCAACTCTAAGCAATGCCACTGATGATATACACCTCTCTCAAGAATATCTTTTTATGGGAGTCTAAGTTCTAATCACTTCTGTTGAGTTTAGTAATGTATATGTGAGCTTTAAATTAGCACATTTCTATTACTTATCCTTGAATAGACATTTTGTTGCACATTGAAGTCGATTCGGAGAATTCTTGATTATTATAGTCAGCCCCCAGCAGACATGGATTTAGCTACACACATTCCTCTTGAAAGTAAATTCATAAAGGTATGGACACTAGATTCAAATTAACCAAGAATAGCACAGTGATTGTAAAAATGAAGAAACAGAAATTGGGTTACTTCTATTCTGTCATTATATACAACCACTTGGAGTTTCCATTTGCCTCTGAAATTTCTGGAATTTATTGTGAAATGGAATGTTTATGATTCATTGCCAAATTTATTCTCACGTTTAAAATGTTTTCTATCTATGCATATACCTGCTGTTTCATGTGAAATAAACTTTTCAAAAACAAAGTGGATAAATATTATTCCTTCATGAGTGAAGATGGATTGATGACTCTTTCTGGTACTGCTATTTTGATGAAGTCAGTGACAAATTTGTAGAAGCTAAGGCTCTGAAACAGAAACTGTAATGTGATTATCTATTACTGTAATAGACTAATATGCAAGTATATGGTTTTTTGTTTAAATAATTTAAACATGCTAATCTACTAATAGTTCCTGTTTGTACTATTTATTTTATTTTAATTTTTAATCAGCATAATTATACAAAATTCAGTAGAAGAAAAACTTTACTGTCTATGTTTCTTTTCTGGCCATTATTATTCATTTCATTTCTTTTTTTTTTTTTTGAGATGGAGTCTCGCTTTGTCACCCAGGCTGGAGTGCAGTGGCGCCATCTTGGCTCACTGCAAGCTCTGCCTCCCAGGTTCATGCCATTCTCCTGCCTCAGCCTCCCGAGTAGCTGGGACTACAGGCACGCACCACCGCGCCCAGCTAATTTTTTGTATTTTTAGTAGAGACGGGGTTTCACTGTGTTAGCCAGGATGGTCTCGATCTCCTGACCTCGTGATCCACCTGCCTCGGCCTCCCAAAGTGCTGGGATTATAGGCGTAAGCCACCACGCCCAGCCCTCATTTCATTTCTTGATTATCAATGAAAATTATTTTAGTTGTATTGGAGAAAGAGGTGTTAAAAATTATCTGCTTTGGGTATTAAATGGGCCAGCTATGCTATTTCTTATTAAACTCGTATTGCGATATAGACCTCAGTCTTTTTTCTACTTTTTTTGTAGGGGAAGCACTGATTTTCAGATTGATCTGGGGCTGTATGTGCACATCTGGTCCTGAGTGGTGAGCTTCCCCCACACTTTCCCTACTCACACTTCTACCAATGGCAGCCGGCTCGTTCCAGCTCCTCTCCATCAGGATGAATTCTCCTTTCTTTGCCCCTGCTGGGATGTGATATACACCTAAACCCCTGGCCACATCTGTCTATCTTGCCACCGGCACCAAAGGTCCCTTTGCCTTCACAGCCCCCATCATCCTACCTCTTAATTTTTTCAAGTCTACTCTTATAAACTGACAACTCATTGTAGATTTATTTGCATTTCTCTGATTAGTAACAGTTTTAAACATGTTTTACACTTGCTAGCCCTTGGGATTCCTGTTGTGTAAATTGCCTGTTTGTGTCCTTTGTCTGTCTTTCCTTTTTGCGATTGTCATCTTCTACTTGTTGACTCAAAGGCACTAGTGATTCCAGACACTGATTCCTCATTTTAGAAATTGCAAATATCTTCTCTCCTGCTGTCATCTTCTTTGATCATGATATCCTTCTTTAAATAGAAATTTTGTCCACACACTTAGTCACTAATGAAGCAATGTCTTTAGGTGCTCACTGTCCTTGCTGCCAAGACTGGACAGATTGAGTTATTTGATCTGGGAATATCTCTTCCTATACAGTGTATTATAGTTACTTCTAGTGCTCATTCATTTGATCTATTTTCTGTATTTTTTACTTTCCTTCCTCAATTCTTTATTCAATAAAATACTTTTGAGCACATATTATGTACAATCAGTATACTAGTCATTGGGATATAAGAGTATACGAATAGGCATAGTCACTATGCTGGAGGGATGGGAAAAGAGAGACCAAATAAACAAATAAAGAGAAAAATACATTTATGCTCCAAAACTTGTGAAGCAACCAAGATGTCCTTCAGTAGGTGAATGGACAAATAAACTCTGGTACGTCCAGACAATGGAATATTATTCAGCACTGAAAAGTAATGACATGACCCATCAAGCTGTGAAGACACTGAGGAAACTTAAATGTGAATTGCTAGGTGAGTGAAGCCAATCTGAAAAGACTGCATACCTGACGATTTCAACTTCACGACACTCAAAAAGGCAAAGCTATAGAGACAGTAGAAAGATGAGTGGTTGCGGTTGCCAAGGGTTGGAGGAAGAAGGGAAGCATAGGTAGAGCACAGAGGGTTTTTAGGCCAGTGAGAACACTCTGTATGATACCAAAATGATGAACACTTGTCATTATATATTTATCCACACCCATAGAGTGAACACCAAGAATGAAGCCTAAGATAAACTAAAAACTTTGTGTGATGAGGGTACGCCAACGTAGGGCCATCAATGGTAACGAATGTACCACTCTGGTGGAGGATGTTGATATGGGGGAGGCTGTGCGTGTGTCAGGGAAGGGGGCATACAGGAAATCTCTGTACCTTCCTCTTAGTTTTTCTGTGAACCCAAAATGGATCTAAAACATACAGTAAACTGTATATAACATATGTATAATTGTATATGTATAAAATTCATCAGTTGATGATAAGTGTTATGAAAACAAATTATACATGGAAGGTGATAACGAGTGATGGGAATGCTTTTTGAGCTGGTCCAGAAGCCCTCTCTAAAGAAGTGCATTTGAGCAAAGCTAAAGAAAGCCAGCGAATAAGCTATGATGAGAGTATCAAGGGAAGAGCCTTCAGGCAGAAGGAACAGCACTTGCAAAGACCTTGAGGCAAGAGCAAGCCTTGTGTGTGCTGCAGGAACAGCAAGAAGGTCTGTGCAGCTGGGGCCAAGCACATGAGAGAAAGAGTAGCAGAAAATAAACTGGAGGAGTAGGTGGGAGCCAGACCACGCAGGAGTGAAAATGCAGGCATTAGTGAGGACTCTAGATTTCATTCTTCACCTGATTGGCACAGACGTTCTTTCTTAAGTTAACACCTTAAGAAAGAAAAGCTCAATCTTTTCTTTCTTTTTTTAAAAACTTTTGTTTTAGGTTTGGGGTACATGCGCAGGTTTGCTACATAGGGAAACTTGTGTCATGGTGGTTTGTTGTACAGATTATTTTATCACCCAGGTATTAAGCCTAGTACTCAATAGTTATTGTTTCTATTCCTCTCTCTCCTCCTAAAACGGACCCCATGTCTATTGTTCCCTTCTTTGTGTTCATGAGTTCTCATCATTTAGCTCCCACTTATAAGTGAGAACATGTGGTATTTGATTTTCTGCTCCTGAATTAATGTGCTAAGGATAGTGGCCTCCAGCTCCATCCATGATCCTGTTCTTTTTATGACTGCATAGTTGTCCATGGTTTATATTACCACGTTTTCTTTATCCATTCCCTCACTGATAGGCATTTAGGTTGATTCCCTGTCTTTGTTATTGTAAATGGTGTTGCAATGAACATTCTTGTGCACGTATCTTTATAGTAGAGTGATTTATATTCCTCTGGAAAAAAACTCTTCAATATCGCTGATCATTAGAGAAATGCAAATCAAAACTACAATGAGATACCATGTTACACCAGTCAGAATGGCTACTATTAGAAAGTGGAAAACAAAAAAACAACGGAGGCTGGCAAGGTTGCAGAGAAAAGGGAATACTTACACACTGTTGGTAGGAGTGTAAATTAGTGCAACCATTGTGGAAAGCAGTGTTACAATTCCTCAAAGAGCTAAAAGCAGAACTAACATTCAACTCAGCAATCTTTTCTTTCAAGATGATTGTATTTCAGCTCTGATTCATTACATACCTATTTTATGGTTTAAAATGAGAGACAGTCTTAATTTATCATCCTTCCAGATCATCCCCTCCACATCAACCACCCGTTAAGTGATGCTGGGAAGCTTAAAAAGATAAAAATATGTGCAAGTGATATATTAGCCCCTGTATAAATATAGAGCATGATCATCGTTGGAATTGCACACATTGACACCAAGAAGCCAGGAAGATTTTTATTTTTAATTAGCAGAGATAAATCATTTGTAGTCAACTGAGAGTTCAATAGCTCTTTTCAGTAAGAGTTTGGAGAAATTAATCCTTTGAAATCTGTGATAATTTTTTATAAAAATAAAAAAATAAAGATTTTCTTAGCCCTAGCATTGCCGTTTCCTGAGTAATTTAGTGCAATATGCTATTGGTTCAAAAGTGTTTTCAATTAAGAAAGACAAAACTTCCTATCGCAGATTAATCAAAATTCACTTTAAGTGACTTGAATTAGCAACAGGAAATGAAGCTTCATCAACTTGAAAATTAAACTAAGCAACATTGGGTTTATTATTTGGAAGTGCAAGTCAAATGAAAATTTGATAGAAATTTTTAAATAAACAGCATGTGGTTTAAATTTCCCATTGCAAAATTCAATAACAAGTACGGAATCAGAGTATATATCAAGGATCAGGGTTCAGAAGGCATCTCCAAAAACATCCTTCAGTCCCCCCACCGCATGTGAGGCAGACAGGCAGACAAGTCATGACTTGGGCCAAAGGGGAACATGATTTGCTATTTCCCCCATGAAGGCTATCTTCCAGTAGCTTGCACCCGCCTCTGTACGTGGAGCACCTTTTCATTCGGTTCACCTAGTTCTCTCCTACTGGTCTTCCAATCTCAGCTCACTGTCATCTCCTCAGAAAAGACTCCTCCTGACCTCTCAGACCACAGTGCCAGAGTCCCTCTGTTTGTGGGGCTTGATGCAAGTGGCATTTGCAAGGCAGAGTTCACGGCATCTGTTCACAGCGATCTCTAGTTCATGGCACCAAGTAGATGCTCAATGAATATTTGTCAAATGAATGAAGGATGTGAGGAATTTGTGAAATCACCATGAGGGCAATTGCTGTTGAAGTACTTGAAGTAGCGGATGGATGCAAAGATCCAAAAATGTACTATCTGGGAATTCTAGCTTTATTGTGATTAAAGATGGGATCTTCAGTTTTTTTCCTGAGGACCACATGCTTTTGGTTTTCCTCAAGTTTTTGGAGCCAGGGTTTGATGCTATCAGTGACAGGTAAAAGCTGCCATGGGATGGCTCCTCCCTTTCTGATAGAAATTCTCAAAAGCCAAAGAGAGGGGGCTCCCAATTCATGGCATGTGGACATCAACCAGGCCAAGCTTTGAGGTCAACTGTGAGGTGGCCCTGAGGGCCTGGTTCCCATTTACTTCTACATGTGTCAGATGTTTCACTTACTGATTTTGCCATTTCTAATCAAGGGAATCTAAACACAAAGAAGAGATGAGGGAGATAGGGTAAGAGGGAAATGAGGGGAAAAAGAAAATATTTCAAAAGGAGTAGTATAATGGAATGTAGTTCTTCTCTGAAATATTTTCTTTAGACTATCTGATACACAGCCAACTTCTCACCTGTTTTCTTTGTATATTTACCTCTGCCCAAAGAAATTTAACTTAGAACTATTGCTCTCAAATGCTTCCAAATGTTATTGTGATAAATTATTGTAAATTCCTCAATAATTAAAAAAAAAGCTTTACGTGTATGATAATAAAGAGAACTCTAAAGCCAACCAGAGATAATGCAGTTTAACATCACTGCCAGGGTCCAGCAGAGACGCTTGGGGCTGGAAGTTTCCTATCTGCTCCCAGTAGTTTCCCAGCTGTGGTCCATAGAACATCAGTGTCAACATCAACGAGGAGCTTTTAAAATGAGAATTTCTGGAAATTGCCACTGAGGATTACACATTGCCCAGATAATTCTTAGAAACTCTCTGGTTTGGGCCAGGAATGGTGGCTCACGCCTGTAATCCCAGCACTTTGGGAGGCCAAGGCAGGTGGATCATGAAGTCAGGAGTTCAAGACCAGCCTGGCCAAAATGGTGAAAGCCCATCTCTACTAAAAATACAAAAATTAGCCAGGTGTGGTGGAATGCACCTGTAATCCCAGCTACTCGGGAGGCTGAGGCAGAGAATTGCTTAAATCTGGGAGGCGGAGTTTGCAGTGAGCCGAGATTACACCACTGCACTCCAGCCTGGGCAACAGAGTGAGACTCTGTCTAAAAAGAAGGAAGAAAGGAAGGAAGTGAGTTGTCAACCAG
>NW_012119598.1:4724420-4745828 GCF_000951035.1 Colobus angolensis palliatus | reverse complement strand
TTTCAGTGAGGTCTGCTAGTGATAAAAATAAAGACACACTTCCTACAGAACTGCAGTAGAGCTGCTTGCTGCCCACACCATTCTGCAATCCGTGGGATTAAATGTCTTGACTGTCGGAGCTGGCTACAATACCAAAGGCTGGGGTCGCAGCAGGTCTCCAGCCAGAGGTGATTGGTGGGCTTTGAAAATGTGCTCCAGCAAGTGTTCCTGCTCAAGCTTTTATGGCCCAGGACACCCCAGGTGGGGGTGCAGTGGGGGACACAGTGGCAGAGGGGGCATCTCACTTCAATGGAGCTTGAAGCACTAGGACTGCGAGAAGACTGTGGACACAACAGCCTTTGGGTAGCAATTTCCCCATGTGTTCAAAATGACCTCCACCTCACCATAGGAGCTGAGAATGTTTTTTCAGATTTACTGCAACATTTCACAGCCAGCCTGGAATGTCACTAGCGTTTTTGAAGTTCAGGCCCTGCTATGTCTTCGGAACATACAGTCCTCACAGAGGTCAAGGAAAACCACCCAGGAATGAAAAGCTGCATGATCGATACAGGCAGTAGAAATCCCATTGCCCTTTGGAAAGCAATTTATTTTTCTCTCCGGCACTGAGAGCTATGTTCACTGAACGTGAAGTCCCAAGTAGGAAGTAACACTTTTTCACTGTGGGGCTCAAGGAGAAGGAAATAGTTATTACTCAGAATAACTTTCCCATCTTAAACAAGGGCTTAACTGTAAAGAATGAACTTGAGAAGTCTCTCCTCTGGGATCTGAGCTATTCATAACTCTTGGAAGCACAGTACGCACCCTGCAAAGGTCCCTGTGATTCCCCCTCCTCTTCATCACCAGTGGACTTGGTACAGCAAGCCAGTCCCTGGGTGGGGGCTGATTTATTTCAGTTGAGATGAGGTTACAAGTGGGCTAAAGGCCTTCTGGAAACCAGTGAGTAAGCCCATATGGGCGAATGTGGGCAGGGGCTACTCTGTCCAGGGCAATCTCTGAACAGCTCAATGCCACATCCAGGCCAAGCATTGCTCACTTTCTTTCTGAGAATGGAGGATTCCTGGGTCAGATACAGCCCTTGTCCCTCTCGGCCAGGTGACTGGACCTGGAGGCTGGTGGGCAGGGGGCACATGAGCCAAAGTTGTGGGATTGGTATTCCCACCTCGGTCAATGCACACCTCTCCCTGGCACCCTCTCTCCACTACCTCCCAAAGCAAAACACTCCGGGCACCCGCATTGTGTCCCTTTGCCCACATTTCCAGTTCCAGGACCTCAATTTTTAAAAATTTTATTTTTGTGTTAAAAACACTTATTAACATCCCAGAGTGACTTTTAAAAAAGACAAAGGTTGACAACATCTTGGTAGACTTCATTGATACCATGACACCTGTTTAGAAGAGAGTGCCTCCCAACTTGCTCTAAAACATGCTTTCTGAACCAGGGTCACAGGAGGAAAAACCCCCAAAATGCTCCTTTTAATAGTGCTTACCAGTTCTAACCCCATCCCAACACCGTAATGACCCATGAGGCATGACATGGACTAGGGGGACATTATGACGAGGAGCGATGAGAGGTGTCATTGAGTCATGCAGCCTTCCCTGTTTGGAAGAGGAATATTCTTGGGTCTCCTCTCCTACCTCATTCTTGTGAGCACTTTCCCTCACGAGGCCCTCCAGCCAGCCACAGGCTGTGGTGGAATCAGAACCTTATCAGACACGGTACCAGTGTTATCATGGGAGCCCAAGAGGTCATGTTAAAAGTGAAGAGATCAGATGATTAATGCAATTAAGGCAAGATGATCTAGGACAAAGGGCAATGCATGGAGTAACTCTGTTTAAGAAAATGCAGTGGCCTGGAAAAACAATACAGAGGAAATAGTCACTCAAAGGGTTTCACCACCACTGAAGCATAGAGCTCACAAAATTGCACCTCTTCTGATGAGTGTGGGCGACGGTTGGTTATTCTTCCTGGCAGGGCAGCTTGCTGGTAACAGTTATAACCCTCCCAAGAAGGGCTTTGGATGCCCTGGAGCCTCAAAAGGCTATGGTGGTAACAGGCTGGGGTGGATTTGCCTGCTTGGGCCTGCAAACAGCCTACCATGGTCTGGCCTAGGCCTTCCTGGGCTCCTGTGATCTGCCTGTGGTCAGAGGGAGTTTCTGCTTCTCCATTCTTCTCAACCAATTCAACAACTGTGTATTAGGTTCTATTCACTGAGGTTCCCTACGGTTTATCGGGGAAGTCATCTCTACCCCGGGCCAAGTTTTCTCCAAAGTATCCTACATAACCTGGCTTCAATATCTGTCCAAACCTGTTGACACATTCTAGTTTGTTCAAATCCCAGGACAGGAAAGTGCGAACATCCATCACTGTAGTGCCGACTCCAGCTAGATGAGGACATGCTCTGGCGGGATGTGACCATTGCTTAGAAGCTTAGATTCCCTGCTTCTGCAACCCCCTGTCACCACAGCTCATGCTGGAGCCCATCCTGGTTCCAGAACTCTGCCTGTAGTTTTCAAAAGGGGAATGAGCTAGATCCTACCAAGCACATGAGGCTATCCTTTTTGGGTGCAAGGCCCTATGCAAATCAACCCAAGGACCCAACCTCCTCTGTCCTCTCCCAGCCTCTTTCTCCCTGGGAGATCAGGTGAAGATAGTGTGTTAGTCAGGATTCTTCAGAGGGACAGAGTCAATAAGACACATATATATGAAAGGGAATGTATTAGGGAGAATTGGCTCACATGATCACAAAAAGGAAGTCCCACCACCAGGCAGGCCATCTGCAAGCAGGAGAGAAAGAGAGGCCAGTAGTGTGCCGCGGTCCAAGTCGGAAAGCCTCAACACCAGAGAAGCTGACAGTGCAACCTCCAGTCCAAGGTTAAAGACCCAAGGTCCCCCAGGAGGCTGCTGGTGCAAGTCCCACAGTCCAAAGGCCAAAGAACCTGGGGTTCAAATGCCCAAGGAGAGCAGGAGAAAATACACCTACTGCTCTGGAAAAGAGAGAGAGCATTAAAAAGAAAACCAAGCAAGCTGAATTTCCCTTTCTCCTGGTTGCTTTGTTCAAGATGTGTTTGCCAGCAGATTGCATGGTGCCCGTCCCCACTGAGGGCAGGTCTTCCTCTCTTGGTCACTGACTCACGCATCAATCTCCTCTGGAAACACCCTCGCAAACACACACAGAAACAATGCTTCACCAGCCATCCAGGCATCCCACATTTCAGTCAGCACCTAAATTAACCACAATCGACATCCAGAGTTTAGGAAGAACAGAAAATGACTCCTTCTTCATCTTTAGGCGGTGCATGAATGGCCTTGAATGCAAGCCTCAAATGTAACAAAGAAGAATGTTCTTGCTCTTTCTACTGCATAACAGTACACATATAAAAGGGCTTTCGTATTTTTCTGTTTAGTATCATTTAAATGCTCTACAGTATGGTTACACGGTAAGTGGCAGAATCAGGACTCGAATCCGGATCTTTTCCTTCCAAGGCCCTTGCTGACAGAAAGACTGAGTTTTTAAAATTAAGTAGGTCCAAATAGCTGGGCCAAATCTCATACTTTGAAAAAGAGGGCAAGCATTTGTGTAGAGGAGCAGTTTGGGTGCCTGCCCTGGGAGAGTGCAGTAGGGCGAAAAGATAAATAGAAATTTTTCACCATAAATTTCTATTGTTCTTCAGGCCCAAGGATCTGGGGATTTCTAGGATAATGCAGTTCTGAACATCAGAAGTCTGCCTCATTCCTCCAGGGCTCAAGTCTGACATACATTCAAGACCTCACCAATAATCGCTAATCAAGGAAACCATATCCGCAAAGAGAAGCAGTTTATCTGACAAATATTCCCGCCTTTTTTTTTTTAACACAAAAATGGAAACACAGAACATTTTAACACAGAAATGGAAAATAGATTGAATCCTGAATCTCTTGAATCCTGAATAAGCCTTATTTCAAGGAATACCCTACTATTTATGATAATCCTATGGCAAACACAATGCTGCTTAAATGAAGCGCATTTACCCTGGGGCCACTCAGTGAAATTGTCTTATGGAGTCCACTTTAGTGGTTGAGGGATGGCCCTTCAATAATGCATTATTTAAGCTAAATGGATTTTAAAGGCCCTATTAAACTCTTGACAATTTTTTTTTTAATTGAAGGTAGTGATGGTGAAATGGATATTTGAAGTGACCTAGAAATTATGAGGCAGGAAAAATAATGACGGAACACACTGATATGCTCTTTTATTTCTGGAGCTGTTATAACCTAAGCATAAATGGGACCATTGAGAGGGGTCTAATTATTTTTCCCCTTGGAGAAAAAAACAGCAGCTACAATGCAAACAGTGACACCTGAATCAAGACATTCTATTTTTGTTTAGTTCTAGCTTCTCACAGTCAAGTTAAAAAAAAAAAACTATTATCTGAGATTAGAAGGCTCAAAATAGTAAGGGGAGAATAGGGTCCCAAATACACGGCTTTCATCATTTTTAATGTGAATTTCCCTCAGTTTTATTTCACATTTTCTCGTCTTATTAATGCAATAGCACAGGTATAATTTGGCCTGTAGTTGATGGGTCAGAGTTCTTACCCAGAGAAGTGTACTGGTTAGCGGTGGAACGTACCTGAATCACACGACACCAGAGTATGTTACCAGCGGCGAATCCATACAGATCTGCAGCAACCTCAATTCTTGCCTCCCCAGAAGAAAGAATTCAGCCAAGGGGCCTAAGGCAGAAGGAGAGACCAAGGCAAGTTTTAGAACAAGAGTGAACATGTATTTAAAAGCTTTAGAACAGGAATAAAGGAAGTAAAATACACTTGCAAGAGGGCCAACCAGGTGACTTGAGAGATCAAGTGTGTGGTTTTACCTTTTGACTGGAGGTTTTGTATGTTAGCCTAGGACTGGGGTCTCAGATTACTTCTCCCCTGATTCCTTCCTTGGGGTGGGTTCTCTGCACGCGCAGTGGCCTGCTGGCCCCCGGGAGGGAAGCATGCGCAGTGTGTTTACTGGAGCTGGGCGTGTGCTCGCTCGAGGCATTCTGCGCTTACCAGTCCAGCATTTCTAGAGGAAGGTCATGTACTAGTTAAACTCCACCATTTTGCCTCTTCGTGCACATGCTTGAGCCCCTTTGCCCAGCTCCGGAGATCTTGCAGGGAAGCGGCCCATCACCAGTTTCAGGTGTTTTCTATCTACTGGGAGCCCGCCTTCCCTGCTACCAGCTGCAACCAATTATTATTAAAGAGACAGTTAACAACCGCCTGACCACCACCAGATGGCCGCTTGACGTTCCTGGTGTGCGTGTGTTGGGAGGTGCCCTCTCCTGCCTGAGAGCTGCTGTGCTCTGAGAGCTGCTTGCATTTTACATTTTCCCAGTTTGAGCTAAGCACGGGTCTAGACCTCATTCTCTCTTCTTACTCTGTGTGGTGCATTTGCTCCTAAATGCAAATGCTGAGCTCAAAAAGTGCCCAGTAGAAGAGTTCCCACATAGGGGAAAGAGCATTCCTTACTGAATTTCTGCCTCATTTGTTTTATTCTTACGTCTTTAGACTGTCCTTAAACATAAATTACTGGCAAGCAACAAATAGCAATTGTGTGGCACACCATATGCTTTCCACATGTCAATAAAATCAGCCACTCAAGGGTCTCATTTCTATGTCACCTGTCCCAGGTGTGGATAGCTATAGGTACAAGTGTGGACCTTTATCATTGTCTCCCCTTTCCCCCTGCAGCCCTTCCTCCAGTTTCTCTAACAGTAACCTGTGTACTTCTCCTTCATAGACTCTTCCAGCTGTGACTGTCTGTAATAATTTGTTTAAAAGCCATCTCCTCAGCTAAACCGTAGGCCCCAGGAGGGCTGGAATGACATTTACCACTGTATCCGCAGGTTGAGCACACTATGCAGGATCTATAGTCAGTAGTTAGTTCATATTTGTTGAATGAACATAGAATGATGGGAGCCCCCAGAGCAGGCTGTATCATCCAGGTCGGGACCTGACCAACTGTGCTGCCGTCGCCCTCACTGTCTAACTGCTGCTTCCGGGCTGTGTTCCACACATCACTCCAGTTGCATTGCTTGGGCTCCAGGATGACGTACTTCTTCCGTTTTTGTCACGTACTCCTTTGCTTCCCCAGGCTCTGAGCATTCTAGGGACTCCAGGGGACGGTGGTTGCCATGAATTAAACAGTGTTTCTCTCTATACCACTACACACCTGGCTGCTAACACCCACTTATGAACCAAGCTCAAATTTCCATCCTCAGGGCTCCTGGGCCCAAGGCAAATCACAGGGCGTGCTTAGACACCTGCTTTCACCATTTCAAACGTAAATTTACCTCAGCTTTATTTCATGTTTTCCCATCTTATTAATAAAATAGCATGGATGTAATTAAGCCTTTCATTGATGGGTCACAGTTCTTATCCAGAGAAGTGCACTGAATTGCCAGATACAATGATGGCTTCTTCGGAGGCAAATGGGGAGAGAGTCAGGGCAGTGGGGGCAGGGACGAAAATGGGGAGGATTGATTCCAGGAGCCCCCTCTGATACCAGAATCCACAGATACTCAAGCCCTTGATATAAAATGCCATAGTATTTGCACATAACCCACGTATTTCCTTCCATATACTTTAAATCATCTGTAGATTACTATAGTACTAATACAATGTAAATGCTATGTACATAGTTGCTATATTGTGTCATTTTTATCTGTATTATTTTTTATAGTTGCATTGGTCTTTCTTTTCTTTTTTCCGATATTTTTGAGCCATGGTTGATTGAATCCATGGATGCAAAATCCATGGGTACGTAGGGCTGATTGTATCTCTGAAGCAAGCCTCTCAGACTCCAGTGGCATCAGCCTCACCTGGAGGGTTTGTTACAACACGAATTGCGAGGCTTTACCCCAGAGTTTCTGGTTCAACAGGATTGGAGTGAGGCTGGTGGATTTGCATTTCTATCCTGTTTCCAGGCAGTGCAAAGCTGACGCTGCTAGTCCAGGAACCCCACTTTGAGAACCCCTGCTCTCACTTGACCCCAAAAGCCCTGTGTTGAAGTCCAAGCTCTGTCTCCACCAAGTTCACTCTACTACATTTATAAATCATTTATCCTATTTCGGAGCATTTGAATGCCTTACCCTCTACTCTCTGCTTTTCCCGGCTATCAGCTAAGTGGCTTGGAAGCTGAAGTGACCCTTTTAGGCCCGCAGGATCTGATTCATCAGCTTGAATGCGTCCTTTATTTTATACGTTTACAAGTCCAAGGCTGGCAGGGCACTGAAAGCCCCAGCTCACCCGTAAGTATAGCCTGTGGCCTTGGAGATTGCGTGCTCATTCCTAAGAAGCCTTGTAGCCACGGGGTCAGCACTGTCAGCATTTGGTGCAGGGTCAGGCAGCCTAATTTCTAGAGAAACCCTCCCTCTCATTTAAGGAGCCCATCACCGTAAAATGCAAACTTCCCCAGGAGCCTGAATGTTAGCTGGGACCTGAGAAGAAGGCCATTTGTAACACAGCTGGTGCAGGAGGCGAGGCCACTTGGGCGCTCAAATAAATTCCCTTTCTCTGTTTTGTAGGAAGCCTCCAAGACCACATCCCCTGACACCCTCAGTGATGTGAGTTGGCTGAGCGACACCCACTGGAGGTAAGCCAGATTGGACCAGCATCAGCCATGCCTTGCAGAAGGGGTGAGGGCGTGAGGGCAAGGGGAGGGCAGCCTAGAGCAAATAATTCCTTCCAGAAGAAATGATGGGGTGCGGCAGTCCCCCTATCCCGCCCCTCACTGCTGTATGTGAGAAGGACTGTGCTGCTGCTCTTTGCACTGGGCTAAGTAGCAAGGCGGCAGGGCTGGCTTTGGATGCATCCGCTGGTGATAAGATGCAGAGAGGTGGTCTGTGCGTTGGTGCCCACCAGCCTGAAGGGCCAGAGTGGAGGACCTGTCTCACCTACCACAGGATGTGGCCCCAGAGGCTGCCTGCAGAGGTGGGCAACCTGCAGAGGGTGGATCCCAAGGCCGGGGTCTAAAGGCATCTCAGAAGTGGGCCCCAGAAGGAGGGGTCGTGTTGTTCAAGTCTTGTGAAGGGCAGCAGCTGGCCATCCAAGAATCACTGAGAAACAATCCCGCCCCGATCCCTAAGTGAACAACTCTGAACAGCTGCCAAGCCCAGAGGACATCAAAGCAGAACACGCAGCCCAGGCCTGGAAGACTCTGTCCCTCCCTACAAGGGCTAGAACCTGGATCGCTACTGGTGCAGTCTCTGGGGGCAAGGTGAGGGAGGGAGGGATCCCCCATCTTCCGTCTTCACGCAGACTTGGGAGCTGGGGTAACATTCACTTCAAATTAAGTTTGGAGTAATATACATTAGACTGAACATTTTGTTTTATGAAATGAGACTGTTCCTGTGGCTAGAGAGCCAGAAAAGGCTTGAGACACACAGAGTTTATCCAGGTCCCAGGAAAAAACTAGCCCAGACAGGACTAGCAGGACCCAGGGGAACAGGGTCCGGTTCCCTGAGAACAGAGGACAGCATCTTCCTATACTGGGAGCATTTATCTATTTATAAGGATTTCTTTCCCAATTTAGGGAGAGACATTTTTCCTTTTGATAATTGAAGCTTGCATTCATTATACATTTTACTACATGCCAAAGCCTTGCTAATCATTTAAATGTACATTTTCTAATTTCAAGCAACCCTAGGAGGTACAACCGCCTACTATACGGACAAGGCGTCTGAGGCGGTTATTCAGTTACTTGCACAGGTTAAGAGTGGTGCAGCTGGGATTAGAACCCAGGCAGTGGGATGTCCAAACCTGGGTTTTTAATCCTCTGCAACAGTGGTTCTCAAACAGGGCAATTCAGCCCCTCAGGGGTCATTCAGCAATGTCTGGAGACATTTTTGGTTGTCAGAACTTGGGGTGGAGGGTGCTATCGGCTTGTATTGGGTGGAGACCAGGGATGCATACCCTACAAAGTACAGAACAGCCTCCTAGAAGAAAGGCTTCCCCAGATGTCCACACTGCCCAGGCTGAAAAACTGTGCTCTGCTGCCTTCCTTTTATTGATTATTTATTTATTTATTTATTTTGAGAAAGGGTCTTGCTCTGTCACCCAGGCTGGAGTGGAGTGGCACACTCTCGGCTCACTGTAGCCTCGACCTCCCAAGTTCAAGTGATTGCTTGTGCCTCAGCCTCCCAAGTAGCTGGAATTACACTCATGCACCACCATGCCCGACTAATTTTTGTATTTTCAGTAGAGACAGGGTTTTGCCATGTTGGCCAGGCTGGTCTCAAACTCCCGACCTCAAGTGATCCACCCTGTGGTCCTCCTAAAGTGCTGGGATTACAGGCGTGAGCCACCATGCCTGGCCAATTTTTCAAATGGAAATAGTTTTGTTTTTCTGAATAGAAACATAATACATCATTATAAAAAATAAGTCCATATGGAAAAATACACATTAGAAAATGAAAATGACCTGTAATCTCACTCACCAGAGACACTTGTGGTTAATGTTTGTTTACGTATGTTCAGGTGTTTTCCTCCCTGGACATGCACACATACACAGGTTTTTCTTTCATGCAGTCTTTATGTTTGTCCTTTTCCAAAAATGGAATCATGTTGTAGGTGTTGATCCTTAAGCCTACATTTATTTAACCATACGTCATACTTCACAATGCGTATGGTAGACTTATTTCCCGGTCAGTAAACACATGTCAGTGGTCACTGGTTCTCAGAGAGGCCATCCTGCCCCCTATCAAGGGTAGGTTGGAAATGTGTGGGAGATTTTCTGGTTTTGGGGGCTTTTCAGGTTCCTGGCATTTAGTGGGTGAGGTCTCAGGGAAGTCAGTCCCTCCTTCGACAATTACCCCGCATAATTTTGAAATATCACACCTTACATTCATGTGGTTGAAAATTCCTGCCTACAATAATCTGAGCCAAGACATAAACTTCATTTTAATTTAGACACGACTGATTTTTGCATGTTTTTAACATACACGATGTTTTTCAGGTATGTTGAGGGATATTGAGGGAGGATCGTACCTCGCTTTGTTGGAAAATCCCATCCGCAGTTGCCACGCAGCAGGATCCTGAGATCTGAGCTCCCAACGCACACGTTTGAAGGGCCAACTTTCCTGGCTGGGACCTTCATGGTGGTTTTACACAGGGCAAACTTCACACGCTCGGCATCTCGTCGTGTATGCATGCCTGTGCATTCCCATGTTGAAACGTTTCATTATAGATTCCTCTTCTTTTATTTCTCCTTTATATTACAGTGAAGGCAATGTATTGATTTTTTAAAACTTATGTGCGTGTCATTGGGCCATTGTATTGATTTTTTTTAAAAATCATATATATATAGAGGTTATAGTATCTATGAATTTCATTTCAGAATAGTAAAAGGGGCATTACAAGCACTTATAAAAAGGAGGCATTGATCAGCTTGGGCGTGCAGACGCTGAGAACCACCGATCCGCCTCACCACACTTAACTCAGCCCCACCCCCACGCTCACGGGCATCACGGTTTATGTGGCAAATCTATCACTGATGCATATTGAGGTGTGTGGGTTTATATAAGCAATACTCTGATGAACAGACATGTTTATAAATATACTCTCTAGGCACTCACTGAATTATTTCCTTAGGAAAAAACTTCATAGGAGTAGAATTGCTGAGTCAAAGAGCGTGCACATTTTCCATTTTGGTGTAGTTTTTCCAAGTGATCTCTTTATGAACGTATGAGTCACACCCATGTGAGACTCGGCGAGGGGAAGATGATGTCAGGCAGCAGGCACTGCGGGTGCTGGTTCCTGGGGTGGGGGACTGCGGGGGTCCCCTGCGTGGAGCCGGAGGTAAGGGGCAGTAGTTCTCTGCTTCAACAGAGCCACGCTTCGTTGTAGTTCGTGTCCTTCCTGACCCAGTGGCCCCTGTGGAGTTAGCGAGGATCCTTTCATACCTTTCTTTCCAGCATAAACTATAAACAGGCACGAGTGGATTCTGTTAATTGCAACAAATACAGTCCTGTGTCACTGAGTGATGGAGACGCATTCTGAGAAATGCATTGTTGGGTGATTTTGTTGGTGGAATGTACCAGGGAATGTACTTACTGACACACCTAGGCTGTATGGTAGATCCTATGGCTCCTCGACTACAAACCTGTGCAGCAGGCTACTGTGCTGAATACTGTGGGCAATTGTGACAGAGTGGGATGTCTTTGCGCATCTAAACATGTTGGGACATAGAAAAGGTACAGAAAACGATACAGTATAAATGGTAAAACGTGGTACACCTATATAGGGCCCTTACAATGAATGGAGCTTGCAGGATGGAAGTTGCACTGGGTGAGTCAGTGAGTGGGGAGTGACGTGAACACTTGGCGGTACATTAGTGTGCACTACTGCAGACTTCATACACATCGGACACCGAGGCTACACTTAATTTCTTTTTAAAAATGATTCTGTCTTCAATGAGTTCACCTTAGCTTACTGGAACTTTTTTACTTTATAAACTCTTTATCTTTGTAAAACTTTCTGACTCTTTTGTAATAATACTTGGCTTAAAACACAAACACAACCGGGTGCAGTGTCCCACGCCTGTAATCTCAGCACTTTGGGAGGCTGAGGTGGGAAGACTGCTTGAGCCCAGGAGTTATAGATCAGCCTGAGCAACATAGCAAGTCCCTGTCTCTACAAAAAATAAAAAAGTTTAGGTCAGAAATAGTGGCTCATGCCTATAAATCTCAGCACTTTGGGAGGCTGAGGCAGGTGGATCACTTGAAGTCAGGAGTTTGAGACCAGTCTGATCAGCATGGTTAAACCCCGTCTCTACTAAAAATACCAAACAATTAGCCAGGCGTGATGGCACCCACCTGTAATCCTAGCTACTCAGGAGGCTGAGGCAGGAAAATCACTTGAACCCAGGAGGCAGAGGTTGCAGTGACCTGAGATCACACCATTGTACTCCAGCCTGGGTGACAGATCAAGACTTTGTCTCAAAATAAATTAAATAAATAAATAAATAAATAAATTTTAGCCAGGTGTGGTGGCATGCACTTTTGGCCCTAGCTACTCAGGAGGCTGAGGCAGGAGGATTGCTTCAGGCCAGGAGTTTGAGGCTGCCGTGAGCTACGTTGCAACCACTGTGCTTTAGCCTGGAAGACAGAGCAAGACCCTGTCTAAAAAAGAAAAAATCAAAAGAAAAACACATAAAACACATTGCGTAACTACCCAAAAATGTTTTCTTTCTTTATATCCTTATTCCATATGATTTCTTCTATTTAACTGTTTTATTTTTATTTTTTTACTTAAAATTTAGTTTTGGTTAAAAAGTCAACCACAAACACACACATTAGCCTAGGCCCACACAATGTCAGAATCATCCACGTCACTGTCTTCCACCTCCGCCCCCACTGGAAGGTTTTCAGGGGCGGTAACATATTTGGAGCTGTCATCTCCTATGACAACAATGTCTTCTGGAATCCCTCCTGAAGGACCCGCCTGAGGCTGTTTTACAATTAACTTTTTATAGATGGAAAGAATACACTCCAAAATAATGATTAAAAAGTATAGACTAGTAAATACACAAACCAGCGACGGTAATTTATTATCATGATCAAGCATTATGTGCTGTACATAACTGCATGTCCTCTACTTGTATGCGACTGTCAGCACCGGAGTTTGTTCACACAAGCATCGCCACACACACGTGAGTAATGCGTTGCGCTATGATATGAGGATGGCTACAACATCACTTGGTGATACGAGGTTTTCAGCTCCATTATGATCTTGTGGGCCCACCATTGTTTATGCAACCCATCATTGCCCAAAACATTGTTATGCAGTGCATGACTGTATTCCCGACTGACGCAGAAACTTAGCTCAGTTTCAAGTGACTTCAGTCTATCGTACTGCTGTTTTTCACTTGGACTTTGTTTTGTGTTGGATTGAGTCCCCCCCAAATTTCTGTGTTGAAGCCCTTACCCTTGGTATCTCAGAATGTGACCTTATTTGGAAAGAGGGTTGTTGCAGATGCAAATTAGTGAAGGTGGGGTCATACTGGGATACGGTAGGCCTCTCATCCAAAATGACTGGTGTCCTTATAAAAAAGGGACATTTGCACGCAGACACGCACACAAGGAGAACGCCATGTGAAGATGAAGACAGAGATCAGGAGGATGTTTCTGCTAGCCAAGGAACATCAAATCTTGCCAGCAATCTACCAGAAGCTACCAGAGCAGCACAAAACAGATTCTCCCTCCCAGGCTTCAGAAGGAACCAACTCTGCCAACACCTTGACTTTGGACCTTAAGACAATAAGTTTCTGTTGTTTAAGCCCCCAGCTTGTACAGCTTGTAGTACTTTTTCTTTTTTTTGAGATGGAGTTTCACTCTTGTTGCCCAGGCCGGAGTGCAGTGGCGTGATCTCGGCTCACTGCAACCTCTGCCTCCCAGGTTCAAGTGATTCTCCTGCCTTAGCCTCCTGAGGAGCTAGGACTGCAGACACACACCACCACACCAGGCTAATTTTTGTATTTTTAGTAGAGATGGGGTTTCACTATGTTGGCCAGGCTGGTCTCAAACCATGTTGGCCAGGCAGGTCTCAACTCCTGACCTCAGGCGATTCACCCACCTCGGCCTCTAAAGTGCTGGGATTACAGGCGTGAGTCACTGCACCGGGCCTGTATTACTTTCTTATTGCAGCCCTAACAACTAGTACAGACTTCTAAGCTTCAATTCCTGAATGTATTAAGACCTGAAAGCAGAAGTGCCATCACTGCCCAGTAGAATTGTTGAAAGTTGAAACTTGAGGCAATCTCAGGTGTCATCTTGTCCACCCACCAACTCTGACATACAGAGAATTAAAATCCGAACAGGGCATGTGACTGTCCAAAATCAAACAGCTGGTTGGCAGCAGGGCCAGGTCTAAAACCCTGATCTTTCAGGTCCTTCCCGACATCCCTTCTGCTGTGATGAGGCCTAAAAGGGCAGCAGAACTCTGTAGGTAGGTTTGGGCAGAAAATGCCCTGTGAGGCTTATAACTACTATGTCATTATATCCCATCAAAATCACCTGGGAAGTCTTTAAAAGAAGAGTGTGGGCCTTGTCCCAGGACTCACTGAATCACGTTTCTGAGAGTGTGATCTGAAAATCTGCATATTTTAAAATTTCAACTGGTTTGAAAATTCTTGCACGCCACCCTCCTCTATGGCTGCAAATGAGAGGGGGTGGGCCTGGCTGGGGGGCAAACAGCCTGGGTTGGGTGCTGCCAACTGTGTGACCTTGGGCACACTAGTGAATTTCTCTAAGTCTCAGCTTCCTCATATATAAAAGGAAAGGACAGTGATGCCATTTATTGCCTCGTTAGGCTGTATAGAATCAAAAAAGAAAATTCGGGGACGGCACACAGCAGGGTGCCTGGCACGTAGTAAACACTCATTAGAATTCAGCTATTATTATATTGTTATTCATAAAGAAGTGGGCATGACATTTACGATGCCTAATCTTCAGGCCCCACCACTCCCGGGTGTCAGGGCTGTGCTTTGCCTGTGTTTTCCTCCTCTAACAAGGTCATAGGCTCATGCTAGTCTCTTTGCCTGGATATCTTTCTCCATCTCCCCAAATCCTACTCACCTTTCCAGGACAAGTGTCACCTCCTCTTGGCACCTTCCTTCGTCCCCAAAGTCAAGTGCTGGCTTCCTCCCTGTGTCCCCAGCCCCTTGTCCAAACCTCCTCTTGGCCTCGTTCCCAGTCTGATTGATGGCAGGGTGGTTGTTCTGTGTCTCAGCCCTCACTCGTCTGTAGTTCGGTACTGAGTGCTGTGGCTCAGAGGAGGTGCTCAGAAACATTAACTAAATCGGATTAAATATGCGTGCTCATTCCATTCCAAACAGTGCCCTGCTAGACTTCTCTGTTGGCGGAGAGACAGCATTCCAAGTGACTCTGTTTCATCGACACCACCTTCTACAGGAGCACAAAGGAGGAACAGGCAAAGTGCTCAGGTCAAAGGTGGCACTGACCCTCAAATGTAATTCCTAGGGACTGTCACAAAGATTCTGGGTCATGGGTTTCCGAAAGATGCTTCTTTCAAGGTGCAATGGACAGCTCGTGGTGATTTCCATGGAATCTGTACGGCAGATGCTGACTCTAATACAGAGCGATGCGCATCGATTCCCCAAAGAAAAGAGCGGTAGTTAAGGAATAAAAACATCACTGTGGACACAGGCGATATTAATCATGGCCACTGCTCCGCAAGAACGCTGCTTCATAGGCCACTATCTGTGCCTACGTTTCTTACCATGGAAGTTTCAGGGTATTAGGTCAGGCGAGATGAAAGAGGGAGACAGAGAGAGAGAAACTGATTAATGGTGTACTGCTGAGTTATTTTTCTCTTAAATATCTTCTCCTTTTCATCTGTTATAACATCCTGACCTGAAGGAAATTTCTAATGCCCTCTTCTCTTAATGAGATGTGGCTGCACGGGCTTGAGGTAGATGCTGTCCATCGGGTGGACCACTGTAAACAGAACTAGAGGCAGCTCCCAGGGTTGAGGTGATGGGCAAGAAGGATGACACCAGATGATTAAAATCCCCCAAAATCTCCAGCCTCCTATTTACCCAACTTTTGACTGCTCTCCTGCCTTCCTGGGTTTACCAGAGCCGCTAATGATTTGGCAAATGCTTAGGCACTCCATGACTTGGAGTTTTTCTGCCACTGTGCAGTAAACTAGTAATTCCTGGAGAGAAAGGGGGTTTTCATTTCTTTCTAGAGGGCCTATTCCTCTTGAAACCCACTGTCTAAACTTTGTCTCCTCCTGTCCTTCTTTTCACTGTAGGTTATCTATTCATTAATAATTACCTCCTTCTCCTCTGCGGTGCATCTTAAATTCATTCCTTTCTCTCTCTGCCCAAAGGAAAATACCTGCACTTTAGCCTAGAACCTCATTCCCTCATCTTGGAACCCTGCAACCTCCTTCCTGGTTACAGACAACCTCAGCCACAAATCTTCACGCAGACACCAACAAACTCTTCATCCTGATGGTGAAAGCTCTCCTGGTCCTGACCCCTCAGGCCTTGTTAAATATTGCCTGCTCTCTCTCCTTTATCTATTATCTATCTATCTACCTACCTACCTATCTATCTATCTATCTATCTATCTATCTATCTATCTATCTATCTACCTACCTACCTAACTACCTACCTACCTACCTATCATGTATGTGTCATTTGTCAATATATACCTATCATTTATCATTTATCTCATCCATCATTTGCATCTATTTATCACCTATTTATCACATGCATCTGTCATCTGTCTATAATACACATCTATCAACCATATGCATCTGTCTATCAATCATTATCCTCTAATCCCATCCACTTTACCTGAATCAGGACCTCGTTCTCTCTGCCCCTGGAACAGCATGGTGGTCCCAAGACTTCTTAAATGGGGGCTCAGGGCTCCAAAGGCAAGTTATCCCTAGAAAACCAAAGAAGGGCTTGCCTTTTATGACTGAGCCTCACAAGTCACACATTATCATCACCATCATAGCCACAGCCCACCCAAATTCAAGAGGAGGGAGTACAGAGCACAGCTCTCATTCGAAGGCGTGCCGAAGTCATGCTGTAGTAAGAGTGTGGGTTAGGAGGTATCACGGAAACCATCTCTGGGAAATACAGCATGCCACACCTCACTGCCTAGGTTAAGTAACTTAACTGCATAATGACATTCCAGTCTATGACAGACCAAATATACAATGGTGGTCTTATAAGATTATAGTGGAGCTGTCCTATATGGTGTACCATTTTTAACCTTTTAAATTATTTCTTTACTGTACTTTTCTACGATTAAATATGTTTAGATAAACAAATCCCTTACCATTGGTGTTACAATTGCCTACGGTATTGAGTACATTAACCTGCTGTCCAGATTTGTAGGCGAGGAACAATAGGCCATACCTTAAAGTCTAGGTGTATAGGAGGCTACACCATCTCAGCTTGTGTAAATATGCTCTACCATGGTCAGACGATGATGAAATCGACTAAGGATGCATTTCTCAGAACAGATCCCTGTCATGAAGGAACACGTAACTGTACCACCTGAACCAGTCACTGAATTCAAGAAAAGAAATAATTTGTCAATTGCATATTAATTTAATCTGCAGCAAAAATCAAGTAAACTTTTATTAGGCTTCCTATTTAAAATGTTAAAACTCCTGTTAGAATTTGTATAAGAGAAAAGATCGTGTGCAAGATCAAAACAGACAGGGAGAGGCTAGGGATGACCACTTAAGGACTTGAAATCATAAGTGGAAGTAGGATTTGTCTTGGGAAAGAAATGCCTCCAGGAACTATCCAAGCAGTTTTCCAACTTTTCCACTGTCTGGCTCCCTCTCCAGATTCTTTAACCACCCTTATTCTTACCCTTATTCCCCTATTCTTTTAATTTCTTAAACCCTGCAATCCAGGCATATCAATTTTTTGTAGTTTCTTAAACTTGCTGGAAACTCAGTCTCCTCAAGACCTTTGCACATGCTGCTCCCAACCACCTAAAAACATTTCTATTCCTAATTCAGGGCTAGCTTAGGTATTATCTTCTCCAGGAGGCCTACTGAGACACACTTCTCTTTCCTGCCATCAGAAAATATCCCATCTTTTGGGCTCTTCCTGGTTACTTGTCTGTCTCCTCCACTAAGCTATTAGCTCTATGAAGGCAGAGACAAAATCCATCTATGTAATGGTGACCTGACAGTGCATGGCACACAGCAAGTCCTCAAAGAATATGCTGCACATTCTGTCACTGCCCCATCCATAGCCCCTTGTGCTTATCTCTTTAGTAGAAGCTGGTCTGACTTCCAACTGCCAGCCCCTTCATTCCCTTGCCCTAGGGCTTTCTCTGTCCACCAAAGCCTGCTTTGCCTATTTCAGGATCAAGGCATAAGTTCCAGGAAATTCATGCTCCATAGGAGGAGCCTCAACCAGTGATTGATGGGACTTGGTGTATAAATACCCCAGCTTCCCCACCCCTTGGTGAGATAACTCCAAGGCATGTATTCTACACTGGATCTTAAAGTTTCCCAGTATGATTAAGCTCCCGCAATGGTAGCAGACTCAACAAAGCACCCTTTATTGACCACCTTCCTTTCTGTCTTCTTCACTTCCAGAGTGCCAATAAACTCCTTGCTCTTGAATCCTTGACTCAGCATCTGCTTCCCCGAGAACCCACTCTAGGACAGAATGTTTGCTGAATCAATGAGTGAGCCTCTGTCCCCATCCCTGCCACCCACTCAGCACACCACAGCTGGTGCATGAAAACTGATTGCTAGTAGCCATATGTGTTCTGAGAAGGGGAGAGCACATACACAACAGGAAATTTCAAATCTTCATTTCTGTCTCTACTGGCATTTGTCATTGAGACACATGCAAAGAAACCTTATTTAAGTGCAATGTTGAAGAGTGCCACTGAATAAGATGACTAAATCAGTAAGTAGCATGGCACCTGTGACTGTAATTAGCTCTAGCAATAGAGACCAAGACTGGCTAGATTATTTGCCAGAGAAATACTACTACTTGGTTTTCATCTGCCTGGCAACAGACTGACATTGTACAATCCTTCTCCCATCCTGCTGCACTAATGGAGACTGAGAGCCACTCCAAGTGGGTCACCAAACAGTGGACTGGATGAAAATGTTGAATGCAGGAATGAAATTCAGTCTTTTTCTTTTTTTCTCTCCACTACGAATCACTGTCTGTAATTTGGAGAGGGAATTTGCAGTGGATTATACATGGCTCTAGGGTCAGAGAGGGTACCTCCTCTTTTATTCCCCTGACACACTTCATCCTTTAATTCTCCATTTTTCCTTAGCAGTGGAAGAATATTGCACTGGTTCTTTGGGAGATGAATACTAGAGATACTCGAAAAGTAGGCAGCTTAATCCTGAAAGGGGTCCTTTAAGGTCGGAAAATCAACAGTCCAAGATTTGAAGTTCTCCTTGGGCCAAAACCCAGCTCCATCTCTAAGGGTGAGGGCAGAAGGGAGAAGAAGGCCTACAAAAAATGGTATTTGTACTTCCCTCCCATTCTCAAAAGAAAGTGATCTTAATTAAACATGACTGATTCTTGATAGGGTAAAGAAATCTTAAGAAACTAAGAACTCAAAGAGTTGAAGAAGAGAGAGCAGTCTTGTCATACTCAGAGTGTATGCCTGAGTGTACCTGCATGTGCATGGGTGGGGAGTGGAGGGACAGGTTTCCCACTTTACTTGAATCTGGCCCCTCCTCTCTTAGGCTGACTGACATGTCTCCCTGCTTCCATTCCCTTCCTTTCAAATTCAATCACCTCACCATTTTACCCGTCCAGATCTTACCATTGGACTCTCCGGACAAGTGATAAGTGTGTCCCTGTTGCCCCCAGGGGGTGTGCTGAGACCCCCTGCAGAGCCCAGGCAGGATCCCAGGAAGCCTGAGGGAATGGCAGGGACTGAGACAAAGGACAAGCTGGTGCCTGGTTTCCAGGAGGCAGCTGCAACCTGGAGCCAGCTTATGGGAGGATGGTGAGTCCAGTGACATCAAACCCTCCAATTTTTCCAAGAGATGCCAAAAAGGTACTGACTTTTAAAACTTTATAAGAATTAAACAAAACAAGTCTGTAGGATTAAAAAAAAAAAAATCATCTTATGGCCACCAGCTTGCAAGCTCCAGCCTACAAGATAAAGCTCAAGTCCTTAAGTATGACCTCCAAAGTCCTTTATGGTCTTGTCTGCTCCTGTTGTCATTCCAGAACTACTTCTCAATCCTTTGTCCCCAAAGCCCCAACCCACACCTCTCCCTGAGTGTCAGCTCAAGCTAGTATGTAGGATTGAAAAGGACAGCATAGACTTGTCCTGACGTGGAGTTCACTTTTCACATAGCAAACTCACTATTTATGCTTAGAATGCTTATTTAGGTAGCTTTGAAGGGTGTTGAGGAGATTATGGGAGGGCACCAAACCCCCGACTCTGGTTTCCTCTAACAAGAATGTTCTTCTATGCTCTTGGCCACCTTGCAAAATTGCACCCGTTCTTCAAAACTCAGGTTGGGCGTCCCTGGAGACTTTACGGACTCCAGAAAGAATCGCTCTCTTCTCCCCTCCCCGCTCCATCCGCCCCGTCCCCCCCTCCTCTCCCCCCCGCACCTTGCACACATTTTTCACTATCATATGTGTGGTCATGTGCTGTATTATTGCTCCCGCGTCTGCTCCCCTGCGGACTGTGAGCTGCCGAGTTTGAGGACTGTGTCTCATCCTCAGGGCTTGGTTCCCAGAGCCCTCCCTCTGCTTCTGTCTTCCGACATGCAGGCATCTATCACACTTCCGCGAACACACCGGACATCCCATAGCTGCTTGTTGTCATGAAACCAAAAGGAGAACTGAGAATTCACGTTGCCAGGCTCCGGATTCACAACTTCCTTGTAGAGCGCACCTCGCCCGCCGCCTGCCTGACCCACTTACGTAACCCAGTTCGGCGTTTCCTGGGTCTCACGGGGCCTGCGAGGGTGTGCGGCGGCCCCACCTGCTGCGGGGCTGCGGAACTGCCGCGGGGGAGCAGGAGGCCCGCAGAGCGCAATCACGCAGAGCCGCGCTGGCCAGCTTGGGAGGGGGAACGGCTCCGTCAGACCGCCTGGGTGCAGCACCTGCGCTGCGAGAAACGCGGGAAGGCAAGGACGAGCCATCTCACCGCGCTTGCGGAGGCCGCGGCGCTGGAGCGTGGGCAGGGTCTGCGGGGTGCAGGCAGAGGGACTGGCGCAGCTCCCTCAGAACCACCTGGGTTTCTGGGGAGGAGTCGTCCCGGGAAAGACCTTGCATGGGTGGATGAAACAATCTTCTATTTCTGGTGGACGCCAAGGGCAGTGTTCGGAGACGCCCAGCCGTGTGGGCAGGGGAGGGTGGCTGCAACGCCTTCGGCACCTGGGGTTCTTGCACCAGCGGGGCCATACCATGGACGGAGACAGATGGTCCTTCGTCTCCCAGTGCCTGTCCAGGTGAACGTACGAGGCAGCGATTCTGACCCTGCTTTCGATCTGCCTCCTGGACTCGAATGGAGTCACACACGTCCATACGAAGACAAGGAGTTGCCCCAAACAGTGTTACCTGGAACCACAGGCCCAGGCAAATTTCCACTGATGCAGTGAGAAGTATTTGGAAAATAAATGCACCCTTTACCAGAAAAGGGACTTCGTCGTCTGACATTTTGAAACCCTGGGGGAAATGTCTTTTTTGTGCCACGACTTACCTTGCATTATTTCAGTTAATCTCACACCACCTCCTGGGGTAGGTACCATTTAAAATCAGAGACCTCACATTTGCCCCCAGAGCAGGCACCAGCTGCTGGTGGTGAGATCCACACACGGTCCCCCACTCCGTTGCCCCCACGCCAGTTTTCTTTTGGTGGGCTTGCATTAATCCAAG